>NC_083339.1:3881142-4191594 GCF_019175385.1 Lycium barbarum | reverse complement strand
ATTGAATGGGATTGTGCTTTTCAAAGTTAGAATTGTTAAGTTATAGTATTTCTATAACCTCAATACTAAAATGTAGATTTTATTTCTCTAGATTTACTTTTCAATTTTTAGAATTGGTTGGAATTGTGCTTTTCAAAGTTAGAATTATTAAGTTATGTTAGAACTATTAAGTTATAATATTTCTATAACCTCAAAACTAAAATGTAGACTTTATTTGACTAAATTTACTTTTCAATTTTTAGAACTAAAGTTAGAATCCATAAATTATTAAAGTTAGAATTGTTATTGAGAATTCAAAGTTAGAATTGGTTGAGATTGTGCTTTTCAAAGTTAGAATTGGTTGAGATTGTGCTTTTCAAAGTTAGAATTGTTAATTTATACTATTTCTATAACCTCAATACAAAAATGTAGATTTTATTTCTCTAGATTTACTTTTCAATTTTTAGAATTGGTTGTCGGTGAAAGTAGTGTGTCGCAGGAATATAATCATGTCCAATATGATAGAGTTAATGATATGGTTAATGATGCTTTTGGCGTACAGTCTGGGTTTGAACCTGGGCAAAATTTTGAGGAACCTCCTAATGAAGAAGCAATGCGCTTCTATCAAGAATTAGAAGAGGCTAGTCGTCCACTTTAGGTAGGGAGTCAGCATTCTAAGTTGTCTGTTGCAGTTAGAATGATTAACATCAAATCAGATTGGACTATTGCTGAAGCTCCTATGGACTCAATGATTAAGCTTGTAGGGGAACTAGTTAGTCCGAAATTTGACATACCTAAGAGTTACTATAAAGCAAAAGATTGTGTTAAAACTAGTTAATGACACTTTTGGATGGACATTTAAATCTGAACTTTGAAGGTCTATTTAGATCGTATTTGATGTGTTTAAATAGTGTTTGATGTGTTTTATTATTACTTAGGGTGATTTTATGTGTTGTAGCTCTTTTAGAATTGATTTGGAGCATTTTAATGCTAGTTTTGAGCTGCTTTTGGTACTGGTTTCTGTGCAGGTGTGGCTGCAGAAAATGCAGGAATTGAATGTAGGAAATTTTCCAGAAAACCGACTCAGTCCGTCGGTTTTCTGGAAAATAATTCTGAAATTTTATGAAAAACCGACGTACTGTGTCGGTTTTGTATTTAAAATTAAAAAGTTTAAATAAAAAACCGACTTCGTGCGTCGGTTTTCCATAAAATATATATTGTTTTTATATGACATAATAAATCAGAAATTAAAAAAATCGACTCTGTCCGTCGGAAAAAACCGACGTGGTCCGTCAGTTTTCAAAAAGCGAGGCTATGTAAACCGACAGACCGTAAAGGGTTGGTTTCCCGTCGGTTTCATTGAAAAAACCGACGCAGTCTGTCGGTTTTTCCCATTTTTTTAGTAGTGAGATGTTATAACATTACTCTCAAATGAATAACTAGATGATGATGCTCTCTCAGGTGTGTGCTTGACTATATTTTTTGTGTTACTGCTATGTTGTGTTTCTTTACTAATTTGTGCATATGCTTTGTTTCCATCCTTCTTTGCATCAGATTTATGAGTGTTGTGGAATCTTTCCGCATCTACTTCTTTTTGATGCCCTTCATTCTGAAAATTGTCTGCACTGTGAGGCTCATCTTGCTTATCTTTCTGTGCAGGTACTTCTTTCACTGATTGTGACAATTCACCTTCTTCCTGCTGTTTCTTATCTCTAGTTGCAATATCTTGCTGGGGGTAACTGGTAATATATGCTGATTGGATTTCTCCCTTTGCTCTACTGCTTGTGACTTACATAATTCACCTTCCAATTGTTTCTCATCACTATAATCTAAAGTTGCAAACTTATTGCTGGTAAGAACTGGCACTGACTGCTGATTTGATCTCTCTCCTTGCTGCTGTTGTTTGCCATTTGGATTTGGTTTCCAATTTTGCCAGTTCTTTGATGTTTCTTCAATTTCTTTCATTTGCTTGTCCACTTGATTACTTGTGTTGTCTGCCATAACATCTTGTTTATTTTCCTCAATATCATTTAGCACTTCAAAAGCATTGCTTGTCTCCATGATAAGCTCATTATCTTTTTGACATATGTATCCACCTCTCCAATAATTACACCAGACTTATCCTTCTTGTATCTATTACTCCTCACCATCCATTCCTGATTGCCTTGGTTGTATCCTCTCCCTCTTCCTTTATTGGTTACTCTATTCTGTACTTCATCATTTACAACTTCAGCATTTTCTTTCCTTATTTCCTCCCTAAATTTTCTGGCAAGTTCTGGATTGAGTGCCCTACATTCACTTTCCTCATGGCCTTGCAATTTGCAATGTTTACAATACTTAGGCAAGTAATCATAATTAATTTTGATCCATTTTGATTTGATTATGCCTGATTCATCTTCTTCAGCAATGTTGATTCTCTTGGGTAAATTTGCTATCAAGTCCACTGCTACTTTGACTTTTGCACAGCTTGGTCGTGTTCTATTCGTTGTGGCCAAATCAATAGTCAATGGCTTTCCAACAGATGTGGCCATAGAGAAGTCAACTTCTCTAGCAAAAAAATTGGGAGGAAGCTCTGGAAAATGAATCCAAGCAACTGCCCTAGATGTTTCTTCTTTTGGATTGAACCAAGGGTCCCAAATAAGAGGTCTCATTTGGCAATACCTTTCATGTACTTTCAAATAGTAAGCAGGAGTCAACATCATCTTCACATAGTCCTCCAAGAGATTTAGCTGGATCAATATATGTCTCTCATCAAGCTGTCCAATAATAGGAACACTTTTGATTCCATATTGATTTGGAATCACCTTACGTAATTCTTTAATGTCAATATTATCATATGAAAATTTACCAATCACTGCATATTGTAATTTCTCCTTTATAATCATTTGTTGTATCTCTGTAGTTTTCCACGCAATGTATGGTTCTCCATCGACATATGTAACATATTTGGTAGGGATCTCGACTTGGTTTGTATCACTCGTAAATGGTTTCAATAAATTGGCATATGTTTGGGTTGTGGTTTTCCCCGTAGGTAAATCTGTAGGAGTGGTTTGAATGAGGTTAGGTTGCAAAGGAATTCATTCCGGCCAGTACAAGGTTGTTGACGACTAGGTTAGGGTTGTTTAGTGTAGAGAGCCAAAAAAAGGAAAAGAGTTTGCAATGTTACACATGCTTCACCTAAATAAAAGAGGAAAAGAACCCGGGGGGGGGGGGGGGGGGGAAGGGGACAAATTGCTTTTGGAGTCTAAGTTCATGCTTTAACAATGAAAGGGTTTCAGGGTTTAGAAAAGGGGAAAGACTCAGTTTTCTTGATTTTGATTTCTCAGAAAAAAGATTCTCATTCAGTCCAACATATACATACATAAATACAGAATGGGACACATTTCATGAACGCAAAGCATTTGACTCAGGAAGTCTCAAACAAGTTCGAGTATATCAGATTACTTAAGGAAATCAATGTATATCAAATAAGGCACTCACAACAGGTTATAGTTCCTATTTTAGGAAGAAAGGATCACTCTATCTTTCCCTAAACTTCTGCCAGTCAATCAACCTTAATTTAATAACTAAACCTCAATCACTAATCTCGTGTTTATGTTGAACCAAAACTTATATTGATCACTGCATTAGGACTGGTCTAAATATCAAATATGTTTTACAAAGGATATGTTGGCAAAGCCAACACATTACATTATGAATTGCTATGCTGACTTAAAGAAAAGATTCAACATTCTAACATTTAACAGAATAATGATTATCTCTCATATTCTCATGCTGACCTTTTCCTTATTATATAGTGATAAAGATGTGACAATTGAAATCATTTCTAAAACCAAAGTCATTTATTAAGTACTATCAAATTAGGACTACTGATTTCAAACAATATAAGTAGATAGCAATCTTAGTGATATTACTCTAATCAAAACCAGTGGATTACACAATTACTAGGCTATCTAAAGGACCAAGCTAAGCACAAAACCATTTAAACTAAACTAGTTAGCAAGCAACTAAGCTAAGCATACACATTTTCACTTACTGCATACTGAACTAATCAAGATATTGAACTAAGACAGAGTTGAGCAAGAAAAACTAACAAAACATGAAAATCAACTTAAACTAGTTTACAGGATTGACTAACCTAAAGCTAATCACTTCTAAACCATAAATAAGCTACATGTCTGAGAATTAAACTAATTAATACATAACTCAACTAAACAAGCGAATTCTAACCTACATACATAGACACACAGAAAATACTGAAATTAAAAGGGAAGGATAAGTAATTACCTTTTTTAGAGGCAACCGGGTTGAGATTTGGAGTTTGAAGGATCCTTTGAGCTCCTTTTCGCTCCGCGCACACTCAACCTAACAATTGGAAGGGTCCCAACAATTGTGAGTCCGATTATTATCTCAAGATTCAGTGGTTTTTTTACTCTGAAAAGACTTGTTTGATCGATGAGATGGGGGTTCTTTATATAGAATCCCAAAACTCCAATTGTTAGGGTTTTGGTCGATGTGGGATGGTGAAATTGGAGGAAAAAATCCCTCCAATATGTAGCAAACCAATCAGATTCAAAGGGACAAAAATCTTTAATGGGTTTTGTCCTTGTGGTCGAGAAAATGCAGAAAGAGAGGGGGGGGGGGGGGGAGGGTTTACCTTGCGTGCTGTTGGCGAAACGGTGGAAAGGGAAAAGAGCCATTAAAGCTTTTGTTAGAATTGGTCATGCAAGACTTGAAGAAAGCAACAAGGGGCTTTGATTTGCCTTTTTCGGCAAGCGGTGATGCAAGAGAGAGGGGGTAAGGCGGGGTTCCACCCTCCCCATTTCCATGTTAGGAAAAAAATGACAAAATAAAAGGGATTTTTCCCTTTAAAATCGTTAGTGGCCCGAGTCACAGTCCAATTGGATTGGGCTCGATCAAATTTGAAAGGAAACTCGGCCTAAATTCACAAAATTGAAGGGTTTAGTGAAATTGGCTAATTTTACAAGTATGTGGTTACGTGTTAATTTAAATTATAACACCATAATCAAGTAGAAAATCAATTAGACATTTCAATTATGACCCGCTTTAACAACACTTGAAATTAAGATTAAATTAAATTAATAGTTGAGATGCAATTGATTATCTAATTAACTAATTGAAAATCTTTATTTGACGAAGTAGACTATTTATCAATTAAATATTGCAAAATTTAAACAATTATTTAAATAATTTTTTTCGCCATTTTGACTTTAATTTCTGATAAATAATTTTAAAAATCATAATAAATGTAGATGTCACGACCCACTTCACAGATGTAATACCCCGTACCTTTAATCTAAGTTTTGACCATGATCCTAGACTTAGAAAACCAGATAAAGAATGTGGGAATTGAAAATTTGCTCTTCAGTTGTAAGATGGTGGTTTACGCCCATAAACAGTGACCGTATTTCAGTATACGGGCCGTAATTCAAGTCGTAAAATGGTACCAAGGATTTCTGAGCATTTTGGAATTTGACATTTGGATGTCAAATGGTTAAATACGGACCGTATTTCAAAATACGTCCCGTATTTCAAAACTTATTAGGAATTTGGGAAAACTTCCTTGATGAAAGTTGTAGAGCTTTGAAATAACTTTCCAACGGTATATTCTGGGGATCAAACAAACATCGGTGCAAAGAGTTATGGCCATTTTACTGAAGAGACGCAGTGTAGTCCGTATTTCGAAATGCGGACCGTATTTCAAAATACGGCCAGTATTTTGCTGGACGTAAAATCCAATTTTTTCAGAACAGTATATATTCGTCCATATCAGTTCAAATCATTATCTTTCATTCCTTCAAACCCTAGAACGACCTCCTACCCTCTTCCATCATCAAGAACACCAAGGTAAGCCTACTCCAATTATTGCAAGTCAATTCTAATACATATCCTTGTAATCTAAACAAGAAATCATCATTCCAAAACTAGGGTTTTCAAGAAAACCCATCTCAAGGTTCAAGAATTCAAGATTTTGGAAATATTCTTCAAAGCTCAAGTCTTTAATTCAGGTTTTTGAGCGACTAAGGTATGTAGAGTTACTATTTACGTGTAGGAACATCATTGTTCTTCCCCACGCCTCATAATCCATAAATTATGATTCTCTGCGAAAACTAGGGTTTCTATACCATGCTCATGATAGCCCTAGGTCTGTGTCCATCATTATATTATGTATGAATTGTTATAGTTCCATCATTGAGTTCTTAATATTTCTTTATTATTATTAAGAATCTGTCCGTAATCTATGAAAAACCCATATGTCTCATTCCTTGGGTTCATGCATGCTAGTTTATGATATATTATGTTATTTTCAAGAAAATACTATACATGTTTTACAAGTTCATGCAAGCAAGCTATAATTCATTATATCCATGTATAAGCAAGTTATATTCATGAAAATCATGGGAAGCAAGTGCCACTTATTTTACATGTTCGTGTTTTTTTGGGATTTACTTAGTTAACCGAGAAGGCTCAGATAGCCTGAAACTACGTAGCCACCGTAGGATAAGGGTTGTCAGCAAGGAGGCAACACTTCATTATGCAGTTTGGATCCTTACATGTTTATTATTACTTAAATCTCATATTCCTGGCAAGATATGAGTGTTCTGCTGGTAGGACGCAAGTACCAGATCATGTTGTCGGTTATACTATAGCACTCCCCATGTTACAAGCAGTTATATATACATGTATTTCCATTGATTTACTATTTTCAGACTTTATTTATATGTATTCATGCTCATGTTTATGTCCAGGTTTTCAGTTTCACCTCTTATCATGCTATTCCATGTCCCATCTTATTTCTTTCAGTTGCTTTACATACCAGTACATTCAATGTGCTGACGTCCCCTTTCTATTGCCCGGGGGCCCGCATTTCACGATGCAGGTATTGATTGACAGGACAATAGATTTGCTCGTTAGGACATTGCTCGTATCAGCTTTTGGTGAGCCGCATCTCATTCGGGGTTGTGTCTTTACTTTTATTTATGTCAGTTATGCATTTAAGGTATGCCGAGGGCCTTGTCCCGTTGAACAGTTTAGCAGACAGATTCGTGTCAGAGGTTTCATAGACTAGTCAGTTGTCATGTTCAGTTGAGTTGGCCTTAATCGCTACATTACCATAATTCTGCATTCATGATATAATAATAATAATATTTTCTGACTTATGATTATTGAACTCCATGTTTTCACAATTCACGCATGTTTACTCTATATTCCGCATCAGTTCAAGTCCCATGTAGACTCAGCAAGTCATGTGGTTCGTTCGGTCACATGCAGTAAGGCACCGAGTGCCGTGTTACACCCAGGCCATGGTTCGGGGGGTGACAACAGATCATGATGGTACCTACACTGTTCCCCCTGTAGGCGAACCATTCCCAAATCATTTTGCTCTATTCAAGAACACCAAGTACGAAAATTAAGTTTATTGAAAACACTGAATAATAGTTTAAGCAATATGAAAAAATGCGAAAGTATAACTCAAACCTTAAGATTCCCAAAACCTTACAAATGCGAAAGTATAACTCAAACCTTAAGATTCCCAAAACCTTGGTCTTAACTCGTACAAGAGCTTCTAAATGGATTACAAGTGAAAATATGAAATACAACTCAATACTGAAATAAAACTGTCTGCAGAATAGAAGTAGACAGTAGCATAAGAAAATACTCAGGGTCGTGGATACAAGTACTAGCTCGCCCAATATCTCTGATGGTAGCCTGGGACTGTGCGAGACCACAAACATCAATCTGGAACACTCTACACTCCCCAAGGAGTGACGGTGGGAGACCTCAAGTATCAACTTGGAACACTCTACACTCCACAAGGAGTGTAATAAGAGTAGTATCAGTACAAACACTATGTATTGGTAGGTATCATAGGCCGACGACAATTAGTTCACATATACGAAGAAAGAAATCAACAAGTAGACATGTAAGAAATCAAGGACAGTCACTAAGCATATTCAAGTAAGACTCACAGTAATAGGAACCACATTAGATCTCAATAGCCTACAGTCATAACCTACACGAAAGTATCTAGTCCTCGTATCCATCAAGTTTCTAAGTAAGTACTTAGCAAGCACACAACAACTCAAATGAATCATCAACCAAGGAACCAATGTAATGATATAAATGCAATGCAAGTGGATGAAATACAATGGCCAATATCTCAAACCTGTACACATATGCTAAGGACAAAAAAATCGACGTCTCAATAGTCATGACCCATGGGGAGCCCGTGAAGTCCATGTACACCTTCGTACCAGCAAGAAACCTTGGGCAGCGAGTATAACACACCTCATCCTAGCAAGAAACCTCGGGCAAGAATTCTCATCTCTTTTTACGCAATCCAACAAAGACCTCGGATGTTACACTATCTCACTTATGTCCAAGGAAGAAGAAAGAGATTACAGTTAAGGAGGATTCAAGATCAAAATGGTAACTGGTTGGAACAGAATAAAGATATTTCAGAGGAAGCAATCAGATTCTTTAGGGAACAATTCACTAAGGAAACTGATCCTACAAATTTTGAATTATTGGATCATGTTCCAAGGATGATTTCAGAGGAGTAGAATGAAAATATAACAAGAGTTCCAGAGAAAGAAGAGGTTAGAAAGGTGGTTTTTAGTCTCAATGGAGAAAGTGCAGGGGGCTAGATGGATTTACAGGACTTTTCTTTCAAAGCTGCTGGGAAGTCATAGGAGAGGACGTTACCAATATGGTACAATATTTCTTTTGTGGTGCTGAATTGCCTAGATATATTACTCATACTAATATGGTCTTATTAAAAAAGAAAGACTTGATTAACACCTTCTCATTTATGAGACCAATTAGTTTGAGTAATTTTGTTAACAAAATATTTTCAAGGTTGCTAAATGAAAGATTGTTGGATTTTCTTGGAGATATTTTATCTTTAAATCAGTCTGGCTTTATAAAAGGGAGAAGTATTGTTGAAAATGTGGTTCTTACTCAAGAAATTATTGCTGATATAAGATTAAGGACTAAGACTACTAATGTGGTGATGGAATTGGATATCGCTAAAGCATATGATAGAGTGGCTTGGCTGTTTTTAACAAAGGTATTGAGGCAGATGGGTTTTTCAGAGAGTTTGATAGACATGGTTTTTAGAATCATCAGTAATAATTGGTACTCTTTATTGATTAATGTCCAACAAAAGGGTTTTTTTCAATCATCAAGAGGAGTAAAGCAGGGGTATCCTCTATCCCCTACTTTATTTATTCTGGCAGCTAAAGCGTTGACAAGAAATCTTAATGATTTACATTAAATCCCACAATTTAAGGGGTTTTGGATGCCTAAGTGGAGTCCTAAAATTAATCATCTGGTATATGCTGATGATATGATTATATTTTCCTCAGCTGATCTATAATCTTTAAACTTAATTATGGAGATTTTGAGAAACTATGAGAGTACATCAGGTCAAAAGATTAGCAGGGAGAAAAGTTCAGTATATATGCATCATAATGTTCCTGGAGATGTGAGCATTACTGTGGAAGTGGCAACAGAGATTGGGAGGAAAAAGTTTCCTTTCACTTATCTTGGTTGTCCAAATTTTTACAGTAGAAGGAGGAAGGATTTTTTCAATGCAATCTTATTCAAGGTTATGCACATATTACAGTGGGTAGAGCAGTGTTGATTACGTATGTTATGCAAAGCAGGCCAATTCATTTATTATCTGCAGTAAATCCACCTGATGCTCAGTTTTATTGGAATAATACTATTGGAGGGAAGAGTAGACATTGGGCATCTTGGCCACAAGTATGTTTATCAGTGTTGGAAGGAGATTTGGGGTTCAGATAGTTGCATGATGTTTTAATGGCCATATATTGTACACTTTGGTGGAATTTCAAAACCAAACCTTCTTTATACAGTGCATTTTTATATAATAAGTACTGTAAGAAAGAAAATTCAGTGATTGTTCAATGGAAACATGGATCTCAGTCTTGGAAAAAGATGTTACAGGCAAGGGATATAATTGAGCATTAAATCTGGTGGCAAACTAGAATTGGAAATTCCAATTTTGGTTTGATAATTGGACAGGTTTTGGGGCTTTATACTATGTCACAACAGATGATGTTTATGACAGTAGGATTCAGAATGTTAGTGATATGGTACAACATGTACTGGATACTATCAAACCACCAGATTGTGAGAAGGACATGGATCAACCATGGTGATTACTAGACGCTAAGGGTGAATTCATAGTTAAATCCTCATGGGATTTTCTAAGATTGAGACGTCAAAAAATGGAGAGTTATAAGTACATGTGGATTAAAGGACTATCATTCAAGATTTCCTTTTTCATGTGGAGATGTTGGAAGTTTAAGATCCCTGTGGATGATGTTTTTAAAAGAATGAAAATCAATTGGGCTTCTAGGTGTTGGTGTTGTTCAAATCCTATGGAGGAGACTACACAATATCTTTTTGCTAATTCTTATGCTGCTAACAGGACTTGGTCCTACTTTTGCTCTTTTGCAAGTTTAAAAGTTGAAGGAATGCCATTACAACAAAGAATAATCAAATTGTGGCAGGCTCAAGTGTTACATAGACTGAAACCAATATATCAAGAAGTGCCAGTTATCATTATTTGGGAACTTTGGAAAAGAAGGAATACTATTAAACATGGGGAGAAGAGGTCAATTAGGAGAGTTATATACCAAGTCTATGCTACTATCCATAGATTGGTATTGGTTAGAAATCATTCTATCAAAGAAATACCACACAATTGGGCTAATTTGATTACTATGATGGAAGGGGGAAGGGCATCACTCAAAACCACTAAAGTGGTGCGGAATTTTCCTCCATCAGGATGGCTTATGTGCAATAATGATGGAGCATAAAGGGGAAATTCTGGATTAGGTTCTTATGGTTTTTGTATGAGGGATGAGGTAGGTTCTGATTTGGTGTATCCACAAGCAGAGGAGATTGGATGTCACGACCCAAACCGGAGGGCCGCGACTGGCACCCAAGACCCTACTCGGCTGAGTGCCATACTACTTTTCCATCCGGGAGTCACAACTTTTCGTGAACCTTTAATCTACGAAATGACGTTTCCGTCAGGTAAAAAAAAAAACTTTTCAAGAAAACTCTTTCGTCAAATTAGGCACTTCTCCCTTATCGTTAATTCAAAGAAAACCTAGTCACAATAAAATCTTTTAAAAAAAACAAATCATAAAAACACATCGACCTATATGGTTGCTTTACATAACTGTCGACTCCTCGACGCCCTATCCACAGGACACTGTCTGCAAAAGTCTCTAACATACACGAGAAGTCCATCTGGGAGTCACAACTTTTCGTGAACCTTTAATCTACGAAATGACGTTTCCGTCAGGTAAAAAAAAAACTTTTTAAGAAAACGCTTTCGTCAAATCAAGGACTTCTCCCTTATCGTTAATTCAAAGAAAACCTAGTCACAATAAAATCTTTTAAAAAAAATAAATCATAAAAACACATCGACCTATATGGTTGCTTTACACAACTGTCGACTCCTCGACGCCCTATCCACAAGACACTGTCTGCAAAAGTCTCTAACATACACGCGATACCATAACATAAGTACTCTAACTCGGCAACACTCCGAACTGAGATGGAGCTCACCAATCCAGTTGATAGCCTGGGAACATCCTATAGCCAACGTCTTCTACTCATCTGTATACACCTGCGTGGCATGAAACGCAGACCCCGAAGACATCTGAAACATTTTAATGAATGTGCAAAGATAAATTAAAACATCACCACATAGGCCACAGCGTCACCCCCTGTCAACTGTGTCGCATATATATATATATATATATATATACACACACACACACATCCCAACAAAGGCCACAACGTCACCCTCTGTCAACTGTGTCATATATACACACATCACAACACAGGCCACAACGTCACCCCCTGTCAACTGTGCCATATATATACACATCACAACAAAGGCCACATCGTCACCCTCTGTCAACTGTGTCATATATATACACATCACAACAAAGGCCACAGCGTCACCCCCTGTCAACTTTCCCATACATATACACATCACAACAAAGGCCACAGCGTCACCCCCTGTCAACTGTGCCATATATATACACATCACAGCAAAGGTCACAGCGTCACCTCCTATCAACTGTTCCATATATACACACAACAAAGGCCACAGCGTCACCCCCTGTCAACTGTGCCTTATATATACATGAAGAATGAAAATGAGTGTAGTGCATAATCAAAATGAAATAATAGAACTCTGTAATGTCACAAAATGGCCATATACATATATTATACTCATGGCGTGCATAGGAGTTCAAATAAAAACTATCGCTCTATCCCACCTTGAAGGAACAATTTATAAGGTGAGACCAACAACAATGAAATAAATCGAGAAAATCATGAAATAGCTTAACATTTTCACATCATCATTGAAATCGTATTTGAGACCTTTAAGCATAAAATAATCCTCAACGTAATCCTCATAAAACATTTTCTTTTTTAACATCATAAGATGCTTTAAGAGTCGTAAACTTCTAGCTTTTGAAATCAAGGAGGTTATGGGAACACTTATGCAATCATACCATAGGAATCATGCCTTTGAAAGAAAGGGACGAGCCTTAACATACCTTTGCGGTCGCCTTACTTGAATTACTGCACTCTTGCCTTTCCAAGCTCGTTGATCTATATTTAAGAGGATTCAATTCTCGTTAGACTCATTGTTGTATACTTGTGCTAAGTTTTCAAATCAAACTATTTTATATCCTGCTGAAAATCGGGCAGCATCTCCCCTATTTATGTGCCCAGCCCAAAATCTCAATTCAGCAACCAACAACAACAACAACAACAATATCAACATCAATAACATCATTTCCCACACCAATATGTGCCATAAAACAGCCCACACGCTGTTTTCCAACTTCCATGACTAACTAACTTACTATACAATTATTTAACGACTTTATCTTCGTAAATAAGCCTTAAATAATACCAAAAGAGAAAGATTCATACCTTTTCCCGGTCCAACTATAGTATCTTCAAGATTCACCTTGAATTCACGCTAAAATCCACCGCAGAACAATTCTAGAATCACACCCATGCGTTATCCGGACCTAAACTACTACTCCGCTACTTGAAAATTGCTCACTTTTTGATTCCCTCACTCCCTCTTCAATTTTTTTGGAATTTTCTAGGAAAATCTGATGAAAAGGGGGGTTATTACCCTTTATATAGGGGTCGAATTCGGGTCGGGGTCATTGTAGCAGTACTGTAGCAAGTCGGTCACTATAGCAGTACTGTAGCACGCATTTCTGCTTTGTCAGCCAAACTTGTAACGTCCATAATTCTCTACTCCGATGTCCTATTAACGAGCGGTTTGTTGTGTTGGAAACTAGACTCGACGAATTACATTTTAAAATTTTGAAATACCTTAAAAAACTTCATATGCTCAGAGATATTATTCCCTCAAGTTGGACCAAAATTTTCACACGTAACTTTACCCATCCTTTCTCCAAAGTCGTACTACTCCATTTCTTACACTCATTTCCTTATAAAACCTTTCGGTATAACTTACATACATCCTTCAATCATTAAATATACTTAATAATTCTTGCTCCTTATATTCCAAAGTGGATTTACTTAACCCTAACTCAACGTACTTATGTTTCAAATTTGACAAGTGCTTCTTCGAAGATACGGGGTGTAACATCCTTCCACCCTTAAAAACATTCGTCCTCGAATGTTGCAGTCTACAACCCACAACATCTCCATTCGTTCGTTGCCTTCCTCTTATAATCCAATCGCCGTATCTTTATACTATACATTTGTCAGTTTCTTCCCACGCTCTTAACTCTTTCATTGGACTCATCTATGCACTCCATCACCTCTTTGTTCTTATGTACATAATAAAATATCAACTCGTATCCCACGCTCGCTTTGTTTCCTTTATCGTAGTCTTGATTTATCATGCCATAATCGCTCGTCGTCTTGCAAGTACTCTAATAATCATGCCATTTTTTTCGTCTTTGTCTCCCTACTAATGGGTAGTTCCCGGCTGCGGTGCCCTTTGTGTTCGTCACTCTTTCCATCATTCTCTATGAAATTATTTTGAAGACCTTTTTCCCTCTCTTTATTACTCTTTGAAATATGCTGGGCCTGGAAATCATATCTCACTTCCGCATGAAGTATTTATTGATCCATCGTAATTCCTTTTTCATACCGGCTTGTGGTTTGCTTATCTTTAATTCATTTCTAATCCCTCTTAATACATTCTTGATATGCCATTACGTCCCGAGTCTTGGCCCATTTAAGCTAACATATTTCTTTCTTTGGACTTTTGACAATGCTACACCTCCTTTCAGAATTAGATCTATTCTTCCCCCCATTTAAGGGTGTTCTTACACACTAATAACTCCCGAGTACCGGTAGTCATTGGCCAGCCCTAACGATCTTCCAACTCATTTGGTCTCTCATAATACCGGAGTTCTCTCATCGTATAACTTGACTTATTTTTTTCTTTCTGCTAGTCTAGGGTTTTGCATTTAAACGAAGCGCTTATGCATTACAAATCCATTCTCGCTGCCTTCTTTAAGGCCTTTCTACTTCCACCTTTTATGACTGAACATTTCCCGAATCAACGGGTTAATGGGAACATTGGAATCCAGCAAAACATTTTACGGAACGTTTGGTCACAGTTTGCTCTTTTTATCCCTCGTCTTCCTCCACAACTATTATCACTGAAATTCTTCTTACTCTGAGTTTCTGGTTTCACTTTACATCTACAATATATCATTGAGAGTTAATATGCTACACTCTTCCACTTCCACTATCAATCCTTTTATTCATTTAGCTCACTTATCCAAAATTTTCGTTGACTACTTATTTGCGTCCCACCTATGCGTTGTAGTTCTCCAGTGTTCTGCCACTTCTTGTTCGTATCGTGAAATCCCTACATTATACTCTCTTCTTTCGACCCTGAAGTTCATGAAATATTCCTTTAAACGCGTAAATCTGTTCTATTCTTGAACCATCTTTTAGGAAGGCTCCTCCGTGTCCGAGGCAACCGTGTCAATATGACTACACATTTATACCTTTATATACCTCTCGAGAGCTGAAAATCTCTTAGTATTGTTGCAAGGCCTGATCATTCTCTCTCTTACTTCACATCCCTATTTGTGGTTACTATCCTTTAGTCCCACTTATGGAAGTTTGTTTTCTGACCCCACACATTCATCTTTTATTTCATACTACCATACTTTATCCCTTTCACATGCCTACCTTCGAATTTTATCCAAATAGTCCCTTGCCTTGCCCGTCGTCTCTCTTGGAAGCTTCACTCACCCTCGTTTCTTACACTTTTTCCTTTTCTCAAGACATTTTAATCTCTTTAGTTTCTATATACTCACTTTCTTCCTTTCCCTGATGTTATTGCATTAGGACTTTCCAACTCTAACCTGTAGTGAAAATACCATCAATTTACCTTGTAACATTTGTACCACTTTTTTTCACTTGAACTTCATTACCCTGTTCGATTAATGCCTTAAGTCTATAGCAACGTCGGTTGCTGGGACACACATATCGGTTGGCGCAGCCACATATGGGATGTCATACACACACACACACACACACACACACACATATGGGATGTCATACACACACACACACACACACACACACACACACACACACACACACACACACACACACATATATATATATATATATATATATATTTACTAACGCCTCGCTTACAAAGTATTTCCAAATACTAGTCTAACTTATCCTAATTCTAGAGTTGTGATGCACCTTCTTTTTCTTTGCCGGTCTAGTCCGCCTCATCCTTCGCGATCTTTTAAGGTTTCCAACCACTCCGCATACTCCAATTTCCCTTAGGCTACTCTAGCTTCTCATCTGTCCCTTATATCTATATACTCACTTTCTTCCTTTCCCTGATGTTATTGCATTAGGACTTTCCAACTCTAACCTGTAGTGAAAATACCATCAACTTACCTTGTAACATTTGTACCACTTTTTTTTCACTTGAACTTCATTACCCTGTTCGATTAATGCCTTCAGTATATAGCAACGTTGGTTGCTGGGACACACATATCGGTTGGCGCAGCCACATATGGGATGTCATACATATATATATATATATATACTAACGCTTCGCTTACAAAGTATTTCCAAATATTATTCTAACTTATCCTAATTCTAGAGCTGTGATGCACCTTCTTTCTCTTTGCCGGTCTAGTCCGCCTCATCCTTCGCGATCTTTTAGGGTTTCCAACCACTCCGCATACTCCAGTTTCCCTTAGGCTACTCTAGCTTCTCATATGTCCCTTATATCTAAATTTGTAAGAATTTTAGTACACTTCCCAGGGGGGGTCACCCATCCTAGTATTACTTTCACCCCAGAACGCTTAACCTTGGAGTGCTAATAAGATCCGGTGCGTTAGTGCTGGTATGATCGCATCCACCCTACCGCGTGACCTTTATCACATAACCTAGAACAAGCTGAAATTCTAACTGATCCCAAGAAAATTTCCGATCATGGATCTCTCTCCGAATTGGAAAAGTCCGTCACTTTACTGACCAAGCAAATACTGTTTTAGCCTTTGGAACTCTCGATGACAAGCCATCAATTAACACATAAAACTGCTTTCCATTCCTAGATTTTTAAGATTCCTTGTAGCGGTAAAACTTCTTAGCCGCAGTTATCTATAAGTACTTTGGTTATCGATCCCTTTAAAACTTCCATTTGTCAACTATCAATGGTATCCTCCTCATCATCCTTGCACCATTCTGTTAGCTATCTCATCATAGCGATTGTTTATATGGTTCTATGTCATATACTCTTACTATGTCATATACTCTTACAATTGATATAACAAGCGGCTCGAATTTTCACGAGGGTTCATTGTCACCAGCTTGTTTCGACCAATCGCAATATCCTTGAATCCTTTTCTTGTCATCTTATCTCCGTCTACTTTCATGGCTTCTCTTTGCGTTCCTTAACTCATCTTGCTTCATAACTCCCTATTACTTCTCGATTTTTCCCATTGTCGGGTGTCATAATTCCTCCAATACCTTAGTCAGCACTTGTGCTCGTACTCAAGCTTACTTGTTTCTCCCTTTAAAGGCTTTACCTTATGGTGTTGTATTCCATTGCCATTCTCGATCGAAATTTCATCCCATAATAATCCTTTCGTCATCGCTTTTGTTCTTTCACTTACGACTCCTTCAAGTTCCCTACTTGTCATTAACCAAAAATACTACTTTAAATCTCAAATCTTGCCTATAATAATCCCTAGGGATACTCGAAATAATGATGTACCCAACTATCTGTCCCGCCGGAATAGTACTTTTTATTCCAATAATTAATGCCCAATGCCCACTTGTAGTGTCATTTGCATCTTATAGTGTCATCTGCATCTTATCATTCCATCTCATCTTGTCCCATACTTTCCCATTAATCAATCTGTAACCATCATAGATGTATAATATTCGTGATCTCCTAAATCTTTTGTCCTTGCCCTTCTTTGGTCCTTGTCCTTAATTATTATTTTTTTGGAGAATTTTGGCAGAGTGCCCATTATTTACAACCTTCTTAGTTCTGGTTATAAGGACATATAGGTTGGTTCCGGAGTCCCCATATTCTCCCTTTACCACGTACAACCTTACTCTATCTCCTGTTGATTTAATTAAACTTGATCCTATCGTCTGCTTTCCTGCTTTCATCCTAACCTCTTCCTCAATTATGTATTATCACCCTCAATGTGTATACGTTTTTCCTTGTCCAAGTTTATCCCTCCTTCTTGATATCATAACCTTTTTTTTTCCTAATGCTCCTTCTTATATTATTAGTCGAGTTACCGCTATCTGACTTTAATCCTCGAGAAAACCCAATCCTGATTCCCTCTGTAGCGCTTGCTACCTCAATTTTGACATACAACTAAATCAATACTTTTGACATGTCGTAACATCAATCATAAAGGTATACATAATACTCGATGTAGTCACTCGTGAATTATCTTTTTATCGCGTTTCAACACCCTTTTCCTTGCAAGATATCCCATTGCCATTGGATTTTGTCCTGAAGTTGTGGCTTTAATACATCTCCCTTCTGTTTTCCCCAGCTAGCCAGAGAATTCCAATTGTAAAGCTCATATGCCTCTAATTTCCCTCGGGCTATTCTGGTGTCTCATATTCTTTTTTTTTCTTCGAATATCTAAATCTGTAGGTCCTTCTAACATATCTTTCTATGTCCTAACTGTGAATCCCAAAAATATAACTTTTTTACTTAAAAATCTTTATCGTACTTGTACCCTGTCTCTTTGTCGAAAATAATCAACCTCACATCCTTTACTTTAGCAACCGAATCGATCCTTGCAATACTTTATCTTCACTTATACACCTTCCCTCTTCTCTCCTTACACATAAACTGACATCACACCTAATTTCTCTATCGTTAATAATCTTCACAACACTCGTCCGGAAAAAAAAATTGAGATAAAGCCTTCATATAAGGATTAGCTAGAAATACACCACATATTCATAAGGTTGATACAATCTCTACTTCCTTCATCGGCCAAGAAACATCACATCTAGAAGTTGTATAAGCAATCTAGAAAACAATCATAAATACAAACCAGCTTACCTCTTGCGTCACGACTCGGTGTATACCTGAACCTTTATCGATCATCCTTTTGTACTTTTCTAGTCACTTCCTCTTCCATTCATTAGCTATACATTTCAATCATTCTTGCGACATCCTTACTATATCTGACTCATAATCCTTTTTACCAATACTTACCTCTGTGTTGATTCCCTCAACTTCTATTGTCCCTGTAATCCCAATGTCATCATTCACTTCCTTTGTCAATACCATTCCTCTGCTGAAATCAAGAGTTAGTGCAAGGAATTTCATTTCCTATGACTTGGCTCTCATTGCACGATCTTAGATGTGAAAGAAGGGTAACCATCATAAATTCCCCGTAGCCTCCTGTTTATAAATGTGGCGTACAACACACCATAAACAAGACTCTACTGGACACGACTTTGCAGACAACCCCTAGGACGAACTGCTCTGATACCACTTTTGTCATGACCCAAATCGGAGGGCCGCAACTGGCACCCAAGACTCTACTCGGCTGATTGCCATACTACTATTCCATCTGAGAGTCACAACTTTTCGTGAACCTTTAATGTACAAAATGACATTTCCATCAGGTAAAAAAAAACTTTTCAAGAAAATTCTTTCGTCAAATCAGGGACTTCTCCCTTATCGTTAATTCAAAGAAAACCTAGTCGCAATAAAATATTTTAAAAAAAATAAATCATAAAAACACATCGACCTACATGGTTGCTTTACACAACTGTCGACTCCTCGACGCCCTATCCACAGGACACTGTCTGCAAAAGTCTCTAACATACACGAGATACCATAACATAAGTACTTTGACTCGGCAACACTCCGAACTGAGATGGAGCTCACCAATCCAGCTGATAGCCTGGGAACATCCTATAGCCAACGTCTTCTACTCATCTGTATACACCTACGTGGCATGCAACGCAGCCCCCGAAGAAAGGGGGTCAGTACGAATAGTGTACTGAGTATGTAAGGCATGAATAGGATCATAATATGAAGTATAGAACATAACAGGGGATAAAGATGACCCGTACATTTGATTTCCTCTTAAGGCGGATACCATACATGCAACTTTAACCTTTTTAAATCAATATGTACATAAAATCATGGAAGACATCTAAAACATTTTAATGAATGTGCAAAGATAAATTAAAACATCACCACATAGGCCACAACGTCACCCCCTGTCAACTGTGCCGTATATATATATACATCCCAACAAATGTCACAGCGTCACCCCTGTCAATTGTGCCATATATACACACATCACAACAAATGTCACAGCGTCACCCCTGTCAACTGTGCCATATATATACACATCACAACAAAGGCCACAGCGTCACCCCCTGTCAACTGTGCCATACATATACACATCACAACAAAGGCCACAGCGTCACCCCCTGTCAACTGTGCCATATATATACACATCACAGCAAAGGTCACAGCGTCACCCCCTATCAACTGTTCCATATATACACACAACAAAGGCCACAGCGTCACCCCCTGTCAACTGTGCCTTATATATACATGAAGAATGAAAATGAGTGTAGTGCATAATCAAAATGAAATAATAGAACTCTGTAATGTCACAAAATGGCCATATACATATATTATACTCATGGCGTGCATAGGAGTTCAAATAAAAACTATCGCTCTATCCCACCCTGAAGGAACAATTTATAAGGTGAGACCAACAACAATGAAATAAATCGAGAAAATCATGAAATAGCTTAACATTTTCACATCATCATTGAAATCGTATTTGAGACCTTTAAGCATAAAATAATCCTCAACGTAATCCTCATAAAACATTTTCTTTTTTAACATCATAAGATGCTTTAAGAGTCGTAAACTACTAGCTTTTGAAATCAAGGAGGTTATGGGAACACTTATGCAATCATACCATAGGAATCATGCCTTTGAAAGAAAGGGACGAGCCTTAACATACCTTTGCGGTCGCCTTACTCGAATTACTGCACTCTTGCCTTTCCAAGCTCGTTGATCTATATTTAAGAGGATTCAACTCTCGTTAGACTCATTGTTGTATACTTGTGCTAAGTTTTCAAATCAAACTATTTTATATCCTGCTGAAAATCGGGCAGCATCTCCCCTATTTATGTGCCCAGCCCAAAATCTCAATTCAGCAACCAACAACAACAACAACAACAATATCAACATCAATAACATCATTTCCCACACCAATATGTGCCATAAAACAGCCCACACGCTGTTTTCCAACTTCCATGACTAACTAACTTACTATACAATTATTTAACGACTTTATCTTCGTAAATAAGCCATAAATAATACCAAAAGAGAAAGATTCATACCTTTTCCCGGTCCAACGATAGTATCTTCAAGATTCACCTTGAATTCACGCTAAAATCCACCGCAGAACAATTCTAGAATCACACCCATGCGTTATCCGGACCTAAACTACTACTCCGCTACTATAAAATTTCTCACTTTTTGATTCCCTCACCCCCCCCCCCTCACCCCCTCTTCAAATTTTCTAGGAAAATATGATGAAAAAGGGGGTTATTACCCTTTATATAGGGGTCAAATTCGGGTCGGGTCACTGTAGCAGTACTGTAGCAAGTCGGTCACTATAGCAGTACTGTAGCACGCATTTCTGCTTTGTCAGCCGAACGTGTAACGTCCATAATGCTCTACTCCGATGTCCTATTAACGATCGGTTTGTTGAGTTGGAAACTAGACTCGACGAACTACATTTTAGGATTTTGAAACACCTTAAAACACTTCATATGCTCAGAGATATTCTTCCCTCAAGTTGGACCAAAATTTTCACACGAAACTTTACCCATCCTTTCTCCAAAGTCGTACTACTCCATTTCTTCCACTCATTTTCTTATAAAACCTTTTGATATACCTTATATACATCCTTCACTCATTAAATATACTTAATAATTCTTGCTCTTTATATTCCAAAATGGTTTTACTTAACTCTAACTCAACGTACTTTTGTTTCAAATTTGATAAGTACTTCTTCGAAGATACGGGGTGTAATATTAGACATGTGACAAATAATGAAGCTGAGATTTGTGCAATAGTGCAAGCTGTAAGATACTGCAAGAGCAAAAATCTTGATAAGATTATTATCCAAACAGACTCACAGCTTATTCAGAAGATTTTAGAAGAGGGGTGGAAACCCCCATTGAATATAGCAGTGTGGGTGGATGAAATCAGGGAATTAGTTGGTCACAGGCAAATATTATATACTCACATTCTCAGATAAGGTAAGAAATTAGCATATGAATTAGCCAATCAAAGCAATTGATAATGGTAGTGTATTTTGTCAACAATTTAGGGATTTTGTCACGACCCAAATCTGACACTTAGACCGTGACCGGGCACCTTTCGAGCTTCTACCCCTAAGGCGAACCCTCTAAGCTAATCATGCGAAAATTAACGAATAGAATGAATAATACGCAAAGTCTCATAATATAACGAAAAGTGCGAAAGCGAAATACAAATACTGAGTCTTGCCCATAACCCCAGAAGATGTCTAAGTCATGGAACTACTAGTCTGAATATAAAAGTACGAGACGTAGCTCGGAATACTACTAAGTCAACTAAAGAAGAAGAGGCCGCCATGATCTAATGGTGGCTCACCTCCACTGAACTGGACTGAAAAAAGCTGGAATGAATCAAGTATCGGCTACCTGGTTACCGTTAACCACACCTGCACACATACAACATCAACAAGTGTGAGTCTAAAAGACCCAGCAAGATCATCGACACTCTCAGCTTACCCCTGGGGCAAGTCTTTGAAATTCCTGATAATGCATAAAAGCAATTACACAGTACAAGTATATTAAATATATACAAACACTGAAGCTAAGCTAAAATCATGAAGCACAACCAAGCAGAACATGAAATACTCTAAATCTGAATCTATGCTCACGGGACATAGTACGTATTTATCTATGTCTTACCCCATTTTCCGGAGAGGGCATTATTTACCCCCATCTTATCCGGACGAGCAATACATGAAATACACTGAATCTGAATGTATATTCACGGGACATAGTACGTATTTGTCTGTGTCTTACCCCGTCTTCCGGAGAGGGCATTATTTACCCCCATCTTACCCGGGTCACTTAAGATTCTAGCATCTATCTCTCACTGAACATCAATGGGACCTATGGATGTGTGCCCCTCTGAAGATACGATAAGTAGAATATACATCCAATCAATACCACTTGTAAACTTTACGTTTATATAAATTGTATCTATTTAAGCGAAATTACGCTAAAGGACTCATACAGTCATTACTTTAGAAACTTGGAAATTATCCAATTTAGATCATACTTGCCCACTCACACGAACTAAATGGTTTAAATGCATACATACAACACAAACCATATGATTTTTATGAAAAGCAAGTAACCTAAGAGTTTAAGCCTCACTTGCCTTATAACCGGAACGTAACCTCTCCGAAAGTGCCAAATTTCCTTCAAACAAACTCCAATAGCCTCAATCTATTCAATATCATAAATAAATAGTCCAAATTAGCCTATGAAAACTAATCTTATAATTTTGGGTTTAGAATCAAATCTCAACATTCTATACCCAAATTTCATAATTTCTTTAAATGAAAGAACTGTATCCTAGTAACTTTAATAACCAACTATATACATATGTTTTAGTACTAAAATACTAATAATGGTAGTGTGTAATTAAATAAAGAAAGAAAACAAAAACAAATATTAAAAAGGAAGACGACACAGTTGGTGACTTGAAACAAAGAAGAGTAATTTGTCACTTTGAAAACCTATTTTGTCTTATTCGAAACCTAAAAGTGAGCACTGTAGCAGTGCACGAATTTTTGAGGGAAACAGTAGCAATTTCATTCCTATAAATCAATTTATATCTCTAACTCCACAGCACCCCATCAATTACTATAATTATTTGTTTCCCCTAATCATTAGATCATGATTACATCCTATTAATAATTCATGCCATCCAATCCTATTTGACTTAACACCCTTGCAACACAGTCCATGGCTTACATACTAAATTATAAGGAAAAATTATAAATCTCAAGATGTACCTGCGTGCCTTGGCAATTGTGGGGAAAAAAATTTCACTGTGTCAAACTTTGTACACAGTAACCGATGCCCTCTTCTTGTCCCTTCTCTCTCCTTAGACTAGAAACAGATTAATAATTTTTCTTGTATTTTCACTCCTTTCTTTGGAATATAACGTGCATAGTCACAAGAGTAATGGGCTTGGCCCACTCACTAACTTATTCATGCACTATTTAATATATTACATCATATAAATAATAATATCATAATAAACATATATGCAAACATGTTATATGGATATAATTAGTACCCGCTACGGTATCGAACTCCTTAAAGCTAGTAAGTTATAATTGAGGAAGTAACTCTAAAATTCATTTGGAAAATATCAGGTTATTACAGATTTGAGGAGTAATTGTAGAAGAATCATTAACAGTGACAAATCCCATTTACCATATTCTGAGAATCAGAGTACAATCATGACATCACAAACAACAAGAAGATCAAGAACTATGTATTTGGGGAGATGTCACACCAACTGGCCAATCAAACAACAAATTTTCACAATTCAGAACATTTTCAGACAATATCAATTGAGGAAGAGATTTCATGGTGTAACAAGCTGGTGTCACAGAGATTGAAGGAGAGGAATAGCTTACCTTGATATGCTCTCCTTTTCGTTGACTTTTGCAGGTCGAAAATCCATCAGGAGGACCCGACGAACTATCAACAGAGCTCAAGGATCAAGGTGGAATTTTTCCACGATCAACAAGGGTCGTATACATACATGCAGGGCAAAGAAACAAAAAATATAAGCTATTTCAGTAAGAATCAAAAAAGGAAAGATATCTAACATTGAAGCTTTACCTAAAGGTGTTGATGCTTGAAAATGAAGAACAACGCCACATCTGGAGGTGCGAATGAGAAATGAACCATCAAGACAATGAAATCGGGTCTTTTCATCATCTTCACACCATCAGTGGCGAGAGTTACAGAGAGAAATGCTGATGAAGAGAGAGGGAGAGGCTACACATATATGTTAGGGTTTCAATTAGGAAAGTAGTGCAAGTGCTATATTTGTTTTTTCCTTTCTTTTACGCTTTTTTGCTTTTGTTTGGACATATTAGCATTTTGATGTTTTTTTTAATAAATAAAATGCCCATGATGGGCTAAATTTAATTAAAAAGGAAAAAGAATTCGCGAAACTTCAAAAAAGACTCATTTACCCCCGACGACGAGTTATAGAGAGAAATCCAAATTATCCTTTTCCTTACCCAAAACTCATCCGAAAGGCTCGAGAATCGCGCCACCCATCCCCACAAGTCATAGACATCAATACAAAACTAACGGAACCAACAAATTTCTAATACGAGTCTCATTTCTTCCCGTGACCATCTTTTAATCATAAATAGGCATATTAAATGCTAAAACCGATTTAATTGTCAAATTCCAATCAAACGAACTTTAAAATTAGCCTCGTCAATTTTATAGGTCATAAATAATATTTCAAATCTAACGAAATCTTCAGATTGTCAATCAGAGCAAGTTTTTCCAAAATAAACAATCCAAATAATTAAATATTGGGATTTTCAAACTGAAACCTTCTTCCAAAGTGAACCAAATGACATCCGTTTGACTTCAAATTTTGCAAGCAGGTCAAAATAATTATTATAGAGCTTTTGGAATGGACGACACATAAAATAGAGCATCAGTGCTCAAAATGACCGACTGGGTCATTACAGGAGAAAATATGCCGATGATATACACTGATATACTGGATGATATTTTGCCAAATGAAATGGAAAAATGTCACCGAAACAATTTTGTAAAATCATTTCAACTTGTAAAAGTATTTTACTCTGTTGTGATTCAAGAAGTCCGACTAATTAAATAAAATTTATGGAGGGAAAAATTAGGTGTCAACATCCACCATTATCATGCAATATCAGAATCTGAGCCACATATAATTAACATGGGTAGTTTTATTTGTATATCATTAGAGTTATAAAAAATTTGTCTAAATACAATTGTTTTCCGGTTGCAGCCACAAATACAGGAACAACAATATGAAGGAAGACTGTTTTAATAGTGATACAAGACTCTAACACAACTGAAGCTTTGGATTGTGGGAGGTCAGTCAGGAACTTCCTAATTGTCATGATCCAAATTCCAAAGCTGTGAAGGCACCTGTCCCCACCCGGTAGGCGAACCATCCACAATTTTTTAAGCCAATTTTAACAAGTATAATATGCGGAAAGAAATAACTAATGTCATTTAAGAATCATAAACTAAATATTATAATCATAAATATGCAGAATAAGTACAACCACCCAAAATCTGGTGTCACTAGTACAAAAACCACTAAGAAACTTATACAAGTTTTAGATAATTGCTAATACACTGTCTGAAACAAAGAGACATGAATAAGTAAATGAACAATAATAAGAATCCGGAGCCACGGATCAGCTAGCAGCTCACCCCGAATTCTCCAAGATAGGTTCCTCAACGATCGTTGAAGCCTCAAGACACATTAGTGCTAGGGACAGAAATTGCACAAAAAAGGTGTAGCAAGTGTAGCATGAGTACCGGAAACAACGTGTACTCAGCAGGATCGTCGACCGACCTTAACCAAAACAGACACGATGGTTGGTGTCACAACCTACTTCATGAATAGTGATGGCACCTAAGCTGTCCCCCCAAGTAGGCGAACCATTCCCAATCACTTTAGTCATTTATAAGAAAATTGCGAAAATAAACAATGATTTAACTAACAGATTCAATTTATATAAATGATAGGTGCGGAGGTAATAATAACCCCCAAAATCTGGTCTGGACTAATATAAGAGCCACTATACATAGATACAAGTCCGATAGGAAGTACAAATCTCAAATATCAAATATCAATATTGTCTCAAGAATACAATGTAGATAGTTAAATACAGAAGAGTCTCCGGGTAGTGGATCTAGCCCAAAAGCTCACCCTGGAATCTCTTTCAAGTAGACTCGGATCACTCTCGAGGACGGGAACTAGTAATAAACTCTGCACTCAAAAGAAGAGTACATCAAGAGTAGCATCAGTACAACAACAAGTACTAGTAGATATCATAGGCCGACAACAATTAGTTCACATATATGAAGAAAGAAATCAACAAGTAGATAGATAAGCAATAAAGCATACTCAAAAACCACGTCATCATAATAAATCAAGAACTTTCACCCGCACAGACGTCATACATAATCTCACCTTCCAAGTCATAAGCCTACGTGAAGCTTCTAAGCCACAAGTCTGCCCAGTCTCAATACTTCTCAAATCATTAATCAAAAATCTAAGTCCTGAACTTAGGTAGAGTCACTAATTCATAAGTCTTTTCCAGACTATACAGATCTATACCACAATAATAGTACCAACAAATCGTACCGAAATCAGAAATAAGGAACCCTGCGATGATGTAGGATAAAATGTAATGGTGTGCAATGCAATGCCCTGGCCAAATACCTCAAACCTGTACACACATGCTAAAGGCATTGTTCACACAATAGTCATGACCCGCGGGGGATCCATGGTGTCCATGTACCATCCGTCAGGAAAGAGCCTCAGACTCGAATTCACACACCCTCCGTTCCGAAAAGAGCCTCGGACCCGGAGCCATATACCATCCGTTCGGAAAGAGCATCAGACCCGGATTCACATATCATATCATATCATATCATATCATATCATATCGACATCTACTACTCTGCCGCTGATGAATCGTTGACCTGCCATTGATCCGTGCCACACACACCATCATAATTCCTTGACGAAGTTGAAACTTTTAGCAAAACCAATCATATCATCGAGCAAATCAATTTTGTTAAGACACTAGTGCAATTTTGCCTCTTCCAAGCAATCCAACGCTGAAAATAGGGAGGTAAGGTGACCCTTTGTACCATCTCTCCCATTTCTCAAGAAAGCCACCACAATGAACGAGGCTTAAGCCCTATCCCACACAGCTAAAACCTCAAGTCATAGCTAGAAACTGAACTTGGATCTCGCACCCACATCATAATAACTGTTACACCTCAGAAAATTTCCATTTTGTTGCCTTGTGGATAGGCTAATGTGAGCTTAAGGTGATTATGAAACCCTTACGAGGTTAAGGAAGGTGTTAGATAGCTTGAGGTGCATACCATAAGATTTTGAAGTTGTACGAATATATGAGTTTTAGTTGTTGAAGGAAGTGAAATATAAGTCGAGTTCGGAAAGGTTTTCGCTATAATTGAGCTAATATTTATTTGGTGATGTCTTAAGAGGACGCTCTAGGTCCTATTGTATGGTTAATGAAGTATTATGTAAGTGCCAAGAAGGTTCCACGAGGAGTGGAAGTCAAATGAGTCAACGAGAGAAAGTTTCGCAAAAACTGAGAGTTATACGACCACTTATACGGTCCGTATAACTTTATACGGTTCATATAAGGAGGGTCCGTATAACTCGATCTTTACAGAAAGGGAATTTCCCATGGTGGTGTTATACGGTCCACTTATACGGACCGTATAATATTATACGGACCGTATAAGTGGTCCGTATAAGTTCATCGGGCTGATTTTTAATTTTTGTATAAATAGATGGCCTTTGCTCATTTATTTCATTTTTCATTTTCCACAAGTCTTGAGAGCTCAAAACCCTTATCCAAGAATATTCCACCCCAATCGAAGAGGAAACAAATATCAAGAGGCAAGAATCAAAGTGTTCATGTGTTAGAAGGCTTCTTAGGGTTAGTAGACTACAAGAGATTCTTGAGCATTGAAGCTTGGGCTTTCACCTAAGTTGATAGCTGCTACAAAGATCATTACCATGAGATAAAAGGTTATTTTTCATGCTTATTTCATGTTATCATGAATGCTTGGTTGTTGAAGAACTTGGGTGGAAGAAGAAAGTAGAAAATGAGGGCTCAATGTAATTTTTATGATGTTTTTGAGTAGTAAGCTAACGTGAGTCATGATTCTTAGTATGATATAGATGTAATCTTGTTATGGAAGGTAGTAATAGTAATAAGGAAGCATTGTATGAAAATATGCAAAAATGGGTGTGAGGTCGTTGGTATAAGTTGAGCATAAGGATGAATTTTGAAGGCTTAATGGAATGTGATTACTTGATTATGATATTGTGGGTGTATTATGGATGTTTGGAAGTAGTTTTTTAATATGGTGAAAGTTGACGGGATAGAGGAAATACTGCCCAATTTTCATTAGATCATGAATTATTCTAGTTTGAATTTGAGAGTGTTATTAAAGCTTAACCATGATATGAATCCTTCTAAATGTAGATTGCTCAAGCTCGATGGTGAACGTTCATTAGTAAGAAGACAAAGAGGTATGTAAGGCTAACCCTTCTTTCATTAAGGCATGATTCCTTTGCTATATACCTTCTCATAAGTTCCATAATGTCTTCCAAATGACTCTATCTCTAAAATTACTAAAGCTCATGATCCTCGATACTTTCACGATGCTATTACCTCCTTTATATGATAGTTGATCTTTTAAGGATAGATGTAATGAAAGCGAAGATGGTAACGATGTTGATGATTCTTATGGACTCTTATGTATACGTGTCTAAGTATGTATGACTATTATGTAATCACCGAGCTTATATGGCTGGGTATGATACCTATCGTGCGCACACCACTGCAGTTGGGTACGGATGACATACTAGCTAATGTATATAAAGAAAACAAAGCAAGATAAACACATAAACCAACAAGTACAGGTCAACATGAATCCATATCCACAGTACAAGTCATCACCTATGTTATAGCGTCTAAACCCAACTGTGCCAAGTCTAAGTATAATCAATCCGAACCAGTATATCACAATAGTAGCACAACATATCACCAAAAATAAAAAGGTACAATGCAATGCAATAATGTATGTATGATGAATGCAATGCATATGCACCTTTGTACAATATGTCCCGGACAAAATAACTCCACGTCTCGGCGATCATGACCCATGGGGGACCCATAAAGTCCATGTACCACTCTCACGATCTCGGAAAATACCTCGAGAATCAGACACTCAATCGTTACCCATAAGAAACCTCGGGAAACGTACACTCAGTCCACTTCGATAAATGACCTCGGATCACGGACTCTCATCATTCTTTTACGCTCTCCGGCAGAAACGTCAGAGGCTATACTGTCTCACTTATCATTATCAGTACCATAACCATGCAATATCAATGAATCACAGAAATGAGTATGAATACGATTCTATGTAATATCAACCACCAATTCAATCAACAGCTGTACCACCCATGGAACACAAGTAATCTCAATAATAAGGCTACACAATAAGCCACAATGGAATCACAATTTTCAACACTACCTCCCATGGCACACAAGTAATATCAATAATAAGGCGACACAATAAGCCACAATGGAATCACAGTTCTCAACAGTACCTCCTAGGGCACACAAGTAATATTAATAATAAGGTTACGCAATAAGTCACAATGGAATCACTATTCTCATCTCAATATCAATAAAGTAAAGTACCGCAATATCATAATCGTGATATAGCGCTAATCACCAATATTCGAGGTCTCAACCGTGGCAACGAGCTAATAAGTAAATAGAACAAGATAAGTCAACAACGCAACAGGGTGGCTAGCCCCCAAATCACACAACAAGGCCCAACCTAAAGCAATATCCAACCCAACTTCATATCCTAAGGTTTACATGCATTCTCCTAAAATATCATCTAAACATACGCTTCGCTAATTGAAGTCTCACCATAAGGTAAACCATAACCTACCTGGAATGCCGAACAACAAAGTCTCCAATAATCAAACCTTAGTCTTTTCCTTCCTTTGAGCCTCAAGATAATTAAAGTCTAAACATACCCGAATCATGAAATTAGAATCAAGAAGAACATCATTCAAACCCTACTTCTATTCAAGACTCAAATTCCTTACCTATGAAATGGGGTTTATGAACTAGAAAGATGAAATTGGGAATCTATAGGTCTCAATATGAAATTAATGTTCTAGGTGATCAATTCCCATCAATTATAAGCTAGAAGAACCCACAAATTACTTAAATTCGAATTCTAGGCAAAAAACCCCAAATTTGGGTATAAACCCTGACTTTAAATCTCACAAATTGGTCAATAATAATGAAGAAATCATGTTTATATAGCTACTACTCATAAATTCCATACTTAATCAAGCTTAATCCACCAAAAAATCAAGGTTTTATAATTAACAACTTTTTCAAGAAAAAAACCAAAAAATCCTCTCTTATTCTCCAAGTTCTATAAAGTTACTCGCATGAAGTCTTACTTAGGAATGGTAATGAAAGAGATTGAGATTAGAGAACTTACCCTCAAGAGAAATCTGACCAAACCCTCTTCAAATCGCCTCCAAGATGCTAAGGAAATGTAATATAAGGAATGGAAGGAAATAAGGGTTTCCAAAGGCATTTAAATCAGAAAACTGCCTGTCGGCCACTTTTGCGGTCACCCGACTGCTTTTACGGCCCACCGCTTTTGCGGTCTACCGCTTTTGTGGTCACCTGGCCGCTTTTGCGATCACCAAACACCAGAATATTTTTTGTGTCTTCCAAACTTGGAATCGATACTCGAAACTATCCCGGAACCTCCCAGACACAAACCAAATATGCAGATATACATAAAAATACGCTATGAATGCACTCGTGGCCTCAGAATTGTCAACCCCCGATATCTCAAAACAAACTTTCCAACCCAAGTCTCAAAATTCCCTCGAGTACATTGGGAACTGAACATAATATATACATAAATTCTAAACGACTATCCGAACCTCCCGAAATTGATTAATATCCGAAAAAGGTCCGTTTACCCAAGAGTCAACTATGAGTCAAACGATTTTCACTTAAAAGCCAAATTTTGTCAAAGTCACATCAAAACTCACTCTAATACCTATGGAACCGTGCCACCTGTCTCCATGGGTTAAAGTGGTACTAATAAGGCTCGGGGATGGGTTAACGATGGCAAAATGGTCAAAAATGCAATAACGGCCGAATAGGTCGTTACAAGAACCAAGAGAGAGTAAGCACAAGCAATGTCGCACACTTCAAAGTTGTCTTTTGTCTCAAGAATTTTTGTTCAGGGATCTGGTCCCTGTGACCCAGGTTAGTAATCCTTTCAGTACTCATATATGTGGTTAAATTACAAATGTGTTGATTAAGTCATACACCTTTCACCAAAAGAAATTCTCAAAATAACGTCTCCCACGAATCATTGCCTTTCGTATGAACCGACCTGTTCCCTCTTATTGCACCTTCTCCAAAGTGTCGCATAGGTCACCTTAATGTAACACCTCAGACCTTTAACTTAAGCTTTGACCATGATTCCAAACTTAGAAAACCAGATAAAGAATGTGAGAATTGGAAATTTCTCTTCAGCTGTCAGATAGGCATTTACGCCCCATAATATGGACCATAAATCAGTATACGGCCCATATTTCAAGTCGTAAAGTGACACCCAAAATCACTGTGCATTATGGAATTTGGCTCTTGAAATTTTATATTGTTAAATACGGACCGTAATTTGAAATACGACTCGTAAAGTGTGATCGCATATGCTCTTCTCCCAACGAACCAAAACAGCAAGGTAAGTCATTCCAAGCCCTTCCAAATCAATTCTATCATATATTCTCTTAATCTAATCATGAGACCATGTTCTTAACTTAGGGTTTCCAACAAAATCCAATTAAAGAGCATAAACAGCAAGACCTTGGAACTATTTTCCAAGACCAGATTATTATACAAGTTTGGGAGCAATTCCAGGTATGCTAAGCATACTATCTACATGAGGAACATTGTTTAATCATCCTCATACCTCAGTAATCGAAATTCCCAGAAATCCAAAGAGTTTATGATTATGCCCTAGTTCTTGATTTTCATAACCTAGGATTAGAGTTCAGTTTACTGATTATGTTCATACTTGTTATGCATGCTATGGACCCTAGCTTAATCTAAAAGATTTGTAATTCAATCTACGAGTCTCAGAATGGAGTCTAAGTCATCACTCATGATAAAGAGCCAGTAGTCAGTTTTACACATGTTGCTTCATATTTGATTGGGCCCAAGGCCATAGTTATGATTCATATGCATATGTAGTTATTTTGGGCCTCAGACCATAGCTTTGAGATCTCATTATTTATTGGGCCCGAGGCCATAGTTACATGATATTTGCACAGGTGGTTTCTATACAGATCAATTCATGGTATGAGTATTCAGTTTCATTGTGCTTTATTGTTCATATATCCCTTATCATTGCTTCGGTTGCTTATCATACTTGTACAATTCAAATGTACTAACATCCTTATGCATGGGTCTGCACTTCACGGTGTAGAGTCTGACTTTCAGGAGGATACAACAGCCGCTTAGCTTCCAGTACTTTGAGTACATTATCTAGTTGGTGAGCCCCTCTCATTCAGGGCTTCCCGTATATTTCTAGCTTTCGAGTATTAGTTAGTTCATTAGTATTTGAGGTATGTCAGGGTATTGTCCTGACATAGTTATTCTTACAGTATTTTGATCATAGAGGTTTCATAGACACCGTCTTTAGTCAGTTATGTTGGTTTTGCCTCACAATATTTATTTTCGCATCCTCTATTATATTTGAGTTACAGTATTCTCTTGGTTCATTTTATATCTTGCATGCTTTCATGATACAACTGTTAGACTCAGCAGCCATGGGTTCGCTTGATCATAGACAGTCAGGCATTGAGTGCCGTGTCGCGCCCAGGCCATGGTTCGGGGCATGACAAAGGTTGGTATCAGAGCAGTCAGGTTCAGTGTCATAGGGAGTCTATGAAACCGTATCCAGTGGGGCCTCCTTTATATGTATGACGGCCGGATGTATATAAACAGCTGATCACCAGGACATATTAAGGAAGTCTCACTTATTTGTATTCTAGATCATGCAACTAGAGCTATAACTTCAAGATGTCTTCTTAATTCTTGCGTTTACGTAATTTTAGATGATTATGGCTCCAAAGAGAAAGACTACCAACAGTTTAAGGGCAGCTTCCAATGTCGTTCGTCGTTAGGCTATCCAAGCTAATTCTGATTAGACACCTATGCCAAAGACTACTCCTACTGCTCCAGCTCTGACAAAGATTCTGGCTCCTTAGACTAGAACAACTAATATGGATGTTGGGAGTGCTATTGCAATGCTCACACAGCAAGTAGCTGCTCAGGCCCAGCGTCAGGAAGCGGTGTCTAACTCTGGAAATCATGGAGAATCCTCCAGGGCTAAAGAGTTCTTGATAATGAAGCCCCCACTCTTCTCGAGGACAAAGAAGGAAGAGGGCCCTCAAGATTTCATTGATGGTCTTTAGAAGATTTATAGAATGATGACTGTGACGGAGATAAAAGCAGCGCTGCAAGGAGTAGCAAATGACTGGTACGAGACTTGGGAATTATCTCGAGGTGATGAGACTTCTGATGCCACATAGGATGAGTTCGTACAAGTTTTTCTGGACAATTTTATGCCTATTGAGGTCCGAGAAGCCAAAGCTGAGCAGTTCTTGAAGCTCAAATAGAATGGGAGGACTGTTCAGGATTACTACTTGAAGTTTCTGAGTCAGGAAAAATATGCTACTGAGCTTGTTCCTAACATGAGGGCCAGAGTAAAGAGGTTTGTCACTAGTCTTAATTCTCACTTATATGATGGGGAGAATATTGCAGCCCAGAATGGAGGTATGACTTTCGCCATGATATTGGCATTTGTGCAAGGAAATGAAACAAGGCTCAAGGAGAAGGAAGCTGTGTAGAAAGAGAAAGACAAAGAGTTTAACAAGAAGGTTAAGTCAACCGGGCAGTTCAGCGGGAATAGTGGAAAGAATAGAAATTCTTCAACAACAGGTCATCTGGACCCGTTCCTTTATCAGGCCAGCAGCTCCTAAGTTCAGAGAGGAGAAGAGAAGAAGATTTCGAGTGTTAGGTTCACAATCTAAAGGAAATTCGAGCAGTCATGGCTTCCACCCAGTTTGTAATACTTGTGGGAAGAGATATTCAGGGACATGTCATTAGGGCATGGATGGTTGCTTTGGATGTGGTCAGTCAGGTCACTTTTTGAGAGATTGTCCATTTGCTAAGCTGGGTACAAGTGGGACCATAGCCCAGTCCACCAATTCGATTGCAAACAAGAACACTCAAGCTCAGTCAGGTAGAGCCCCAGCAAGATTAGGGAATGCAAGTGGAGGTCCAAACTGCCTATATGCTTTTGGTGCTCGACAGGATGCTGAGGGTCATACTGATGTTGTCACAGGTACTATCACCGTTTTCAGTTACGTCGATTTTGCACATATGGACCCAGGATCCATCCTTTCTTATGTAACCCCTTTTATTGCTAAAATGTTTAGAATCAAACCAGAACCATTGTCCAAACCTTTTGAAGTGTCTAACCCTGTTGGTGAGGCAATTCTAGCCATATATGTATATAGGGGTTGTCCAATGAGAGTGTACCATAAGTTGACAATAACAGACCTTCACGAGTTAGAAATGGTAGACTTTGATATGATCATGGGGATGGATTGGCTATATTCTTGTTATGCATCAGTTTATTGTCGGACCAAAAAAGTCAAATTTAAATTCCCAAATAAGCAAGCCTTAGTTTGGTCCGGTGATTCAGTAGCACCCAGAGGTCAGTTTATCTCATAACTGAAAGCCCGAAAAATGATTTCTAAGGGATATATCTACCATCTAGTCCGGTTTAGGGATGCAGATACCCAGAGCCTGACCCTTCAGTCAGTTCCAGTAGTTAGTGAGTTTTCAGAAGTCTTTCCAGAGGACCTTTCAGGAATCCCTCCAGATAGGGAAATAGAGTTCGGAATTGATCTACTCCCTGGCACTAAGCCTATCTCTATTCCGCCATATAGAATGGCTTCAGCAGAACTCAAAGAACTTAAGGCTTAGTTAAAATACCTCCTAGATAAGGGATTCATCCGCCCCAGTGTTTCCCCATGGGACGCGCCAGTTCTATTCGTGCGAAAGAAGGATGGTTCCATGGGTATGTGTATAGACTATCGCCAGCTCAATAAAATCACTATCAAGAACAAATATCCCCTTCCTAGAATAGATGACTTATTTGACCAACTTCAGGGTGCCCAGTTTTATTCTAAGATAGACCTCAGATCTGGTTACCATCAGCTTAAGGTCAAGAAAAAATTTATTCCTAAGACAGCTTTCAGGACCAAATATGGGCACTATGAGTTTTGTGCCATGTCTTTCGGGTTGACGAATGAGCCAGCAGCCTTCATGGATCTTATGAACAGAGTGTTTAAGCCGTATCTCGATCTCTTCGTGATTGTCTTCATTGAAGATATTTTAGTATACTCCCGCAGCGAGTCAGATCATGCTCAGCACCTCAGAGTAGTATTGCAGACACTTAGGGACCATGAGCTATTCGCAAAATTTTCCAAGTGTGAATGTTGGCTCAAGTCCGTGGCATTCTTAGGCCATGTTATTTCCGGAGAGGGTATTCGAGTTGATAACACTAAGATTGAGGCTGTCAAGAGTTGGCCTAGACCTATCTCTGTTTTATATATTCGTAGTTTCTTGGGTCTGGCTAGTTACTACAGGCGTTTCGTAGAGGAATTTTCCTCCATCTCAACTCCGTTGGCTAGATTGACTAAAAAGAAGTCTAAGTTTCGGTGGTCAGATGCTTGTGAGCACAATTTCGAGGAGTTGAAAACAAGGTTGACTTCAGCTCTGGTTTTGACCTTGCCGGAAGGGACCGAGGGGTTCATAGTTTATTGTGATGCTTCGGGAGTGAGTCTCGGATGTGTCTTAATGCAGCATGGTAAGGTTGCAGCTTATGCATCTCGTCAGCTCAAGGTTCACGAGAAGAATTATCCGACTCATTGTTGACACCCAATTTTGTCCCGCCTCTCCTCCGAAATACATATTTGCGCTTCTAATATTTTTCAAAACAATAAATTAAAAATAATAATACTATATATTATGTTTATTATAATTATTAATCTCTCATCAATAACGGCATTTCATTATTCTGTTACAACTATTATTATTATCATTACTATTATTATTATTATTATTATTATTATTATTATTAATTTATTATTATTATTATTATCATTATTATTTTACTATCACTATTATATTGTTATTATTATTAATTTATTATCATTTTGTTGTTATCACTATTATTGTTATTATTATTAATTTATTATCATTTTGTTATTATCAATAATTGTTACTTATTATTATTATCATTATTATTATTATTATCATATTTATTATTATTATTAATTATTATTATCCTTATTGTTATTTTGTTATTAATTATCAGTATTTGTTATCTACTAGTATTATCACATCTGTTATTATTTTTTATCACCATTATCATCAGCATTATCATTATTACCATTATCATTATTGTTATTGTTATTAGCAGTATTACTACTGCTATTTATTTGCTGTTATTATTTGGTATTATTGAAACCTGCATTTCTCAATGTTTTACCAACTTCCGCATACACATCGCATTTATTTCGCACATTTTAAAATGATAGCGTTTATTTATTGTTAAAATACTATTGCACGGTCATTGCAACATCATATATTTTTATTATCCGGATCTCTTATAATTACACGTTTTTCGCATTAGATAATATTCTGACACCCTTAGTACACCGTTAATCAAAATAGGTCTTTTATTCAAATTTAGAAGCCAAACTATTTCTTGCACTCGGTCCGTATTTTGACTTACCGGACCCCAAATCAAAGTCCGATTAACTCCTAATATTTTTTGGACTAGCCCATATTTTTTATCTCAATTTTTAGACCAGTCTATGTTTTAATTCACTAGTCTATTCTTTTAATACCCAGTCTAAAAATCGACCCGGTCCACAAATGGACCGGGTCCGGCCCATTTCCCACTTTAACAAAGGGAAACCCCTCATTTTCCATCTTCGTCCGCTGCCCTTCTTCTCCTCCGTCTCCTCTCTTCCTCCTTTCAAAACCCTAGCGCCGCAGCCCTCTTTCCCCCCACTTCACTGACACCCCACCTTCTCCAGCTCCCCACGCCCTTCTGTCGACTCCACTTCACCATGTTCCCCTTCTCCATGCCTCATTTTCTTTCATCACCCATGCTCACGCTCCTGACCCCATCCCTCTTTGTCCCTCCGCTCCTCCTTCTCTCTTCCTTCAGTGCAAAGCGAAACCCTATAAAAGGGTGGTGTTTTGAATGGTTGAGGGGACGAAAAAAAAGGGCAGAAACCCCCTCCCCCTAAAAACCAAAGATTTCAGTCAGAAAAAATACCCTAAAAATCGAGTCCTACCAGTTCCTTCAAACCTCGTTGAAAAGCTATTAAGTTTCGTACGTTTTAATCGAAGTCGTTCTGATCCTTTTCGTTTTTTTATTGTTCCGAGTCTGAGTATCGAGAGTTCGGAGTGTTGTGTTGTTTCGAGGTAGTTCGAAGACTCGAAGCCTCACTTCGCTGCACCCGAATAAGGTAAAAAGCTTCCTTCGCTGAATTTATAGTGTCTTAGTATGTTTATGTATGTTGACGATTGTTAAGGTTGGATTAATTGTTAGTTTAGCATATTAGTGAGTTTAGTATTAGAAGTTTTTGTTTAATTTCGTATGAAATTCTTAAGTATCTGCAGGTTAGTTAGCGATTATTAAGTGATCATTATGGTTTAATTTAAGTTAATTTAGCTTAGCATCTGCCAATATGGGTAATTTTGATCAGCTATTAGCTTATTGATTAGATCTTATGTAGCAATATTTGTCCTGGGTCGTGCCTAATGGTCACTTGTACCTCTAAAATAGTTGATTAGTAGTAACCTGAGTCATTTGTATCTATATGAAGCTACTTTGCTGTTAGCTGTCCTTCATAGCTAGTATGATTTTCCCCTCAGTTCAGTTAACCATGAGCTGGTTTAGCTGAATATTGATACCAGTACATTCATCTATTGGCATAGTTAAATAAGTTCATGCTAATATAAATTATATATGGCTGGCTTGCTATTTTTTTTAGAATGATGTTTGCTGCAGGCCAAGGTCAGTAACTTCATTTTCTTTTTATCTTCCAGTTCTGGTGTGAGTCTGTTTTCCATGCTTAATCAGCTGTTTAGTTCAACTGTCGTTAGGATGTGCTCAAATGCTTATATGACGTAGTTTGTTATTTCATCTGGTTGTTTGTTGTTAGTTCACCTCTGTTCTATTTTAGTTCAGTTTAAGACGTGTCGAATGTTTCTGATTAGTGTTTAATTTGTCTTATACTTCTAGTATGCCTGTTATAGTTTTAAGTCTATTCATGCTTCATCCTATTTTTTTCTTAGAACTTGTTTGGTTTCATGTTTGGACAATTGGACGAATGATTTAAGTATGAGACCGATCGGATATTGCTGATTGCTTATAGGTTCAATTATTTCAATTTGGTTTAGGCAGTTTGCTACTTTGACTAAATGTATGATAGTTTAAGTTAAGCATTGGTCTGTCACCTGTCGCTATAGTTGTAATCCCAGCTAGTCAAGTTATTAGCATATGAGGCAACTCTAACGTGATTTAGTCCATAATTTATTGACAAGTTGGTTGAAATATGTAGAGAATTTCTATCCATTACATGCCTGTCATGATATTTCTAAACCATTTGCAGTTTCAGATATTACCTGTCTGTTGTAACTTTAGTTGTATCTTCAGTTCATTATGTGCTTTCCTCAACTTTTGTTTAAAACCCGAAATGATTCGATTTCGATGCTTGACTGTCTTACATATTCAACCAGTTGGTGTATAACATTTATGAAAACAGCTTTCTGTTCGAATTATGGGGATTTTCTAGTTTTTCTCTTGACTGCTCTCTGGATGGTTCAGCATGCTTTCTTCTATGGTTATTGACTTCATCTAGAATGTTGGTTTTACCTGAAGAAGGATGGAATTACATATCTTCATTTTATTGTTTTTTTTTATTTAAAAAAATAGGAATAAGATAGTTTTCGATACCATATTCATTCACATCAAAGGGACCAATCAGACATCAAATGAATATTTGTGGTCGCATAAACTATTGAAATTTTCTTTAAAATCATGTGCTGCTCCTTTAATATTGCGTTGGTGTTTCCATTGAGATTAAAATAAGTGTTGAAGCTCTGAATAAGTGAAATATGCTAACATTAAGTGTTTGCCTAACTTAGATCCTACTGCTTGTGTTGTTGAGTTTAAACTAGATGCTGAATTGCCTAGGACCCCCTTAAGTATTAACAAACAAGTATAAATTTGGCACATCATGCCTGCGGCCTGTTTTCCCTTTGTATATTACCCTTCTCTTTACTTCTGTTCGATTGAATCCAAGTGGAGTTATGAATGATAAGAGTCTTTAAATGCTTTCTTGGTCAGTTGAATTGTGGAGATGTTAATGTGTTCAACCATTATTGTTTGTCCTCTCTGTGTTGTCTACTCTTGAAGAGAGCAAACGATTTTGGTTTCAAAACAAATCACCTTCTCCTGTTTCTGGTTAAATGTTTTAATAATCGATTGTTATTTTCAAAAATAGAAATAACGTAGTTGAGGACCTTTCTGTATTTTTTTCGTCACTGCTTTTTCCAGTTTAAACGTGAACAAATCTGGCGTTTCGATTCTTTTTTATCTCCATCATGATCTGAAATACTTGATCCAATAACATAAGGTATACATAGAGTATACATAAAATATATACAATCTGCCAGTTCGTTTGAGTTTATATTTCATACGTTTAATATAATTCATTGATCGTATACTAATCTTTTTCTTATCTTTCTTTTTTGCATGAACCTCCCATACGAGTCCAAGAGATTCGTCCCCTTCCGCATTCGGTGTTGGGCTGAAAGCCCAACATAATCTCCTCGGGTCATCTTCCATCAGCCATCCGCAGCAATCCATATATAAAATTGTTATTGGGCCAAAGCCCAACAGCAGTCCCCTTGAATGCAACATTTTAAAAAAAAAACGTGGGCTGAGCCCACTGCCACCAGTAGCCCAATCAGCAGCCCTAAAGTGGGCTGGGCCCATTTTAATACCTTTTGCTCCTTTATTTCATTTTATGCATTTAATTTGTATTATGCAACTAACTCTTTATTTTGTTTTCTTTTGTTTCTCGACTTAGAGGAATTCTACTAAATTAGTGGGTTTAGTTTTTTGGGATAATGGTAGTTAACTTAAGGAAAATCAATAGTTAATTACCTAAGATTTCTTCTCTTTTGTTAAATTTTTCATAGTATTTATAATATTTATTTTCATTAGAATAATTAACTTTTCAAATAGCACGAGCACATGTTTTAAATTAAAGGACTCCTTTTGTTTCTTTATTATCTTAAAATTGGAAATGTGGTGGATATGCCAAAAATGAATTCAAGTATATTTTATAAATAACTCTTCAAATTTGGAATCAATCACACATCATTTTAGCTAAGCATGATTAATAAAGTTAAAGAAAGGAAACCCTTTTTCCATCATATTTAAAGAAAAATAAGTCTTGGCATTTCTATATCACCATATTGATACAATATAAGTTTCATTTAAAATTCACATTAGCTATTTTGTATTTTGCTTATGCTCTTAAATCGTAAAAAAGAATCATTAATATCTCACCCTTTGAGTTGTTTCAAATATTTATTAAAACACTGCACAAACTCGCGTTTTTTTTTCTACTTATATATTCTATGCAAGTCTTATTTTTAAATAGCATTATTATTTAAAGCTTTACCAATTTTTATAAGTTTTATTCGAAACGGCATTTAAAATTTTCTTTATGCAAATTATTATATTTTCTCTAACTCTTATCTTAAGCAACGTTCTTATATTTTTTCTTTAAAACTTTAGCAATATTTACAAGCTATTTTCTTGAATTTTAAATATTATATTTGTATCTTTAGCCCTAATTAATTAACTTAAGTTTGGCCGGACAACCGTAGTTAGCGGATTCTAAAGGATGCCTAACCCCTTCCCTTTAGAATAATATAGAGCCCTTACCTAGAATCACATCGGTTAAGCAGACCATTAACGGAGGTTTAGTTTTAACTTTACCTTAGTTAACATCTAGGTGTCCTAATTCACCGTTAAATTAATTAGGTGGCGACTCCTTAAAACAAAATAAACAGGAATCACCAATATGTCATACTCCTAAATCAACCCGGGTTAAAATGGGGTATAACAGCTTGGCGACTCCGCTGGGGAATACTAGGTTCTAACCATAACAAACTTAGGTTAATAATTAATTTGTTGGATGTTTGGTTGTTTTCTTTATGTTTGCTTTTATTGTTGCCGTGTTTGTTTCTTTTATGTTCTTTTAAGTGATTGCTTTGTTATGTGAAATTTTGTATGTAATAATATGTTACTGCTTTCCTTAATTTGGCATTCCGTTCATATTTCCTCCACTTCTGGAAAACTCACACTATCACACGTACACGCGAGGTGTGTTTTGCGCACCCGCAAATTTCTTTCATAGAATCCAAATTTTAGGAGAGTTGGCGTATGCGCGGGGTGCCCGAATAACGGGGACCGCGTAGCCTTCTCACTCGAGTAGTCCGCTCGGGAACCTTGCGTCTAGTAAACCCACTCCTAGTCAACCTAGGATAGAGCTAAACCAACACCTTTTATTAAGAGCATACATTTCATATCCTAGGAGGTTTAATATCCTTGGTGTATTAAGCCCATTAGATGACTTTGTCCAAACGTCCAAGCGGGTTCACGACCCCAAGTGACACCAATCATACTTTATATGCATGTTTGAAGGATAACTGTGCATAAATATTGACTATTTGCTCTAATTAATTAAACTTTAGGAAGGAGGGATGACTAACGTTTCTATGACAGGTTTGGATTTGCATTGGAGTACAACAAATGACGAAGATCAAGGACATAAAAAACGGAGCTAGAAGTTAGACATAGGAAGCTGTATTTACTTTACTCAGATTAGGAAACACTTCATGTTGTATTCATTTAATGTGTTAATAAATGTTACGCAATGTTTTGTACTTTATTTTGGGGAGATAGAATCCGTTTAATTAATCAAAACAACAGGATGACATATTATGGCACACTTTACCCTTCAAACGACGATAGGCCTACCTCTGGCACAAAGAGGTCACATGCATATTAGGACGCGTTATTGTTTGATATACTTGTCTGACAACTTGTTTGACTTTATTTGATGAATTATTTGCTACATGTCTTACTTGACTTTACATGATCATGACTTTACCTTGATATGTTCACGAGACTAACATCATTTATACTTTATGTTTCTTTTATCTTATTCCCAAAAAAGAGTTGATTCGTGTTGACACTCAATGGCCGACCATCCTTACATCACAAGGTCAAAGACATCATCGTTACCTCAACGCAGCTGGTTTGTTCAAGGAAAAGCAAATATTACGTCTGATCCAGCCGTATCTATTTCAACTAGCCCGGAAAGCATCATGGTTTCTAATGACCCTCTCGAGATTTCTGAACACGGAACTACTATTCAACGGGATGAACATATCGCCCGCCTGACTCAAGAGATTGAGGATCTGCGTGGAGAGCTAAATCGGGTTAGAAACATGACCAACTTATCCATTACACTCCAAAGTCCACCTCCTGAACCTAGGAGTGTCGCACCAAACCGCCTCATTTTCCATCACTTGAACCTTTAGTTCCAGAACATTTTCCTCCACAAAACAATGCACCTGCCGACAACAACTTACCTCCAATCACCTCCGCAAATCCACCAAATCCATCGCCCATCTACACCCCTCCACGAAATCAATCACCCACCTACACTACCTATGCCGCTCCTGATCCACCACCCGTCAACCCACCAAATCAATCACTAGGTAATACTCCTTACATTGCTTTACCCACCAACACTAACCCACCACCTACAATTACTCCTCTAAACCCACCAAACCAAGCCCTTACACTTTGGCCATCCACAACAACCTTTCTACCCTTACCATTACGTTGAACCCTACCAAGCTCCACTATTCCCTTACCCTGTCTATAGTACTCGACCAAATTACTACCAACCCCGAGCACCTCAATATCAAAACTTACGTCCATACCAATTTGCCCAAATTTCCACCCACCGAAATCGACCACATACCACACATAGAGCCCGTCCAAACCCTGTCATAAAAAACACCCGTAATTACACTCAGTTCGCTAAACCTTTGTCTCAGCTATTTGAAAGACTGAAAACGGCAGGTGTGGTACAACCTATTGAAGGGAAAATTCTCAATCCTATCCCAAAATGGTTTGATAGTTCCAAGCATTGCGCATATCATTCTGGAGTTCCTGGACATGCCACTGAGGATTGCTATGGCTTCAAAACAAAATCGAAGCCCTGATTAAGGAAGGAACAATCCAGCTCACTGGAGCTCGACCCGATATGGATCGCCATCCCTTTTCCTACTCACGAAAACGCCAATGTGAACATGATGATTATCAAAAAGTTAAGAATCAGAAGGAGGCTGTTACACCAATTGGAAAAGATGGAGAGAGGCGTGTCATCAACGTTCGTTGCGCCTGTGGGGATGATCCGAAAACAAGTGCCAGTGAAGATGGCTGCAACAACTACTGAGACACTAACCATCTAGGGTACAGAACCAGGAGAGACTCTGAAGAACTGGACTTGTACTCCGTCCCTGATTCGCCAGGAGCCTTGGTGGCATGAACATGTAGTGAACTTGTTTTCTTTTATTGATGCTTGAACCGTACCCAAAATTTTGTTTGTTTTGCTTCACCTTGTGGAAGCTTGAATTGCAAAACTATGAATGCATTTCGGATTTTCCTTAATCATCTATTTTCTACTTTACTTATCAAATCTGCCAACTCTATGATTCCTTGGTGGATAGGGACTCGGTCATACTAGGTTATAATTTTTGCCATTCACATGCGTCCGAACTACGCTGACCTGATTCTCATGGTGGGATACGTAGGCAGCCCACATAGGGTTCGGTTGCTTTATAACAAAAATCCAAAATATCTTATGCGTCACGAACTACGTTCGGACCTGATTCCTTGGTGGATACGTAGGCAACCTATACAAGGTTCGGTCACAAACATAGCATATGAATCAAAACTGGGGCACATTTTGGAAGATTAGACAAGAGAAAAGTTGGACATCGACACTATTAAGGCTACTAGACAAGAATAGTACACACAAATGACCTTTCAAAGTTCTCGGAAGTGTCGCAATCGAAAGTTAGCAGGAATATCTTACAACTTGTATACATATATTTTCATATATATCTTTCCTTACATACATACACTTACGTATATATTTTTCAAATGGAAGACTTTCCTTCAATTGTTTCACTACTATTCATCTACCGAGACTTTAAACGGAGGCCGCAAGATCCAAACAAACAGGATGAATGGGGCGCCAACAAAGTCAAGCTTCGAGTCAACACGAATCAACTTTCTCCCTCCCAAACTGAGAATTTTTCTTTGGATGCAGGAACTTAAAATCGCGAGATCAACAATCAAGTCTATCAATCAGGGCCATTGTGGCCTCGCCTCAAAAGCCATGCGGCTTTGCTTTCAGCCTTATCTTTTAATTTATTTGTTCTTATCAAAATAATTCTATAACTTTATACACCTGTTTTTGAAGGTTGACGAGATTAAAGACGAATCAAATCAGGATTACGTGCCATCAATTCAGCCTGTCACGATACCGTCAGACTACAAATTCTAGATCTTCTTGTGTCCTTGTTTTACGGGTTATCTGGTATTGAACATTGTTTTGGCTGCGAATCTGCATTAAGGACGAGATACAATGGCAAAAAGATTTGAGTCATTCAACACCGGTGTGAGGTTGGTGCAAGCACAAAATGAGGATAGCGAGAAGAATGTAGTACAAAGAAGCGTATCGGTCAATCTGGGAAATACCCTCAGCCTTCTTCCAAACACAAGTTCAGCTTCCAGCTCTACCCAAAACATTTCCTTCACTATTTCTCCTCACCCAGCTCCTACAAACATACCGCCAAGATACTCTATTAAACCAGAAGCTTTGCAAGTCACATTGATACCTAATGTCCAAAAGCCTGTACTTGCAGCGCCCTTCACAAAAAACCAGCAAAATCAGCTAGCGGTATACCCACACAAGAGATTGAGAAATGAAACGAATGCAATCAATCAGAATAACTCGAATAGAGAGCTTCACAATTTAAGGAGAATTATCGAAGAAGAGATGCGGGCAAGAAATGTCCAAAGTTTAAGATATGAAAGTTTGTGCATGCTTCCGAATGTTGATTTGCCGCCAGGATTCAAAGTGCCAAAATTCAACACCTTTAATGGCAGAGGAAATCCTGTTACGCACTTGAAGGACTATTGTAGCAGATTAATGGGAATTGGACAAGATGAAGCCATAAGGATGAAATTGTTCATTCAGAGCCTATCAGGGTTGGCGTTAGATTGGTACACAGAACAAGACTTTCGCAAATGGTACACATGGGAGGACATGGCCCGCGACTTTGTAGAACATTTCAAATTTAACATCGGGGTTAGTCCAAATCTGTATGATATGCTTGAGATAGAAAGAATGCCACATGAGTCTTTTCAGGAATATGCCACCCGGTGGAGATTGGAAGCTTCAAAAATACACCCTCCGCTGCCCGAGAATGAGCTGATTTCAACTTTCATCCAAATGCAAAAGGGCATATATTATGAAAAGTTGTTATGTGGGCGGTTACGCGACTTTTCTGATTTAATTCAAGTTGGAAAGCAAGTAGAAGCGGGCATTCGAGCAGGAACAATTGTTGACACTTCATCAGTACAAGAAGCTTTTCAAGCCGAGACATTCAACAACTTGCAAGGCAAAAACAGAGAGACCGACTCAACTGTCAGGTCTACGCGTCAGCCGCAATCACGGCAGAACTATCAATGTTCGCGTGATCATGTGTACCTTCATCAACGAGGCTTTCAAAATCAACCCGATCAAGCACAGTCTGGCTTACGACAGTCAGAGCACGCAAAATTCCGCACTTTTACTCCTCTTGAAGAGTCATTAACCAGCATATTTGAAAAAATGAAAGCCAAGGGACTCCTGAAGCCAAAGAAAGGATGGATCCCTAAAAGCCTACCGCCAGATTTTGATTGGTCCAAGAGTTGTGCTTACCACTCTAATATTCCAGGTCATGACACAGAAAATTGCCCGGCTCTTAAGCATAAGATCCAGAACATGATCGAAAAGGATAAGATAAGTGTGCAACAAAATAAATTGTGCGACAATGATGGCCCTTCAGTTGCAAATGCAATTATTGTTACCGGTGATCTGTCAAAATTGGCACCGAGACATTTGAAAAGGAAGTGTGGAACTAAGTAAGACGATTGAAAGGATCTACCGTCACTAGCATTCTCCACCCATCAACTTTCCTTCTTGTAATTTTTGCTAAAGCTTGTTATGAACTACTTTCGACCTGATTCCTTCGGGATAAGTAGGCAGTCCATTCTCGTACACGGTCTTAATATAGTGAAAATTCCATCTTCCCCATAAAGAAACACTGGGGCGGCTTTGCAAATGGCCTATCATTATTCGACAAAAGTATGAATCGAAATCTCGAGCAATGTATTAGCGTCACCAGATTGTTGCAATGACATCACCTCGAGAAATGCAGATTCAACGCCAAAGCTTTGGTGTCCAATGCAAGGCAACCATTTTATTTTACACTAACAAATTTTCTTTGAGTAACGCAGGGGCATATTTTAGCTATTTTTGAAGGATATCGCACAGTATCAAGTCGGCAATTGCAAGATTCAGATAGAGCAAAAGGCAAAGTCAACTTAATACTAATTAAATTTGAAACTTACGAATTTCTTTGAGTGCAGGAACTTTTTTAGATGCAAATTTTGGCAGGGTAGAAGGTCCCCAAATCTTCGGCATTACATCATGAATATTTGCTGCTGCAAATTACGCGCTGCGTCAAACTCGTCTCACCGCATACAAATAAAGCATCGCAAAAGCTCCTCGCTCCACACTAATTTTAGTAATCATAAATCAAGCACTGCATTTTACGCTCGTCCGCCTTTAATAGGACATTTTAGGCTCGTCCGCCTTTAATAGGACATTTTAGGCTCGTCCGCCTTTAATAGGACATCTTAGGCTCGTCCGCCTTTAATAGGACATTTTTGGGCTGTGCACCGCCCCTTTGAAATTTTAGCATAAGACCGAGCACCGTCTTCTATCCCAATTTTATTCTGCTTTGTAATTTGAACTACGCTTGACCTGATTCTCTTAGTGGGATACATAGGCAGCCTATGTCAGGCTCAGTCTCATCACCGCAAAAGCTCAATATCCTCCTATACCAGAAACTGGGACAGTTTTAAGGGGCATCATCGCAAAACGACACCCTCTTATGCGAGTAACTGGGACAATATTTAAGGGCATCATCACAAGCGACATCGAGGAACATGAAAGAGAATATGGCCAACAGAGTCATCAGGCAAAAAGAAGACTTGGGAGAAAGGACGCTCGCTTTGTTTCACGGTTCCCAAGTTGCGGAAGCCAAAATATATAATGTTCGCAGCCTTGCAAGGATTGCACGTCAAACGGTTTGATCTTTCTTATGCCTCTCGAGTATCAATAATTTGCGAGATTCGCAACAAATTAATGCTTGAGTCTTGCAAATGATTTTTCAAACATGTCGATGCAAAAACATTTCCTATTGCTTTCAAATGCCTTGCATAAATGCTTTCAAATACAATGCGCATGCACTATTGCTTTAAATGCCCCGCACTGCACTACTGTTTTCAAAATGCCCCGCACTGCAAAAGCGACCGCACCTGCATTACATTATTACTTTCAAATGCCCTGCAAAGGCACATCATCATTGTTCGCAAAAGCACCTCATTTAGGCCCGTCCGCCTTTAATAGGACATTTAGGCCCGTCCGCCTTTAATAGGACATTTTAGGCTAGTCCGCCTTTAATAGGGCAGTTTAGGCTCGTCTGCCTTTAAGAGGATATTTAGGCTCGTCTGCCTTTAATAGGACTTTAAGCTCGTCCGCCTTTAATAGGACACTTTAGGTTTGTTCGCCTTTAATTGAACATTTTAGGCTAGTCCGCCTTTAATAGGGCAGTTTAGGCTAATCCGCCTTTAATAGGACATTTTGGGCTGCGCACCGCCCTTTGAAAATTTCTGCATAAGGCTGTGCACCGCCTTTCATATGATGCATGGGCTGCACGCCGCCCTTTGCATCGCTTTCATATATTGCCTGAGCCATGCATCGCCCTTTTTAAATTTCTGCATAAGGTTGTGCCCCGCCTTTCATATGATGCATGGGCTACGCACCGCCCTTTGCATCGCTTTCATATACTGCTTGGGCCATGCACCACCCTTTTAAATTTTCTGCATAAGGCTGTGCACCACCTTTCATGTTGCATAGGCTGCGCACCGCCCTTTGTAGTTTCCGCATAAGGCTGCCCATCGCCCTTTGAAAAATTTCTGCATAAGACGTCGCACCGCACCTTCCCTGTCTTATTATTATTTTCAAATGCCCTGCGTGCGCTCGCAGCCGTATTTCACCGCACTTGCATCACTTTACTTCAATATTTATTTGTTACTGACTATTTTTATCTAGTTTAAAGTTTTGCAGGAGCTTTAGCGCAACGTGGAACTATTTCTTCGGTAGCGAACTGGGGCAATACGTCGGGAAGGACAAGCAGACTTCTCGACAAGGGTCAAAGATCTACCTCGAACACTCGGCTCCAAATTCAAATTTCCCGTTCACATTCCAGCACAATCAATTTTCAGGGTTCTATCACAATACCCAGTGTCATCATAATTCGACACTGGGACAATATTTTTGCGAAGATTCGCATCAAATCGTGAGTTGCCAGTCATAGGTGTCGTAGTCTTCCCAGAACTACACACGGTCTGATTCTTGTGCAACCTGAGATATGTAAGCGATTCAAAGACCAGAGATCGGCCGTAATTTTCTTTACCCTTAGTCCCCATAATCCTCTAGCCGGGACAAAATAGGTTACTAAGTCAACGTCTTTGCCCGACAACTCTTTTCATCGTTACCAGGCAAAGAGGGACAAGTTGTTGACACCCAATTTTGTCACGCCTCTCCTCCGAAATACATATTTGCGCTTCTAATATTTTTCAAAAAAATAAAAATAAAAAAAATAATACTATATATTATGTTTATTATAATTATTAATCTCTCATCAATAACGGCATTTCATTATTCTGTTACAACTATTATTATTATCATTACTATTATTATTACTATTATTATTATTATTATTAATTTATTATTCTTATCATTATTATTTTACTATCACTATTATTGTTATTATTATTAATTTATTATCATTTTGTTGTTATCACTATTATTGTTATTATTATTAATTTATTATCATTTTGTTATTATCAATAATTGTTACTTATTATTATTATCATTATTATTATTATCATATTTATTATTATTATTAATTATTATTATCCTTATTGTTATTTTGTTATTAATTATCAGTATTTGTTATCTACTATTATTATCACATCTATTATTATTTTTTATCACCATTATCATCAGCATTATCATTATTACCATTATCATTATTGTTATTGTTATTAGCAGTATTACTACTGCTATTTATTTGCTGTTATTATTTGGTATTATTGAAACCTGCATTTCTCAATGTTTTACCAACTTCCGCATACACATCGCATTTATTTCGTACATTTTAAAATGATAGCGTTTATTTATTGTTAAAATACTATTGCACGGTCATTGCAACATCATATATTTTTATTATCCGGATCTCTTATAATTACACGTTTTTCGCATTAGATAATATTCTGACACCCTTAGTACACCGTTAATCAAAATAGGTTTTTTATTCAAATTTAGAAGCCAAACTATTTCTTGCACTCGATCCGTATTTTGACTTACCGGACCCCAAATCAAAGTCCGATTAACTCCTAATATTTTTTGGACTAGCCCATATTTTTTATCTCAATTTTTAGACCAGTCTATGTTTTAATTCACTAGTCTATTCTTTTAATACCCAGTCTAAAAATCGACCCGGTCCACAAATGGACCGGGTCCGGCCCATTTCCCACTTTAACAAAGGGAAACCCCTCATTTTCCATCTTCGTCTGCTGCCCTTCTTCTCCTTCGTCTCCTCTCTTCCTCCTTTCAAAACCCTAGCGCCGCAGCCCTCTTTCCCCCCACTTCACTGACACCCCACCTTCTCCTGCTCCCCACGCCCCTCTGTCGACTCCACTTCACGATGTTCCCCCTCTCCATGCCTTATTTTCTGTCATCACCCATGCTCACGCTCCTGACCCCATCCCTCTTTGTCCCTCCGCTCCTCCTTCTCTCTTCCTTCAGTGCAAAGCGAAACCCTATAAAAGGGTGGTGTTTTGAATGGTTGAGGGGACGAAAAAAAAGGGCAGAAACCCCCTCCCCCTAAAAACCAAAGATTTCAGTCAGAAAAAATACCCTAAAAATCGAGTCCTACCAGTTCCTTCAAACCTCGTTGAAAAGCTATTAAGTTTCGTACGTTTTAATCGAAGTCGTTCTGATCCTTTTCGTTTTTTTGTTGTTCCGAGTCTGAGTATCGAGAGTTCGGAGTGTTGTGTTGTTTCGAGGTAGTTCGAAGACTCGAAGCCTCACTTCGCTGCACCCGAAGAAGGTAAAAAGCTTCCTTCGCTGAATTTATAGTGTCTTAGTATGTTTATGTATGTTGACGATTGTTAAGGTTGGATTAATTGTTAGTTTAGCATATTAGTGAGTTTAGTATTAGAAGTTTTTGTTTAATTTCGTATGAAATTCTTAAGTATCTGCAGGTTAGTTAGCGATTATTAAGTGATCATTATGGTTTAATTTAAGTTAATTTAGCTTAGCATCTGCCAATATGGGTAATTTTGATCAGCTATTAGCTTATTGATTAGATCTTATGTAGCAATATTTGTCCTGGGTCGTGCCTAATGGTCACTTGTACCTCTAAAATAGTTGATTAGTAGTAACCTGAGTCATTTGTATCTATATGAAGCTACTTTGCTGTTAGCTGTCCTTCATAGCTAGTATGATTTTCCCCTCAGTTCAGTTAACCATGAGCTGGTCTAGCTGAATATTGATACCAGTACATTCATCTATTGGCATAGTTAAATAAGTTCATGCTAATATAAATTATATATGGCTGGCTTGCTATTTTTTTTAGAATGATGTTTGCTGCAGGCCAAGGTCAGTAACTTCATTTTCTTTTTATCTTCCAGTTCTGGTGTGAGTCTGTTTTCCATGCTTAATCAGCTGTTTAGTTCAACTGTCGTTAGGATGTGCTCAAATGCTTATATGACGTAGTTTGTTATTTCATCTGGTTGTTTGTTGTTAGTTCACCTCTGTTCTATTTTAGTTCAGTTTAAGACGTGTCGAATGTTTCTGATTAGTGTTTAATTTGTCTTATACTTCTAGTATGCCTGTTATAGTTTTAAGTCTATTCATGCTTCATCCTATTTTTTTCTTAGAACTTGTTTGGTTTCATGTTTGGACAATTAGACGAATGATTTAAGTATGAGACCGATCGGACATTGCTGATTGCTTATAGGTTCAATTATTTCAATTTGGTTTAGGCAGTTTGCTACTTTGACTAAATGTATGATAGTTTAAGTTAAGCATTGGTCTGTCACCTGTCGCTATAGTTGTAATCCCAGCTAGTCAAGTTATTAGCATATGAGGCAACTCTAACGTGATTTAGTCCATAATTTATTGACAAGTTGGTTGAAATATGTAGAGAATTTCTATCCATTACATGCCTGTCATGATATTTCTAAACCATTTGCAGTTTCAGATATTACCTGTCTGTTGTAACTTTAGTTGTATCTTCAGTTCATTATGTGCTTTCCTCAACTTTTGTTTAAAACCCGAAATGATTCGATTTCGATGCTTGACTGTCTTACATATTCAACCAGTTGGTGTATAACATTTATGAAAACAGCTTTCTGTTCGAATTATGGGGATTTTCTAGTTTTTCTCTTGACTGCTCTCTGGATGGTTCAGCATGCTTTCTTCTATGGTTATTGACTTCATCTAGAATGTTGGTTTTACCTGAAGAAGGATGGAATTACATATCTTCATTTTATTGTTTTTTTTTATTTGAAAAAATAGGAATAAGATAGTTTTCGATACCATATTCATTCACATCAAAGGGACCAATCAGACATCAAATGAATATTTGTGGTCGCATAAACTATTGAAATTTTCTTTAAAATCATGTGCTGCTCCTTTAATATTGCGTTGGTGTTTCCATTGAGATTAAAATAAGTGTTGAAGCTCTGAATAAGTGAAATATGCTATCATTAAGTGTTTGCCTAAATTAGATCCTACTGCTTGTGTTGTTGAGTTTAAACTAGATGCTGAATTGCCTAGGACCCCCTTAAGTATTAACAAACAAGTATAAATTTGGCACATCATGCCTGCGGCCTGTTTTCCCTTTGTATATTACCCTTCTCTTTACTTCTGTTCGATTGAATCCAAGTGGAGTTATGAATGATAAGAGTCTTTAAATGCTTTCTTGGCCAGTTGAATTGTGGAGATGTTAATGTGTTCAACCATTATTGTTTGTCCTCTCTGTGTTGTCTACTCTTGAAGAGAACAACTGATTTTGGTTTCAAAACAAATCACCTTCTCCTGTTTCTGGTTAAATGTTTTAATAATCGATTGTTATTTTCAAAAATAGTAATAACGTAGTTGAGGACCTTTCTGTATTTTTTTCGTCACTGCTTTTTCCAGTTTAAACGTGAACAAATCTGGCGTTTCGATTCTTTTTTATCTCCATCATGATCTGAAATACTTGATCCAATAACATAAGGTATACATAGAGTATACATAAAATATACACAATCTGCCAGTTCGTTTGAGTTTATATTTCATACGTTTAATATAATTCATTGATCGTATACTAATCTTTTTCTTATCTTTCTTTTTTGCATGAACCTCCCATACGAGTCCAAGAGACTCGTCCCCTTCCGCATTCGGTGTTGGGCTGAAAGCCCAACATAATCTCCTCGGGTCATCTTCCATCAGCCATCCGCAGCAATCCATATATAAAATTGTTATTGGGCCAAAGCCCAACAGCAGTCCCCTTGAATGCAGCATTTTAAAAAAAAAAACGTGGGCTGAGCCCACTGCCACCAGTAGCCCAATCAGCAGCCCTAAAGTGGGCTGGGCCCATTTTAATACCTTTTGCTCCTTTATTTCATTTTATGCATTTAATTTGTATTATGCAACTAACTCTTTATTTTGTTTTCTTTTGTTTCTCGACTTAGAGGAATTCTACTAAATTAGTGGGTTTAGTTTTTTGGGATAATGGTAGTTAACTTAAGGAAAATCAATAGTTAATTACCTAAGATTTCTTCTCTTTTGTTAAATTTTTCATAGTATTTATAATATTTATTTTCATTAGAATAATTAACTTTTCAAATAGCACGAGCACATGTTTTAAATTAAAGGACTCCTTTTGTTTCTTTATTATCTTAAAATTGGAAATGTGGTGGATATGCCAAAAATGAATTCAAGTATATTTTATAAATAACTCTTCAAATTTGGAATCAATCACACATCATTTTAGCTAAGCATGATTAATAAAGTTAAAGAAAGGAAACCCTTTTTCCATCATATTTAAAGAAAAATAAGTCTTGGCATTTCTATATCACCATATTGATACAATATAAGTTTCATTTAAAATTCACATTAGCTATTTTGTATTTTGCTTATGCTCTTAAATCGTAAAAAAGAATCATTAATATCTCACCCTTTGAGTTGTTTCAAATATTTATTAAAACACTGCACAAACTCGCGTTTTTTTTTCTACTTATATATTCTATGCAAGTCTTATTTTTAAATAGCATTATTATTTAAAGCTTTACCAATTTTTATAAGTTTTATTCGAAACGGCATTTAAAATTTTCTTTCTGCAAATTATTATATTTTCTCTAACTCTTATCTTAAGCAACGTTCTTATATTTTTTCTTTAAAACTTTAGCAATATTTACAAGCTATTTTCTTGAATTTTAAATATTATATTTGTATCTTTAGCCCTAATTAATTAACCTAAGTTTGGCCGGACAACCGTAGTTAGCGGATTCTAAAGGATGCCTAACCCCTTCCCTTTAGAATAATATAGAGCCCTTACCTAGAATCACATCGGTTAAGCAGACCATTAACGGAGGTTTAGTTTTAACTTTACCTTAGTTAACATCTAGGTGTCCTAATTCACCGTTAAATTAATTAGGTGGCGACTCCTTAAAACAAAATAAACAGGAATCACCAATATGTCATACTCCTAAATCAACCCGGGTTAAAATGGGGTATAACACTCATGACTTAGAGTTGGACGTTGTAGTTTTTGCACTCAAGATATGGCGTCATTATTTGTATGGAGTGCATGCTGATATTTTCACAGATCATAAAAGCCTGCAATATATTTTCAAGCAAAGAGAGTTGAATCTTAGGCAGAGAAGATGGCTCGAATTGCTTAAGGACTATGATGTAGATATTCTGTATCATCGAGGGAAGGCGAATGTTGTAGCCGATGCTCTCAGTCGGCGTTCCATAGGAAATTTAGCTCATGTTGATACAGATAAGAAAATTATAACCAAGGAAGTCCACCGTTTTGCTAGTCTTGGGGTTCGACTATTGGACTCCGAGGATGGCGGTGTGGTTGTCCAGAATAGAGCCCTTTCCTACTTAGTCGTTGAAGTTAAAGAGAAGCAGTATAAAGACCCATACTTGTTGCAGCTGAAGGAGGAGATTCACAAGCATAAGACGACGACTTTCGAACAAGGGGTAGATGACGGAACCTTGAGATATCGAGGCAGATTATGTGTTCCAGATGTAGATGGGCTCAGAGAGCGAATTATGTCTGAAGCTCACCACTCCAGGTATTTCATTCACCCAGGTTCCACAAAGATGTATTATGATCTTAAGGAGATTTATTGGTGGAATGACATGAAGAGCAATGTAGCAGCTTTTGTGGCTAAGTGTACAAATTGTCAGCAAGTGAAAGCCGAACACCAGAGGCCTGGTGGCTTAGCTTATAATATTGATATTCCCATTTGGAAGTGGGGGATGATAAATATGGATTTCGTAACAGGTTTACCTCGTTCATCTATGAGGCATGATTCAATTTGGGTGATTGTGGATAGACTTACGAAGTAAACACACTTCTTACCAGTTAAAACTACAGATGCAGCGGAAGACTATGCCAAGTTGTATCTTCGCGAAATTGTCAGACTTCATGGGACTCAGTGTCCATTATTTCAGATCGTGGTGCTCAGTTCACAGCAAAATTTTGGAAATCCTTTTAGAAAGGATTAGGTTCAAAGGTTAACCTCAGTACAGCTTTTCACCCTCAGACAGATGGTCTGGCAGAGCGCACTATTCAGACCCTTGAGGATGTGTTGAGGGCATCTGTCCTTGATTTCAACGGTAATTGGGATGATCATCTACCTCTTATTGAATTTGCTTACAATGACAGTTACCATGCTAGTATTGGGATGTCACGGGTTAAAGCTCTTTATGGGCAGAGGTGTAGATCACCGATTGGTTGGTTCGAAGTTGGTGAAGCAGAGTTGTTGGGACCAGATTTGGTCTATCAGGCTATAGAAAAGGTCAAGTTAATTCAAGAGCGTTTGAAGACGGCTCAGAGTCGCCAGAAGTCTTACACAGATGTGAGACGGAGAGATTTAGAGTTTGACGTTAATGATTAGGTATTTCTTAAAGTCTCGCCTATGAAGGGTGTCATGAGGTTTGGTAAGAAGGGGAAACTTAGTTCCCGCTATATTGGACCATACCGAATTTTGTGAAAAGTTGGTCTAGTAGCTTATGAGCTTGAATTGCCACGAGACTTGGTTGCCGTACACCCAGTATTTCATGTGTCCATGTTGAAGAAGTGTGTGGGAGATCCCTAGTTGGTTATCCTGACTAATGGCATAACAGTCAATGATAGTTTGACATACGGGGAAGTCCCAGTGAAAATCCTTGATAGTCAGGTTCACCAGTTGAGAACTAAAGAGGTAGCCTTAGTAAAGGTTTTGTGGAGAAGTCAGAAAGTTGAAGAGGCTACATGGGAAGCCGAAGAAGACATGAAGTCCAGAAATCCCTATCTCTTTGAAGAATCAGCAGAAATCGGTGAAGGTATCGTACTTCCTCTCTCAGATCCTTCCTTCTATAGTTTCCACATGATCAGTATTCAGCCTGTTAGACAGTCAAATTAATAGTTACTTATTTCAACAGATAATTCAGTCCAGACTCTTTTAGTTCTGTTTTTATGTGCTCAAGTCAGTTAGCGTGCACATCTCTCAGCAATCCCTTTTGACCGAAATCCATCATTTGAGGATGAATGATCCCAAGGGGGAGATATTATAACACCTTAGATCTTTAACTTAAGCTTTGATCATGATTCCAGACTTAGAAAACCAGATAAAGAATGTAAGAATTGGAAATTTCTCTTCAGCTGTCAGATAGGGATTTACGCCCCAGAATATGGACCGTAAATCAGTATACGGCCCATATTTCAAGTCGTAAAGTGACACCCAAAATCATTGTGCATTCTGGAATTTGGCTTGTGGAATTTTATATTGTTAAATACGGACCGTATTTTAAAATACGACTCGTAAAGTGTGATCGTATTTAAGAAGGAAACATAAAACAATGATTCTGTTTGAAATATGTTGAATTACGGTCCAGGTTTACGGATCGTAAATCAGTATACGGACTATATTTTGGTCCGTATTTCCCAACCCACACCAGAACCTATAAATTCCAGTCTTCAGTTATTTTATTTCGTTTTTCATAATTCCAAGCCATAGAAATGAATTGTTCTTCTCCCAACAAACCAAAACAGCAAGGTAAGTCATTCCAAGCTTTTTCAAATCAATTTTATCATATATGCTCTTAATCTAATCATGAAATCATGTTCTTAACTTAGGGTTTTCAACAAAACCCAATTAAAGAGCATAAAGAGCAAAACCTTGGAACTCTTTTCCAAGACCAGGTTATTGTACAAGTTTGGGAGCAATTCCAGGTATGTTAAGCATACTATCTACATGAGAAACATTGTTTAATCATCCTTATACCTTAATAATCAAAATTCCCAAAAATCCAGCAAGTTCATGATTTTGCCCTAGTTCTTGATTTTCATAACCTAGGGTTAGAGCTCAGTTTTCTGATTATGTTCATACTTGTTATGCATGCTATAGACCCTAGCTTAATCTAAAAGACTTGTAATTTAATCTACGAGTCTTAGAATGCAGTCTAAGTCATCACTCATGATAAAGAGCCAGTAGTCAGTTTTACACATGTTGCTTCATGTTTAATTGGGCCCATGGCCATAGTTATGATTCATATGCATATGTAATTATTTTGGGCCTCAGGCCATAGCTTTGAGATCTCATTATTTATTGGGCCTGAAACCATAGTTACATGATATTTACACAGGTGGTTTCTATACAGATCAATTCATGATATGAGTATTCAGTTTCATTATGTTTTATTGTTCATATATCCCTTATCATTGCTTCAGTTGCTTATCATACTTGTACAATTCAAATGTACTAACGTCCTTATGCATGGGCCTGCACTTCACAGTGCAGAGTCTAACTTTCAGGAGGATACAACAACCGCTTAGCTTCCAGCACTTTGAGTACATCAGCTAGTTAGTGAGCCCCTCTCATTCAGGGCTTCCCGTCTATTTCCAGCTTTCGAGTATTAGTTAGTTCATTAGTATTTGAGGCATGTCAGGGTCCTGTCCTGACCTAGTTATTCTTATAGTATTTTGATCATAGAGGTTTCATAGACACCGTCTTTAGTCAGTTATGTTGGTTTTGCCTCACAACATTTATTTTCACATCCTCTATTATATTTGAGTCAGAGTATTCTCTTGGTTCATTTTATATCTTGCATGCTTTCATGATACAACTGTTAGACTCAGCAGCCATGGGTTCGCTCGGTCATAGACTGTCAGGCACCGAGTGTTGTGTCGCGCCTAGGCTATGGTTCGGGGCGTGACACTTAAATACTTCCTTTGTATTTCTCTCTCCTTCCATTATAAATCCTCAGATCATTCGTACATCTCTCTAAGCTTATTCCTTGCACAACCATATCGAAATCTCCTTGCATTATCTCTTGTCACCAGGTGTTACTTTGTGTCTCTAAATGAAAATGGACTCCAACTCTTCAAAGTCAAACCGTTTATCTTCCTCTGACCAAATTCGAATGAATCATACCCTAAATCTCTCACACATAGTCCCTCTGGAACTCGAAAGTGCAAAACAACAAGGAAATTCGCATCGCTATCAGCCATATCTAGTCAAAGTGAGCAATGCAATCGAACTGAGAGCAAGAAAAGAAAAACAGTGGGAAAGAAAAAGGGTGGTCTTATTGATGAAAAGGAAATTGATGAAGAAGAATAAATTCCTCTATTTAGAAGGAATTCTAAGAACAGGGTGGTGGGAGAAATAGAAAGCACTCAAAATCTCAAATTTGAAGGAGACAAGAGTGAACGAGTTGAAAATAAAAGTTGGAGGGAGAGAGGAAGGATATCAGGATATTCAACTTTCTTCTCAAAGTAAAATAAAAGTGGTGTTAAATGAGGAACATGGTTCTTCTAAAAGACAAAAAGGTAAAGACAATCTGCAGTAACAGAAGGTTCGTTTTGGGAGAATTCTCAATGTAAGCCTATCGGAGGTATCTGGGATGAAAGAGTTAATGGAAATGGTGAAATTTCAAGGATAGACTCATCTCTTCACTCCACCAACACCCAGTATGTATGAAGCTGAAGTTACTGAACTGTAGAATAGCTTAGTCAAAATCCATGATGATGCTCTGGCCTTGACAGTAAGTGGAAAGGAGTTTGTGCTGACTGAGTCAATACTTGCACAAATCTTGAAAGCAAAGACAGATGGGGTGAGAGCTGTAACAGGAAAGGGCTATACTGATTTCAAAAAGGTCATCGTAAAGATAGCAAGGTCTGCTATAAAGGCGAGTCTCTACAAGCACGAGCTAAAACCTGAGCACCAACTGGTCTTTGAATTCGTCAGCAAATCACTTTTGCCAAGAGCTATGGAAAGCTCTAGCGTTATTGTCACAGACCTAGTCCTCATGAAAGCTCTAATATCTTTTGAACCAATCAACCTGTCAGCTATCATGATTGAGCGGATGATAAAAGTGGCAAAGACTGTGCAAGGGAAAACTGGTCTCCCCTATGGCTTCTTTCTCACAAAGGTGGTTATACACTTTCAAGTGAAAACTGGCACCGCCTCTCTAGGGACAAAAGAGCATCTGGTCTCGCTAGCCACTTTGGAAGACTGTGGACTCACACCCAAAGCAGTGGATAGTGCCAACCTCTCCACCATCTCAATATTGATTGAAGCCCAGGAGGCAGCCAATGTATAGATTCAACAGCTCATAGCAGAAAATGCATTTTTAAAAGCGAAATTAACCAAACGAACAGAGGCCTCGGGTTCTAGTACTGAAGAAGCAACTGAAATGGATAAACTGAGGGTTGAGAGGGACTAACTAAAAGTCAAAGTGAATGAATTTCGGGACCAAATGCTAAAGGACCAACAAGCTCATAATGAAATGGTTGAAAAACTCATTCAAGCCCTAAACAGTACCAAGAATCCTTCTTAGCCCCTGTCTCATTTCCCCCTCTGCTTAGATTATGCTCTTTTTTGCCTGACATGACTGTCGGTACATTTGTAGTATGAATCTATATTTTTGAGTACTGACCAGATTACTTTCCTATTTTCTAATTTCTATTTGGGAAAATTACATTGTCTTGTGCTTTATTGCTTGCTTATTTCCCTCTAATTCTGCTCGTATTCGTTGCCCCTCTGGGTCTGAGTTAATATGGTTGAACTTCTTACTAGCTTTCAATGCGTTTTGATAATGCCAAAAGGGGGAAGATGAGTAGATGATGAATATGTGATGCTCATGCTAAACAAAGGGGGTACTGGGGGGGGGGGGGGGGGGGAGAAATGCTGAACAAAAAAAACTGGAAGATTGATATGTACTGATAATGTGGCGATCTGGTCTTCCAGTTGGAATTTTTTTTTTTTGTTTTTACTAATATGTTGCAGGTGCCTTGAAAATGATGGTCTGCTTCACGGGGGGAACAAGTGGGAAGCTGGTTCTCAGGGAACATCGTCTATAAGTTTGTCATCATCAAAAAGGGGGAAATGGATAAATCTATGTGCTTTTTGTTTTGATGATTGTCAAACTGATTTAGAACCAGATAGAGACCTAGTTTGTGATCTGATCCCTGTGTACCATGCACCATTAGTAGAGACAGCTGTAAAGCCGAGCTACTCACTGCACACAAGTACAGCAGTGTGCTGGCCCATGCTTTAGGTCAAACTATTGAATGAGTGATCTCTATCCATCCCACATGCTTCCCACTATTTATACAACATGTTGCAACATATTATGTATCACTTGGAAAACCTAAAAATTACCCAAAAGGTGCAGCCGTCGCAAGACTCTCCAAGTGTTCAACAAAGCAAATCACAAACTGAAGGGCCTGATTCCAACACTGAAGATGCTTTAGTCTCCTAGTTTGTTTTAAGCTTTGTTTCAAGTGCTTTTACTTGTAAACCTAGTCTTCTCTTATAAGAAGCTTTGGTAGGTATTTCAAATTATTAGTAGTTGTTAGGAAGTTTAACTTTCAATATATTAAGTGCTAACCTTGGCTAGAGGTGTATTAGTTGGGGCCGGCTAAGAGGTAGTCAACTTTAGTTTTCTTGGGTAGAATTAGTCAAGTGGAGGTATTTGCAATCGGAGTATTGCAAAGGTTGAGGGACTATGGGAGTTAGTTCCTAGGTTGCTACTATTATAAGGGTTGAGGGATTATGGGAGTTAGTTCCTTGCTTACAATAGGTTGTAATCTGAAGTTGCTTGGTTAGTGAAGTGAAATCCTCCTAGGTTAGGTCGTGACTTTTAATCTCTTGAGCAAGGAGTTTTTCACGCTAAAATCTCGCCTTCTATACTTACTGCATTGAGAAAAGGAGCTGGTAAACAACCAAGTCCTTGCATATTGTGTTTGGTGGACGCATAGCCTGCTACAATATTATTGTACATTACACATATCTTTAATTTAGGAACACAAGATTCAAAAGTTTCTTTTTATTCTTTAAACTTTGTGCCCAGTCAAACTAAGACACTTAAATTGAAATGGAGGGAGTAATTCATAAAAATTCAACCTGACTCGTGCTTCTACACTCTCACGAACCAGATGGTTTATATGCATACAAGCATCACATATAACATGCTTTTAAGAGAAAAACAAGCAATCTAGAATGAGATTCTATGGTTGTTGATCGATTCTACCGGTCTTGTTTAGTTACTTTTATGGGGTATGACACCAGGGTAGTGTCACGACCCAACCCCGTGGGCCGCGACTGGTACCCTAACTGGGTACCCGTACATACCTACCTGGCCGAATCTCATATCATACAGATTTTTTTTTTTAAACAGATGTTACAGATGTAGGCCGATACAGATACGACAGGCGCACAACATATATATATGTATATACCTGAACATGCAGACATTTACAGATAAGCCGATAAGGCTAACATACAGACAAAACCCGTAACCCACACATCTATCTACAGGCCTCTACAGACATACAGAATTATATGACGGGACAGGGCCCCGCCGTACCCAGAATTTCCATACATACAGAACATACGGAAGAATAGAAGATATATACCAAAAGTATATGCTCCGGATCGAAGGAGCTCTTCAAACAGCAGAGTCAGAAACCTACGCTGGCGGCGTATCACCTGGTGCGTCTGTACCTGCGGGCATGTAGCGCAGCCCCCGAAGAACCGGGGGTCAGTACAAAAATGTACCGAGTATGTAAAGCAGAAATATATCAAACAAAATCATGATCTGGACCGGAAGCACAAAAATATAATAGACAGGCTCATAAGCCGGACAGACAGAGTCATAGTCCCGACAGACGGACAGAATCATGGTCCAGACAGACAAAATCAGAATCCCTACGGACATACAGAATCGGAATCCATACGGACATACGAAATCATAACCAGTCGGACAGATAATCCGGACGGACAGACAGAATCATAACCAGTCGGACAGATGGTCCGGACGGACAGACAGAATCATAACCAGTCGGACAGATGATCCGGACGGACAGACAGAATCATAACCAGTCGGACAGATGATCCGGACGGACAGACAGAATCGTAACCCGTCGGTCAGATAATCCATACGGACAGACAGAAGCGTAAATCATACAGACAGACAGAATCACACATAGGGTACAGGAACATGGTCGCCACTCCTGCCATTGGCACCACAATACGTCAGATATCAGAAATTCTTCTCCGATCTCCGTCACACATCATAACATAACCACGGTACCCGGGGGTGGACAGATAACACAGCACCCCGAGCCCGGACACATCATACTTCGTAATTTATCCTCGGTAACCGGGGACGGACATATAACACAGTACCTCGGAACCGGACACATCATACTTCGGAATTCACATATGGGGCTCGGCGGCCCACCGCACGATATACGTACCGGTCCGGGATCCGGTGAAAGGAATCATAGCACATGCACGAACTGATTAATGAAAAACCACATACGTACAGATCGTCGTACAGATTCAACGGAACAGAAATAGGCCAACTGGCAGATCGAATCAAAGTATTCAGATAGTTTTCAAACTACGCGCCTACACGTCACTTGGGGAGGCACGACCGATCATAACCCGAACTAGATTTTCAGATATTAAAATCATATTGTGAGATTTATATAAAAACAGTCATATTATGTTCAAAATGATAGTTCAGATGTTGCCTGTGAAAAACGGACGGAAATGAGGCAATTTAGATCATTCACGGGGTATCGGGGCTCCGTGGGCCCACCTCGGACCAACTCGAGGCAAGATACATAAATTACTGATAAAAGACTTTATGAGGTCACCCATAATCATTCGGAAGTATTCCGACTCCGTTTAGGAAGGTTTCGTACAAAAGCATACTTTAAAGATATTTTATAAGGACATGGTTTCAATCTTACTGAAGGAATTGGAGCAGATTTCCATATCGAATTCCGAGGAACGGAGTCGTATTTAAGGCTCGCGGCCGAACCTATTATGTTCAGAACATGCCTAAGAATGAAGGGAAAGACTTTACATACCTTAGCTGCGTCTTACGCTTGTCCAAATTCAATTTCCGTTTCGCTCAAAATCTACAAATGGTCACATTTACCAATTGTCAATAGTAAGACTTTTAGCATTCTTTAATTCACTATTTGTCTACAGAAATTTGGGCAGCATCTCCCCTGCTTATTTGCCTAGCCCGAATTTTTAATTCAGCAGCCAACAACAACAACAACAATACCAACATCAATTATAATGTTTTCAACTCCAAAATGTCTCATAAAACAGCCCACACGCTGTTTTCCAACTTTCATAACTAATTAACTCAGTATACAATTATTTAATCGTGTATTCTTCGTAAATAAACTAGTATTAGCACAAATAGTAAGAGATCCATACCTTTCTCCCCTTAATATTGCTTAATCTCCACTTTTCCACGCTAAATTTAGGCCACCACACACTGTTATTTGATTCTGCACCAATAATTATACGCTACCCGGACTGAAATTTGGGATTTTATACCTGGTTTGGGCAAAATTTGGTTTGGGGAGTTGGGGAGAACTCTCCAGATTTTTGGAGAGTTTTTGGGGTGTCTCCTTCGTGTTTTCAATTGAAAATGAGGGGGGTTTCCCCCTTTTGATAACGTTTAGAAGCTGCCAGAAGCAGCTGGAAAAATACTCATCGCGCAGGGTTAATTTTCTGACTGGATGTTCGTTCAGTAAAACGGTCATAACTTTTGATCCCGATATCGTATGAGGGCCCACGACCTATGGATGGAAAGATAATTCAATTATACACAACTTTTATTTCTGGGCGTTTTTCCAAATTCCAAACTTATAATACCGTTTGTGCCCCTAGAAGTCAGATCATCCGAAAATGCTTCCTTAAATTGTCCTTTTGGAGGGCTTCCACTTTGACTTGGCCCAAGGGTCCTTCTTGAGTTGTGTTTAACTTCACATATGTGATTCATATAATTTGTCACATGTCCCAAAAAAAGTCTTGACGTGTGGGCCCCACCTCAGCTTACAAATAATTCGACGCTCGAAAATGCAGGATATAACAGGTAGATTTCATGATTATCGGTTTTGTGGACTTGATATTATATTGGGTATGTCCTGGCTTTCTCCATATCATGTGATCTTGGACTGTCATGCCAAGACAGTCACTTTAGCCATGCTAAGAATCCCTAGGCTTGAGTGGAGAGGTACTCCTAGTCCCGCACCGAAGAAGATTATTTCCTTCCTTCGGGCGAAGAAATTAATAAGTAAGGGGTGTTTAGTGGATTTGGCGCATGTTCGTGATACGACTGTTGCATCTCCATCCCTTGAGTCTATTCCTATTGTGAGCGAGTTCACAGAGGTATTTCTGTCAGATTTGTCGGGTATGCCTCCAAGTCATGACATTGATTTCTGTATCAATGTGGACCCGGGTACTCGTCCTATTTCCATCCCACCATATCGGATGGCACCAGCCGAGTTGAGAGAACTTAAGGAACAATTATAGGATTTATTGAGCAAGGGGTTCATTAGACTAAGCGTCTCCCCTTGGGGTGCTCCAATATTATTTGTGAAGAAGAAAGATGGGACCATGAGGATGTGCATTGATTACCGCCAGTTGAACAAGGTCACTATCTGGAAAAAATTTCCTATGCTTCGTATTTATGATCTATTTGACCAGCTTCAAGGTGCTTCGGTGTTTTCTAAGATTGATCTGCGTTCCGGCTATCATCAGTTGAAGATTAGGGTGGAGGATATTCCGAATATAGCTTTTCGGATGAGATATGGCCACTATGAGTTTCTAGTAATGTCTTTCGGGCTTACCAATTCCCCAGCTAAATTTATGACTATGATGAATGGCATCTTTAGGTCGTTCCTTGATTCTTTTGTGATTGTGTTTATTGATGACATCTTGGTGTATTCCAAGAGTAGAGTGGAGCATGAGAGTCATCTTCGTACCGTCCTTGGGTTGTTGAAGAAACATAGTTTGTTTGCTAAATTTTCTAAGTGTAAATTCTGGTTAGAGTCTGTAGCATTCTTGGGTCATGTGGTGTCCATGGAGAGGATTATGGTTGATCCACAGAAGATTGAGGCTGTGAGGGGTTGGGCGAGGACCACTACCGTTACCAAGATTCGTAGTTTTGTGGGTTTGGCCAGTTATTACTGTCATTTTGTGAAGGGTACTACTACCATTGCTTCTTCCTTGACCAGACTGGCTCCAAAGGATGTTCCCTTCCAGTAGACGGATGATTGTAAGGAGAGCTTTCAAAAGTTCAAGCTTCTTTTGACTACAACCTCGATCCTAGCCTTACCTGTGGAGGGCAAGGACTTCGGGGTCTATTGTGATGCTTCCCGTATGGGTTTGGGTACAATGTTGATGCAGGAGGGTAGAGTGATAACTTATGCTTCTCGTCAGTTGAAGGTTCATGAGAAGAATTACCCTACCTATGATTTAGAGTTGTTGGTCGTAGTCTTCGCTTTGAAGCTTTGGAGGCATTACTTGAATGGTGTCCATTGTGAGGTTTTTGCCGATCACCGTAGCTTTCAGCATATGTGTTTACCCAGAGAGATATTAATTCCAGGCAGCGCAGATGGATGGAGCTCCTGAAGGACTATGACATCTCTATTCTGTATCACCCTGGTAAAGTCAATGTGGTGGCTGATGCCTTGAGTCGCAAGGCAATGAGTATGGGGAGTTTAGCTATATTAGTTGTTTCCGAGTGTCTGTTGCCCATGGAGGTTCAGACTTTGGCCAACAGTTTCATCCATCTCGACATCTCGATCCCGGGTAGGATTTTGGCTTGTATAGAGGCGACATCATCATTAATGGATCGGATCAAGGCTCATCAATTTGAGGATTCTCAGTTGAGAAAGATCTGAGATAGGGTGTCGAGAGGTGAGGTCAAGGAGGCTGTGATCGATTCTGAGGGCATTTATGAGGATTAGGGGACGCATATGTGTTCCTCGTATTGGTGACCTGATTCAGTTGATCTTATCTGAGGCCCACAACTCTCGCTATTCCATTCATCCAGGAGTGACTAAGATGTACTATGACTTGAGACAACACTATTGGTGACGCCGTATGAAGAGGGATATAGTTGATTTTGTGGCTAAGTGTGAAAATTGTCAACAGGTAAAGTATGAGCACCAGCGACCCGGTGGGGTGTTTCAGATGATGCCCATTCCCCAGTGGAAGTGGGAGAGGATTACCATGGATTTTATCACGGGTCTTCCGAAGACCCTTGGCAAGTTTGATTCTATTTGGGTGATAGTGGATCGATTAACTAAGTCTGTTCACTTTGTTCCAGTGCAGGTTTCTTATACTGCGGAGAAGTTAGCCAAGATCTATATTCGGGATATTGTGAGATTACATGGGATCCCTATTTCTGTTGTATCTGATCGGGTACTATTTTCACTTCCCGATTCTGGAGAGCATTTCATGATGAGTTGGGTACCCGATTGGACTTTAGTACAGCTTTCCATCCCCAGACCGATGGCCAAACTGAGCAGACCATTCAGGTGCTCAAGGATATGTTGAGAGCGTGTGTTATTGCCTTTGGTGGTCATTGGGATCAGCACTTGCCCTTGGGAGAGTTTGCGTACAACAACAGTTATCATTCGAGTATTAGTATGGCGCCTTTTGAGGCCTTATATGGTAGGAGGTATAGATCTCCGATTAGTTCATTCGATGGGTTTGAGACTCGACCTGGGAGCACGACTCTATTGAGAGAGTCCCTTGATAGAGTGAGAGTTATTCAGTCCAGACTCGTGGCAGCTCAGAGCCGGCAGAAAATGTATGCGGACCCCGAAGGTTCGAGATTTGAAGTTTGTTATTGGTGATCAGGTTCTATTGAAGGTTTCACCCATAAAGGGTGTTATGAGGTTTGGTAAGAGGGGCAAGTTGAGCCCTAGATACATTGGCCCATTTGAGATTATGGATTGTATAGGCGATGTAGCTTATGAGTTAGCATTGCCGCCAGGCTTGGCGGGAGTTCACCCGGTCTTTCATATTTTGATGCCGAAGAAATACCATGCCGACAGTACCTACATTGTCCGTTGGCATTCTATATTGCTTAACGAGAATTTGACTTAAGAGGAGGAGCCTACCGCGATCTTGGATACACAGGTTCGAAAGTTAAGGTCCAAGAATATTGCTTCAGTGAAGGTGCAATGGAAGCACCGTCCAGTGGAAGAGGCTACTTTGGAGACTGAGTCAGATATGCGTAGCCGAGATCCCCAGTTGTTCACTGATTCAGGTATTTTCCCTATTTTCCCTCTTTACTTGCTCGAGGACGAGAAACGGTTCAATTGGTATTTGATGTAACGATCCGTTTGGTCGTTATAGCTCTTTTGGCACTTTCGCCACTTTCGAGCATTGATTGACTCACTTTTGACCCGAGGTTGACTTTTGGGCAAACTGACCTTTTTCGGAGTTTCGTCAACTCAGGGAGGTCCGGATGATTATTTAGAACCTGTTGTATGATTGATTCGGTTCCCAATGCATTTTGGTATATTTTGGGACTTTGGATGGGAAATTAAAAGTAGACCCCGATGGTTTACTCGGTCAACGAGACCTTCGTTGAAAATTTTGATACCACGAGTGCACTCGCAGCGTATTTTTGTATGGGTTTAGGTGGTTGGGTTGTGAGTAGATGGCCTCGGGAATAAACCGGAATTTTGATTGAAACTTAGAAAATTTAAAGGGAATCTAGTGTCTAGTGCCCGCAACGGCGACACCAGAGCCGCCCCAGCGGCACCGCTATAGCGGTGTGATGACTTCTGGGGCGGTCATAAGGATTTAGGCTTTACCACTGCAGCGGTGTCCCAGCCGCCATAGTGGCACTTCTGTAGCGGCACTCCCTCCGCCATACGGGTCACGGGTAGTGATATTTCATTTAATGTGACTTAAATAAGTCTTAGACCCTCATTACATCATATCTCGTATTTGAGCTTGGGAAAGCTGTTCTTGGAGACAAATTGAGGAGATTCTTGGAGGTAAAACTTTGTCCAATCCTTTACTCTTCCTTAATCACAATCATCTTAGAATTCTCCCTTCCCTTTTACAATCCCTTAGAGTTGGAATTTGAAGAACGGTTTTGGGAGATTTTCCCTTAGGGTCCTACATGATAAATTGATGGCATTGATGATAAAACTTGATGAATCTAAGCTTAGTAATCATATATCTTTCACTTTTAACGTTGAATTTCAGATTTGGAGAATTATGGTCCACACCCAATTTGGGGGTTTTCACTAGAAATCAGATTTGGGGATAATTCTTGAGTTAATTCAACAATTAATGATTAGGTTATGATTACCTAGGATTCAATTTGGTATTTTACCCGCGAATTTCCTGTTTTGCCCTTGTGAGCCAGTTTTCCCAATTTCTAGGGTTAAAATGGACCTAATTGATATCATAGCAATAGTAGTATCATTTTTCATGATTTCTAATTTAGAATTCAATTATGCTTAAACTACTTTGTTTCTGAGCTTTAGAGAAAGGGCAAGGCGATAGAGTGACTTGTTGGTGTTGCGGTTCTGCAGTCTAGGTAGGTTATGGTTTACCTTTGGTGAGACTTCGTATAGTGAATCACATATTTAGACTATGATGTCGAAGACAACATGTGAACCTTCGGGGTGTGATGTTGGGATGGATATTTTCTTAGGTTGGGCCCTGATGTGTATTAGGACCAGCCACCCCTTGGCTTGATGCCATGTGTAGTTGGTAGATATAGAATTCTTCTCGTTGTCCTGATTTTGAACAGGATTGACATACCCATCTTTGGTACCTATACTTGATATATTGTTGGCGTACCCACTGTTGGTACTTGAGTTATTGATATATGTTGGCATACCCACTGTTGGTATTGTGATGTGATACGTTGTAGCATAATCGTTGTAGTATTGGTGATATTGAACTCGACTGTTGGTGATTGACATATGCATTGCACGCATTCTCTCATATTTATCATGCATGGCCGATATCCGGTGATAATTCGGTATCGTTGATTGAGCGAAACTGATATTTGATAAACTCTTTTACTTGAGTGATTGTGAAAAAGTCCGATGTCTGAAGAACCATTCCAGAATCATTGTTTATATGAAACTGACACTTGATAAACTCTTTTACTTGAGTGATTGTGAGGAGGCCGATGTCCGAGGTTCAATTCTGAAATTGTCGATTTATGAAACTGATATTTGACAACTCTTTTGAGTGATTTTGAGGAGGCCGATGTCTGATGGTTATATTCGGGCATCGTTGTTGCATGGACGATTCCGATGTTATCCCGGAATCGATTGTAGTGCATGGGCTCCGTAGGTCCCCCAGAGTATTGCTGGTGAGACTCCCCCTGTGAGCAATTAGCCAGGGTATCGTCTGTCTGTTTGGCAAAGATCCGGGACGGGTGGCACTTAGACTTCGCAAGTCACACTGGGTTGTGCTGACGAGAGGTCGATATTTTCGTCCGGAGTGCATGTGTACACGTCATTTGCATGGCATGGCATCACATTCATACCATTATTGCACTGCATTGCATTATGATTTGAGTGAGATGCTGTGATGGTTGTATTGTGAAGATTGTGTTGTTGATGATTGGACTGTGATGATTCTATTGTGGTGATTGTTTCAAGATTAAATATACTCAGACTTATTAAATTGGGGTTAGATACTTACATAGGTGTTGACGGATACTCGGTTACGATTATATTGTTCCATGCGTGATTGGTTTACTTGTTTATCTGCGTTATTTTCTGAATTGTGTTAACTATGCTCAGTCGGCCTATGATGCCTACCAGTACTGTTGTTTGTACTGACCTGTGCTTGCTGCATTCTTTTATGAATGCAGAGTATCAGGCCGAATGTACTTCTCTGACTCGTGGTTGATCGACTCCTCAGCTTCTACTTGAGTTTTCAAGGGTGAGCATGGTGTCCGCTGACCTCAAAGACTCTTCTATTGCTTATGTCTTACTTTTCACTCAAGACATGATTTGAGACATTTTATGTATTATTATTCAGACCTTAGTATTCGGATTTTGATGCTCTTGTATGACCAGACCAGATATTGGGGTGGATTCATTTACTTCTGCACTTATCTATATTAAATCATATTGTGAGACTTACGTCATTTTACTTCTTCCGCTATCATTTTATTGACAGTGAATGTTGAGTTAAGGGTTCGCCTATCGAGGTGGGGAAGGTAAGTACCCGCATGACCTAGGCTGAAATGGGTCTTGACACTACCATTCATAGCAAGATTATACCCAAAGTACTCCAACAATTACAACTCAAGTCAATTTATTACTCATAACATCATCAAACCCACATTGAACTTCCTCTTTTGTTTTCTTTCCTTCAATCAAGTTATTCAATAACTAGACACTCTTAATAGCATGGAAACAAGTATAGAAACTCACCTTAATCACACAAGAGCAAGCTTTGAATCAAATCATTCACTTGAATGAAACCCCAACTTCAACACCAAAGAAAATCTTGGGTTCTACAAACCCTAGTGAGCCTTCCAACAATTGGATCCTTTGATTCTTGCTATTAGATCTATGATCTCTCTTGAGTTGTGTGGATATGCTTGGAGGAAGGTTCTAGAGCTTTTAGGACTTTGGGAAATGTTGGAAATGAAATAAATGAACGAGGGTACACGTTCTGCCCACACTCATACTACACTCCGTCAATACTTTTTCGTTGTCAGCCTATGAGATATACTAAGTACACGTGCTTCCCACACTCATACTACACTTGCTACACTCTTTATGGTGCAAATTCAGTTCCAAGTATGAGTGGGACCCATAAAGCTGTTTAAGTGTGAGGTGTTGATTTCAGGAGATCGTGGTGAACTGCTTGGCTGAGTCACATCACCCTTCTCCCTCTATCTTTTATGTTTTCTTGTCTTTAATTTTATTCTAGACAATGTCTTAGGTGGTATTTTGTTATTTCCGCAGTTTTATCATTGATAAAGACTTAATTATGATTTTATATGTGTTGTCTCTTTACTTTCCTCTTAAGTAACTTACTTAATTGGTCGTTACTCAGTTTTGGCTTACTTGCCGAATGCAAATTGGTGCCTTCACGGCTTATGGATTTTGGACCATGACACCATTCTCCTTGCATGAATTGCGAGTGTTGATATACCACAAATGGGCCATTCTGTGTGCTTTACTACAAAATGTATAAAATTTATTGCTATTTGCTGAAAGTGGAATAGTAACAGCTTTTTGTAGTTATGGGTATACTTTAGTATCTCTGAAAACTTCCCAAGTTGACTTTTGCTAGTAATACGTAATACGCACGAGTTGGAAGAGTTTCCTAAAAGTATTGTTCTTATTGCATGATCTAACATTTAAAAGAAGTGAGACAACCCTAAATGTCATGGTGGTCAACCGTTTACATGTATGGCGCGCGCACACATATAAAAATGACCCCCCATCACATGGCTTCATAGACTCCCTAGGACACTTGAACATAGTGCTCTGATACTAAACATATCACGCCCCGGACCTGGGCTTGGGCGAGACCGGCACCCGGTGCCTACACTGCTGGATCGAGCGAACCAGCCATGACTGATTAAACTGCTGAAAATACAATTATGCGAAATGTACTTAAAGCATGTTGAACTGCTGAGAAGTATAACTGGATATTATAATTATGAAATACTGAGGTAAGTCTGAGAATATAAAGATGTGGCCAACACGATTAACAGAATATCTGAAAATACTGACTAACTACTACTCTAGTCTATCAAGCCTCTGAAGAATACTGAAATACTAACTGTTACCTGGATAAAGCCCCCGGCACGCCTGACTGTCTAACATAACTAAATAAATGAAAATAAAAGCAACGCCCTGGAAGAGATTGAGGCTCACCAAGCAACAGATATGAGGGAGGTCCTAATGAACAGAACCATCGTCCTGTAAATCAGTACCTGCATCGTTAAATGCAGGCCACGAGAAAAAGGGACGTAGGTACATTTGAATTGTACTTGTATTTCAAACCAACTGAAAGAATAAATATTTGTGCGGTGATCAAGAAAGGGGCAACCCAAATCAATAAACATGAAATATACTGATACTGAAACTGAAATTGAATTTGAGCATAAGGATGACTAAACTGAACACATGAATCATATATATATATATATATATATATATATATATATATATATATATATATATATATATATATATATATGTGTGTGTGTGTGTGTATGTGTGTGTGTGTGTGTGTGACCTTAGGTCCATATTTATGAATAAATAACTGTCTTCATCATTCTGTAGTTCTTAACATGAATCTGATAGTCATACTGTAATACTAACATGGGATACTGATAATTTCTATACTGAGCCATGAAATCATACTGAGGTTCTGATATGGAATACTAACAATTACTATACTTAAACGAGACATGGAATCAAGAACTATTAATGGGATTTAGAGTATTACTATGCATAAGTATTCTGTAGTCTATAATAGAGACTCATGGAATATCAAATATGATCATACACTGATTACATACTGAGTTCACGACATTCAAAATGATATCATGAACAATTACGAAACTATAACAGTAAAGAATAAAAGTTCTAAAGCTTTTCATGAAATTAAAGCATAATCTCTATTTCTAATGCAATTCATAGTAATCATGAAGAACGAGGCGTGGGGAAGATAAATAACATTTCCACATGTAGAGAGTTAGCCTTACATACCTGTATTTACCCAATCTAACAAACTAAACTGTTTTTCTGATGAAGAACACCAAAACCCTAACTTGGATTGCTACAGAAGGATTTACCTTGGAAATCCTATCTTTTTGTTTAAGATTCATGAAAGTAATGCTAGGACTAGTTAAGAATCATATAAATGATATTACCTTGATGTGGGAGGTTGAGAAGAGAGGAAAATGTCTACTAAGAGTTTTTCCATGAAGTTGAAAAGACTGAAAAATAAATTTTAGGGTTAAGTGTTGAATTCATAGGACTGGGTTTAGGCTGGCCTGGCTCGCTGATCGAGCCCTAAAGTGACGTTCTTCCTCTCCACGGTCTTCGCTCGTCGAGCTTTATATAAAGGCGCTGCCTCGCATTGGGCTTCTCTCGGCGAGCACTATAGCGAGGTGATGCCTCAATTTTAGCTTCGTTCAACGAGCCTTCCCTGATTTCTCATACTTAGTCAACTTTTTTATTTTCATTTTGGCATAACTATGCCTTGCCGAGCGAGGCCTATAGCGAGACCTTGTCTTGCTTTGGAGCTCACTCAGCGAGTTCCTTCAGCCTCACAACACTTAAAAAAATTCCGCTCTTCTGATTCTATGGTTCTATACCTTAGTTCGGAAGTAAAAAATGTTATCCTTAGGATGGATTGGTTATCTTCTTATCATGCGAACTTGGACTTTCATGCCAAAACAGTTACGTTAGCTATGCCGGGAGTCCCTAGAGTTTAAGAAGAGGTGCTTTTAGTTGTGCTCCGAAGAAGGTGATACCGTTTCTTAGGAATCAACGGATTGTAGAGAAAGGATGTTTGGCTTACTTGGCATATATTCGGGATACTAGAATTAAGACTCCTACGCTTGAGTGGTATCGATGGTGAATTAGTTTTCTGAGGTCTTCTCGACAGACCTACCGGGTATTATACCTGATCGCAATATTTATTTATGCATTTACTTAGAGCCGGGCACTCATCCCATTACATTAAACCTAGTGTTTTTCGTTGGGGGTGCTCCGGTGCTCTTTTTGAAGAAGAAGGATGGATCTATGCTTATGTGTATCGACTATCGACAATTGAATAAGGTGACGATATAGAACAAGTATTCAATACCTCGCATTGATGGATTGTTTGATCAGCTTTAAGGTGCTTCAATCTTCTCTAAGATCGATTTGAGATCTGGTTATCATCAGTTGAAGATTACGGTGGAGAATATCCCTAAGACAGCTTTCAGGACGTATTATGTCCATTATGAGTTTTTGGTAATGTCCTTTGGTTGACCACTGTCACAGTAGCCTTTGTGGACTTGATTAATGGAGTGTTCAGACTGTACTTAGATTCCTTTGTTATTTTTTGCCTAAACGACATCTTGATATACTCTCGTAGTAGATTGGGGCACGAGCAACATTTGAGGATTGTGCTTGAAATTCTGAAAGAGAAGCAACCTTATGTCAAGTTTTTAAAGTGTGGGTTTTGGCTTAGTTTGGGGGTGATTTGGGACATGTAGTGTCCGAGGATGATATTATGGTGGATCCCAAGAAGAATGAGACAGTTTGGGGATTGGGTTAGACCTACGTTGGTCACAGAGTTTCGAAGTTTCATAGGCCTTCCAAGCTACTTTCGGTGTTTTGTGGAGGGTTTTTCATACATTGCATCGTTATTGACTATAAACTAACTCAGGAGGAAGGGGATTTTTGGTGGTCTGATGAGTGCGCGGCGAGCTCAAGACGTTGTTGACTACCGCTCCAATCTTGACCTTATCAGTGAAGGGAGAGGGCTTTACTGTGTATTGTGATGCTTCGGGAATTTGCCTTGGTTGTGTGTTGATGTATAAGGCCAAGGTGATAGCTTACGCTTCGAGGCAGTTGAAGGTGCACGTGAAGAACTACTCCACTCATAATTTGAAGTTGGCAGCGATAGCATTTGCATTTAACGACTTGGAGGCAGTATCTCTATGGTGTGCATTGTGAGGTGTTCATGAATCATCGCAGTCTTAAGTACATTTTCAATTAGAAGGATCTTAATTTAAGGCGATGGAGATGGTTGGAGTTGCTCAAGGATAATGACATGACTATCCTTTATCACCCGGGTAAGGCCAATGTGGTGCGGATGTTTTGAATCAAAAGGCAGTATGTGTAGTCTAGCATTATTCTAGGTGAGAGAGTGTCCCTTGGTTATAGATGTTCAGACTTTTGCCAACAGTTTTGTGAGGCTTGATAGTTTAGAACTGGGAACAGTTTTAGCGTGTGTGAAGGCGAGGTCATCTTAATATTTAGAAAACCGAACTAAGTTGATTTGGTTTTGGTTTTGACCAAAAACCGATTCAAATCGAACCGTGACACCCCTAATACCAGTATAACACCTTCACCAACCGAACGACCCCAATGCAATATTATAAATTATTACCATTATTATTGAGATAATGACAAATCGATCCCTTAGTTTTGGGTAGGTTTGAAATAGTTTCTTAAGTATACTTTTGAGTAGTTTTGGTCATTTAAATTAATCAATATTGAGTATTCTTAGTCTTGGTTAATTATTTAACAAACTTTAGTTGTTTATTTAATAGGAACAGTAAAAATAGCATTTAATGGGAAGTCACATTTGGAGATGTAGTTTATGAATTTTCTGCTATTTCTATTTTTGGTGTCTGTTTTCGGTTTCTAAATGAAGCTTCTTTTTTTTTTTTTTTTTTGGGTATATTTTTCTAGTGTTCAAATTTTGATATTGCTATTTCCTTTTTGGTGTCTCTGGTTAAATTTTTAGATAGTTCTTGTAAATATAACAGTTAAAGTCTGCTAAATATTTTATGAAGACCAAATATGCTCACTTTTAACAAATTTAAAAGATCAAAACTACTTAGACATATATTTAACTTTAAGGGAATATTTTAAACCTACTTGAAACATAGTATAAGAAACCATTTTATCATTTTCTCTTCGACTGTCACCCAATTTTCCATGTGCTGCTTTTGTAATTTGTAATATGGTCCGTTGACAAGCTAATATTTTTAAGACCATGATGCAGGAAAGAGGAACAGAAAATCAAGACATTAAATCAAAAGGTGAAGCACAAACTGAATACATACTTAATTAGCACACTCATCATTATTATTGATATTGAAACTTATTACACACTAATATCATAAAACACTCAAATATCTGATCATGAGTGACAGAAAGATGGAAAGAGGAACATGAAACAGGAAAACAACACAAACATATATATAAATTTCGATATAATTACTAAGGAGAACATGTCCAATTGGGCCCACAACGTTTGCAAACCGTGCCACTAGAGCAGTCTGAATGAGCGCGACAAGCTAAAAGACAAGCTCTGTCCTTAAGTGTGGTGATCAGTAGGTTTCCTTCCACAATATTATACATATCTAATGGTAAGTTTCGTGATGCCATCACTTGCATATTCGGAATGCTGAAGAAATTAACTGCATATATCATCACAATTAAATCGAATCAATACAAATATAATATCCAAATACATATAGAAATACGTGAATATATGTTAATCTTTCAAGCACCTGCATAGTCATATTTTCAGTTAACACCTGCATGACCATTTTTTTATTCGCAACGTTATTTATATATTCGGTATACAACATTCTACATTATTGCACTCTTACTGTAAATGGTGTATTAACCTTGTGTAAAAGTGCATAAGACATGTTTATACACATTTTTATGTTGTTATACAAAATTATATAATATTAAATGAACTTCTACAAAAACTGGGTTTCGTCTCTTACGAACTTCAGCCACGAGACGCCATCTGAAATGGGTCAAATCTTTATTGAATAGCTTTAAATGTTAACCATTACTTTAACATGATATCCCGAGGAACCCAACGATGGAGTTCTTAATTTTTCACTTAAATTCACCCAACAATATTTTGATTTTGTTATGATAAACATAAATACCACTATCAATCAGTTTTTAAAGCATAAAAACATGGAAATCATAATCACTAATGAAAGAATTATTGCCTTTTCTCTAAGTATTTCAAATTATATACAAGATGGACCAAACTGGGTATGATTTAAAAATATGGGCTTGGACCAAGTGATATAGAGCTAAAAATCTCTATATATTATAGCTAGGAAGAGAAGAGAACAACTAACCAGTAATCGCCACAAGCACAACAGCAAAAAGAAAAGTAATCTTATTTCCGGCCATGTTAACACAACTTTAAAAATGACACAAAGCAAAGTGTATTGGTTGAGTTTTATTGCTGAATTACGGGCCCTATTTATAGCCCCCTAGCATGTCATTTCCTTACAAATATCCAATAATATATTGTGAACTCGTGCATGTCGTGTGTTGTACTAACCTACTACGATTGCATTTCATATGACATAAAAGCACTTGTCTGTTGTCTATTATATTACTAATATATCTATATATATATATAATATATAAAGCTACGCATAGACAAGGTGATGCGGCACCTTTCTATGGTCTAGAATGCTATTTATCTTCTCTTTTTTTTTTTTTTTGAATTTTTCCTCATTTTAAAATTAATTAAAAAGCCAAAAAATCACTCTCTTAATTCTATTAATTACACCTCTTAACTCTCTTAACTACATCTTTTGCAAAAACTAATAAAGATGCAATGTGTGAAGAAGATCAGCAACGTTGTTGTTGATAACCAGCAGTAATGGCTTTCAATGGGGAAGGAACGTGTGCGTTAAAGAAAATAGGGGAACTAATTGATATACCATCATAATGTCATAATACAAACGTTGTAAGAATACTTTTCATTAGTTAAATGGTTGCATCTTGCAACTATTATATTGTTTATATTAAAGGAAAACTAATAGTGTATTTATATATATATTAAAGCTAGAAAAAAGAAGAGTGATGTGGTACCTTTCTTTGGTCAATGACTCTATTTATTTTCTCCTACTTAGTATTTTTTATTGTACAAGAATAAATATGTCAATTATTACTCCTTATTTATTCATATTCTTTAATTAAAACTTAATGGTCTTTATTTTCATTACTCCCACACTCTTTATTACCATAACCCTAAATAATTTATAGCCATGTTCATGACACCATTTGGTATTCCATATTGGAGTCTTATAAATTGAGACATTGTAAAACTTTGTTGCAAAAAGAAATGATCACATTAGTTAAGAACATCACTCTTCTTGAATATAATGATATGAAAGCAGCACAAGAACAACCGATTATAGTAGTGCTCAAGAAGAGGAGGAATTTGACAATTCAAAGTATGATGAAGAGGAGGACAATAACTGGAGGAAGTTGCTAATGGAGGAGGAAATTGGTGGGAAGCTGTGTAATATCTTAGATATTTTTATATATGATTTATTTTCTTTTCCCCGATGATACTTGCTCTTTCTTTTTGGGTTTGTTGGGTATGGAAAAAGATGAATTAGAGGAGAGCTACCTTTAAAACTCAAATGGCTTATGCACTTTCTATTTCGATGTTGTTGTTTAATGATAATCCAGTTTTTAGGCAAAAAGAAGAAAAAAAATAGTAGAAATGCTGCTCTAATTTTCCTCCCTCCCTTCCTATTCATGAAAGTAGAAACGTTGCAATATATTTGCACATAAACTTATGCAAAATTATAATCTTATCTCAAAATTTATATCATGCAATATATTGTTAATGATTGTTTTTTTCATTATTTTACACACATTTAACATTTCTATTATTTTTAATTGTTTTCTATTTTTTTTCTCATTCTTATTTTGACAATTTCGAAAGTCGTTCTTTCTAACTTGTGGTACTTTTTGTATTCAAGAAGACCTTTTACATTATTAAAATAAGAGGAAAAACTATTAATTAACGTCTTCACTCTTTCCGAACAACTTTTATAGGTGCCAAATTCGGATTGGGCCGGGTCAAAACATAAGTGGGCTTTTAAGTGGATTTTCCGGATTCCCGCTCAGGTTCGGATTCCTCTGACTGTCCGTTTTAAAATGCCCATAACTCCCTGCTCCGATGTCGGATTGACGAACAGTTTGTTGCGTTGGAAACTAGACTCGATGAACTTCATTAGCCATTTTTCTTCAACTCCATAATCCTTTAGAACCCCCCTAACCTCTCCACACCTCTCTAGAATTTTCCACACTTCTCTCTCCACTACAAGAATATTCTTGAAGGCTCTCCACCATTCCAAAACATTCTATACCATAACAAAAGAGGATTAAACTCCAAAACCCCAAGCTAAGTCATGGAGAAGGATTGTTCTTGTCTCCACTTAATATTGTGATAAATTTGGTCTTGGAAGAAGTTGAGTGGGGTGAAGTTCTTCTACTGTAAGGTATGTTCTCTATCCTATTTCTCATGATTAAGTTGATTTGAAGGTTTAGCAAGTCCTATAAAAGAAGAGAATCATAGTATAGAGGTTGTAAATTATTAAAGTGAAGATAATGACTATGGAATGAATTTGAAAGGAGATTTTGGATTAATTTGAGATTAAATTGAATGTAATTCTTTGATTATGGTATTGTGGATATTGTTATGGTTAGTTGAGAAATTTGGAAAACATCGTGTGGGATGTTTTATGGAGCCTATTGGTGTTGATAATATTGTTGTGATGATTGGTATTGTTGCTGTTGTTATTGGTTGTTGGATTGTGATTTCGGGCTAGGCATATAAACAGGGGAGATGCTGCCCGATTTTCGGCAGATTCTAAACAGAATTAAATTGAAGGCTTAAGATGAGCGTATGACATTGAGTCTAACAATAGTATGAATGGTTTATATGTAGATTTACGAGCTTGGAAGGGTAAACGTTGAACGACTAAGGCAACCGAAAGGTATGTTAAGGCTCGTCCATTTCTTTCAAAGGCATGATTCCTATGGCATAATTCCATAAGTGTTTCCATAACCTCCTTGATTTCAAAAGCTAGAAGTTTATGAGTCTTAAAGCTTCTTATGATGTTAAAAATGAGAATGTTTTTATGAGGATTACATTGAGAATGATTTTATGTTTAAAGGTCTCAAATATGATTTCAACGATGATGTGAAAATGTTAAGCTATTTCATAATTTTCTCGATATATTTCATTGTTGTTGATCTCACCTTATAAATTGTTGCTTCAAGGTGAGATAGCGTGATAGCTTCTATTTGAAATCCTATGCATGCCATGAGTATAATATATGTATATGGCTATTTTGTGACATTACAAAGTTCTATTTTCTATTATTTCATTTTGAATATGCACTGCACTCATTTTCATTCTCCATGTACATATATAAGGCACAATTGACAGGGAGTGACGCTGTGACCTTTGTTGTGTATATATAAGACACAATTGACAGGGGGTGACACTGTGACCTTTGTTGTGATGTGTATATATATGGCACAGTTGACAGGAGGTGACGTTGTGGCCTTTGTTGTGATGTGTATATATATGGCACAGTTGACAGGGGGTGACGCTGTGGCCTTTGTTGTGCTGTGTGTATATATGGCACAGTTGACAGGGGGTGACGTTGTGGCCTTTGTTGTGATGCATATACATATGGCACAGTTGACAGGGGGTGACGCTGTGGCCCTTGTTGTGATGTGTATATATATGGCACAGTTGACAGCGGGTGACGTTGTGGCCTATGTGGTGATGTTTTAATTTATCTTTACACATTTATTAAAATGTTGCAGATGTCATGATTTTATGTACATATTGATTTAAAAAGGTTAAAGTTGCATGTTTGGTATCCGCCTTAAGAGGCAATCAAATGTACGGGTCATCTTTGTCCCCTGTTATGTTCTATACTTCTTATTATGATGTTATTCAAGCCTTACATACTCAGTACACTATTTGTAATGACCCCCTTTCTTCGGGGGCTGCGTTTCATGCCACGCAGGTGTATACAGATGAGTAGAAGACGTTGGCTATAGGATGTTCCCTAACTATCAGCTAGATTGGTGAGAATGTATGCTTCAATCTAGAAAAGAAGCTTAATTGGATGACTCATCATGAGAGATAGGTTTGATGAGCATAACTCCAACATTCGATTAGTTTTAAATTTGAAAACAATGCAAGCATAATTTAGTCAATTTTTTATTTTTGTATTTTAATTTTGTTTGTTTCAAATACTATATATATAAAGAATAAGATTTCAACACAGTTTGACCCAAAAATAAACAATAAAAAAGATTTCAATATAGAACTTTTAAAATTCATCTTAAAAGGGTACAAGGAGCTGATCTTCCTATTGATTTTTTGTTTCTAATAAATTTTGTAGCATCTCAATATATGGCTAATAATAATTTAGTATTTTTATTTTTGGGAATTAATATGTCTAAGATGCGAAATAAATTGATGTATTTCTTTAATAAAACAAATGTCTATTTCTTCTCAAAATCGCGCAAAGCGCGGACTATTTTACTAGTATATATAAATGGGAATCAAAAAATTTTGTCGTCCTCACATTGAGCTTTTATCCTATGGAGCTTGTACGTGTGGCTGCTGTTGTTTTTCCTTATTCTCATTTTTCCTTCATTCTTTTTCTTACGATTCAATGGGCCTTTACAATTGGTCTCACGTGGCTATATTGTTGAGGAGTTATTACTTTCGGGCAATTTGCACGATTACCCTTCAAAGGCGCCGGTCTTAATTTTTGCCCCTCAAATTACTGATCTTTAATTTTTTTCCCTTCGCTTAAAAAGGTAGCAGAAAATACTCCGAGGCTCTGTGTTCGAACCCCCGAATAGGCATAGGCCTTGTGAAATTATTATTATTTTTTACTCTGCTGGGGATCGAACCCAAAATCTCTGGTGCGAAAAGGGTACTTTATCCCAAAATTTTTCATTAAATGAGAAGTAAGGGCAAAAATTAAAGACCAGCGAATTGAGGGGCAAAAATTACAGACCAGCTCCTATGAAGGGCATTCCACACAATATTTTTTATTACTTTTTCCTCATATTCTTACTTTTACTTCCTTTTTCTTGTGACATTCTACTTGGGCCTTTCTAATTGGTCCATATTATGGTAACTTTTAGTAAATTTCTTTTTGCTTCTTATTGAATAAATTTTTACTCATTTTATCTCAAAATAATTGTCGGATTTCATTGCTCAAGGATCAAATTACATAAACTTTAACAAATATTTTAAGAATCTCTTCACTTATTGATAAGAGAATTGCAATTTATAGTATTTTCCGTATATCTTTTGGATATCTACATTTTAATTTTAAAAGATTGAATTAACTTAACCCAATTTAGCTTTGAAATTAGTCATATTGCCTTTATATTTTGGGATGAAGAGAATATGTTATTTGCCCTTATACATTCTGGTAAAATTTGTGCAACTTTAGAGCCAAAAATTTCCTGTACAACTGAAGCACTTATTAAGTATTACAATATCTTTTATCCTTAAACCTCCAATAGTTTGCTTCTTTAGTGAGTTCATCTGTGCTTATAAAGAGCTATCCTAAAATCATTTTTAAATATGCTCCTAAAATCTTTTACTTTATTAATATACTTTAATTATTATTTACTAATATTCTTGTAGGATCATTAGGTTAATTCTAACTAAGGTTATAAATGTAGTATAGATTTGAAGTAATTGAATTGTTTTTATTGTGTTAGGTGATTTTAGAAGATAAAACCATGAGCTTTGTTAATACAAGTGAAAATAAAATAAATTATTAAAATCTTAAATAGGTTCAAGATAAGCGAAAATGAGTTTGAAGCAGGGTGGAGCTAGAGTCGGCGACGGTTTCAATCGGATCCGATAGCTTTGGTTCACTAACTCTGTATTTGTCTATAGGTTATTAGTTTAGTACCGAATAACTTAAAAAATTAGAATTTAAATCCCATAAACTTTAAATCCTAATTCTGCATTTGAATTGAAGTAAATAATTTCATTAACAATGAAAGTTAAAATGTTTAAGTGTATGCCCGGGCCTCATGGAACTAGTTACTCCTATGAGAGATAATAAACAAATTCATAACACAAATACATTGTTTTCCTCTAATTGATAGAAAATAATTGAGATACAAAACAGTTTATTAACTTTTGTTGCACTATAATCGTGATGATCATATATAAACAAATGTGTAATTCTAAAACATCGTTTTCCTATTATCTTCTGGAAGATCATTAATGTACGACGAATTGCGTTATATCATATATATAAATGTACAAATCAACTACCGAAAATAAAAAATAAATGTTACTCTATTTTTTCACCTAACACTAAATATTAAAGAATCTATTAATATTTCTATTATCACCTGTCATGTCCATTAGTAAAGTGACGTGCTGGATAACCATTAAGGACAACACTGGGGTATAGACGCCCAATTGACCCTGCCGGTTCGCAATAATTGTAATGTTTTGATCATTATTTTATTTATTTTTCTTTAGGACCTCAATTTGATTTAATTCTACATTTTAACCTTCTTATGTCTAAATAAATAAATTGAAAAGATATGTTTTCTTTAATTTACCTTAATTCTAGGAACATATAAATTTTATTAAATAATGTTTGGTAATATTTACTGTTTACTTCCATTATAGAAACATTTATATTACTTAGGTAGTAAGTAAGTTTTTTTATTTTTCAAAATAAAAAAGGTAATAAATAAGAAAAAAATTGCAAAGCCACAAGTCATCCAAATTTACTTTTGAGCCAAGGATGGTGGGAACTGCCGAATTATCCAAGCCTATAGTGAACTCTAATGCCCCAATCGGTCGTAGGACCTCATCCTCTCATTTAAGACTTTTCGTAGCTTCATTGGAGATTTACGACTTGCGCGTAGAGGCGAATTCAGAATTTCAAGAGAATGAGTTCATCATAGATTTTTTTTTTAAAAGACGCAAAAGTGCATTTATTAGGGTTCGATCCCACAACCTTAAGGGATTAAAAGTAGCACTTAGCCAGTGCTCCATTAAGTCTAGTTTGAGCATGTGTTCCTTTAGTTAATATTAGATACATTTTACGGATTATATATATAATATATAAAGTTTAGTTGGGTGACCATGTGTTCACGTGACCCACTTTTCATACTTGGATTTGCCCCTGCTTGCGGGTATGATGACACAGGTCACAAGAGGTTCAACACTGTTTTAAAATATTGAACTTGAACTAAAAGCCTACTGTTATGAGAGTTGACCAAAGTCAACATTTTGAGTAAACAAGTTTAAATTCATCATATGAAGGTTCCAATAGGTTCTTATGATGATTTGAGACTTGTATGTGTGTTCTTATTGGGACCGAGGGGCTTGGAGGTGATTCAACACCATGGGAACGCATTTGGGCAATTGCAGATTTTCAATCAACGTCTTTTTTTGGTTAAAGGTGGTTGGATTTGGGTTTTGATTACTCTGTTAATTTCATTTCATCATTTGTGACTTGTAAGAATTGGTCTTGTTGAATTCCAACTTGTATGAAAAATTTAGGCATGTTCAAGGACGAACGTTTTTCTAACTGGTGCATAATGTGATGACCCGGTCATTTTTAGTTTTAGAACCTAATCATGTTCCGATACTTTTGGTAGCTCAGAATAGTTATTTGAGACTTGTCTTCAAAATTTGGTTAGATTTGAGATGGTTTGGGCAGGTTTGGAACGCATTCCGCAAAAATAGTAATTTTTAAAAGAAAACTTAAAGAACACGACCCCTCATTCTGTGAATCTGTGATCTAAATGGCAATTTTACCGCATGATTAGGTCCGTAGCATTATCTGTGACTCATAGGAACTGATTTCATACATTTCTGAGTCCATTTGATATGTTTTGGATAGTTAAAAGTGGAATGATTAAGTGCAGATTTTTCTAGCGCAACAACTATAAAAATATGAGATTCATTCCAGCTGTATTGTAAAAGAAAATTGGGGGTCCGGAACCAAAATGCCTCCAAAAAAATCACTTTGAATCAAAATATCCCAATAAAAAAAAAAGTTACCAAAGTACCTTTAGCGCAGTAAAATACTGCGCTATAACACTTCACGGAGACGGAGGAGTTCGGAACCAAAATGGCCCAAAAAAAAACATTTTGCACCAAAATACCCCAACAAAAAAAAAAGTTACCAAAATGCCTTTAGCGCAGTAAATTACTGCGCTAAAGCACTTAACGGGAACGGCTCCATTAAGTGCTAGAGCGCAGTAATTTACTGCGGTATAGTGCCTCCTCTTTTTTTTTCGGCCCTTTTGGTTAACTATTCTTCCATTACACTTTTTAACGTATTTTGACCATAGATTAATCATGCTTCCGGACCCCGAAACTTCAATATTTTATATAGAACCCTACTTATTTTTGTGCGATTAATAAGGTAGGATCAACACATCAAGGATAAGAAAATCTTCGGATGGCCGTTTTAGTGGTTGGAAAGTACTCGAACGCCATTTTCGTCTGAAGGCTTGGTGTCATTGGCTTTAAGTTCTTTACGAATATTTAAACTTGTTCATTAATAATTAATTTTTTTTAGTCAAAATGGCAGCATTCATACAAAAAAAAAAACTTAATTAAATTGCATCATTCATTCATAACCTTGAGTGGATGAAAATACTTAACATACTAATTAATGAGAAATCCAAACTTAATAATCATAAATTTAACTAAAAACTAAAATCACAACATTCTTAATCATCAACAGAGTACAAGTCCTCAATATCGTCCTCAGAAAAATATTGGCGGTTTCTTAAGACACATCTTTTTTCAGTAGCAGATAGTTTTCTACCAGTTGATGATGCTTGTTCTTCGGCCAACTGTAGCATGTAAAATCTACATCGTCTTGCCAGCATTCTGTTGTTTTCTTTTCTAATCCTTTTCACGGCAAGCTCGCAACTTTCTGGACCTACTTGAGGCATGGTTAAGGAATACCTTGTTGGGATTGGAGCGTTGAGATTTTCCAAGTCACGAACAAGACGTTCTGATTCGGCAAACCGATATGACCATTCTCAGCGTAAACCGCAATAATATTCCCGCGAATCTGAATATTTCACACTGCAGAAATCATCATTACGCTCTATAAGAAGGTGGGAATTTAGCTCATCTATTTTGAAATCGCTAGTATCGCTCGAAAAACTGCTATGATTTGAACTCTCATCATCACTGCTATTTGGTTCTTTTGGAAGGAGTAAAGACCAAGGTGAGTTTCTACTACTCGACATTGAATATGGTGTAGTCTAATAACAAAAGAAAGGGCTACTTATATAATTGCAAACCCCCAAGTACCCTGGGGAGAGGGTCTTTATAACCCTACCTACTTACCTCATTGTAAGAAAAATATTAATCTTCATCGGACATTTCACAGTCCGAATCCCACTTGGATCTAAATCTTGTGCTACCATGTATACCATATTCTACCCTATAGTAACGTATTTGCATCCGATTGTTCTCTTCACGAAAACGATTAAGAGCCAAATTAAACTCTTGTGGAGTTCTGCGAGATATTGACATAGCACGTTTTTTTGGGCATTTAAGCCCTACTGACACTAACTTGTGCTCCAGTGCTTGAGCTTCCCTAGCACGCCAATCCCACTCCTATCTCATTTTATTATTGTATTCTCGATTGAATCTGTCGTTAGGGTTATTTGAGTAATGAAAATCATCATCACCTAGTTCCCAGGTCCTACCCATTGCTTCAAAGATGTTTGCTGGAGTGAACGATATAACACGATTAATATCTCTAAATTGGTCAAAAAATGACATCGTAACTCAATTTTGTATGGAATGTTGTGTTGGTAAGTAATTCATCAAATTACGTTATATAAAGTTTGATTCGAATCATGACGTTTTTTTTGTTTGACAGTTGAGGTGACAATAGGATGTGCGGAATAGCGCAGTAAAATACTGCGTTATACCGGTATAACGCATTAAATTAATGCGTTATTCTAACATAACGCATTAAATTAATGTGTTATTCTAACATAACGCATTATTTTACTGCGTTGTGAGCCTTCTGTGACAGAATAACACAGTAATTTACTGCGCTATTCTGCCATAACACACTTATTTCATGCGTTATGCAACACTTTATACACTTAATTGATTTGACGTAACACTGTAAGACACTGTAATTGCATGCATGCGTTGGTTCTATATTCAAACTTCGAATTCTATTAATACCGAGTTCGTAAAGCATAAAATTCTAAGTTTCAACTAGTTTTAGCATTTTGTATTCCTTCTCAATTATTCAAAATATGGCAGATGTTCCAAGAATTAAAGTTTCTTTATTCTGGGACGGACAAATTATATTCAAGGAAAATAATTTGCGATACGATTCTCCCCCAAAATACCATGTTAAGTTTCCACTTGACTTAAAATTCTCAAAACTACTCCAAGCCTTGTATTTAGTAGAAGTGATTTTGATCTCAATATAATTGGAAATATCCAGTGTCATTTACGCCGCAAGGTGTAACTAGTTATGGACAGTGGTACATTCAGGACGATGATTCTTTGACTGATTATTTGAAGGCGCCTTATGATTATAATAAATGCATAACTTTAAACGTCCTTGAAATTAATCGACTTGAATTCATGGCTAGGGCTCCTTAGGAAGCCCGAAATAGACCTCGTCGGGAAGCCCCGTCTATAATTCAGGTCGTAGTCACTCAAGTGGAACCTACTTATCAACACAATTACCCTGACATGAGTACTTATGAAGGCATTTTGACGAGCCAAATGCCTCTGGATAGTTTAAGTCAGCAATTTGACGGGCAGTGGTAAATATTCAGTTTTTACAATATTATTATTATTATTATTATTATTATTATTATTATTATTATTATTATTATTATTATTATTATTATTATTATTATTATTATTATTATTATTATTATTATTATGTGTAGTGACACTTGAATGCTACTAATGATGTCGATTATATTATTTAGGGGTTATACACCTGATATGGATCATATCAGACGGTCTCCTCAATCGGGATGGAGGAATCAGGTTGGAACAAGCTCAGCCTATCCAACAACTCAAAGCGACGGTCCTTCCTCAAGTTTCGGTGCAGTTGATTACTATCGGTATGTCTATTTTTTTAACATCAATAGTGTTATTTGATGTGTAGTAGTTAAAACACCCTAATGTCTTATGTAGGGAGAATGTGGTGGTTGCACCAAATTATAGGCAAAGGCCTGCTACGGATGGTCCGGATTATCCGAATTATATAGTGACATCATCTAGCGAAAGTGAGGAAATACCTAATGCGGATGACAGTGACGATGAGCAAAGTGACTATGAGATTGAGGTTGGAACTAATCCTCAACATCAAGTAGAACTGTTGCAAGACATGATGGATAGTCCGGCACACGAGGAGGAACTGAATTCACAGCAACCATTTCAACAACAAGAGTCGCTTCCGGTTCAGCCGCAAAGCCAATTTCAACAGCAAGAGTCGACGCCGATTCAGTGGCATTCCGATGAGATCCCCTATCTTGATCATCTTCAAGGTCGCCCATATGCCTTTGTCTTTACTGGGGATGATGATCATATACGGCGAAGTTTGTGGAAAGAGCCAGTGGATCTTTTAAAACAAAACGCTCATATTGAAAAAGGGATGATTTTCAGCTCGAAAAAATCATTGCAAAGGGCTGTTAAGATTTATTGCATCCGGGGGATGAGGGAGTTTAAAGTTGACGATTCCACACGAAAACTTTGGCGATTGGTCTGCAAGCAAAAATATCAAGGCTGCGAATGGATGCTCCGTGGTAAGGAAACTACTAAAAAGATGTGGACTATTTCAAAGTTCTACACAAAGCACACTTGTGATATGGGTGACCTCCCACATGATCATTGCAATCTAGATACCAATATGATTGCTCGTGTGTTAGTTGGTGACATTGCAAAAAACCCAAGGTATCCCCTTCGCCTATGTTCATTTTATTTTTGGTGTTAATATAATGTTCCTCGTTGCTATATGCTGATATTTCAACTTTTTCAGGTACCCTATTAAAGATTGTATTACAGCCGTCCTGAAAGTATATAACAAAAATGTTACTAGGAGGAAGGCGTATCTTGGGCGTAGGCGTGCACATGAGATAGTCTACGGCAATTGGGAGGGCTCTTTCAAGAAGTTGCCGAGATACATGGCGGCTCTACAACACTTCAATCATGGTACTGTTGTTGAATGGAAGCTCAAATCGAAACCTGGTGTGCCCGGTCATATTTTAATTTTGTGTTTTAGGCATTCAAACTATGCATTGATGGTTTTGCTCATTGTCGGCCTGTAATATCAATTGATGGAACACATGTGTATGGGAAGTATGACATAAAACTGTTAATAGCCGTTGAAATGGATGCAAATGGAGCTATATTCCGTCTAGCTTTTGCAATTTCAGCTAATGAGAGCATTAGTACGTGGGGTATGTTTTTGGACTACTTAAGGCAACACGTTATTAAGGATCGCATGGGAATCTGTGTGATATCAGACAGAAATGCTGGCATATTGCACAATATGTTCAACTTGCAGGGGTGGCAGCCACCGTTTGCCTACCACCGTTATTGTTTAAGGCATTTGAAAGAAAACTTCCAAAAGGCATATCGAATCCCAACACTTTGCAATTGGATGTGGGCGGCTGCAATGGAGCATCAGGAGAAGAAGTTTAACCTGCAGATGGACATTATTAGGCAGGCGAATGAGGAAGTCTTCCACTGGTTGAATGCAATTGATAAAGACAAATGGACATTACACTAGGATGAAGGTAGGCGATGGGGTATGCTGACAACAAATAGCTCTGACTCATTCAATGGCTTGTTGAAATCTGCACGCGGACTACCGGTCACCGCAATGGTGAGAATGGAATTTAAGCAGGTTATGGAGCAGTTCGTCACTAGATCAAAAGAGGCCAAAGAATATACATCAGAAGGTCTAAGGTGGATGCCAAAACCGTCAAAACTGTTCGAGTACCACAAATATAAGGCTCAGAAACATGACCGGATAGGGTACAACCCTGCAAAGCGCATATTTGAACTCACAACAAGTATGCACCAAGGTAAAGGAGGTAACGTCCACACAATTTGTGAGATTCCAAGAACATGCACAAGCACATGCGGCAAGTGGCAATCATATCACATGCCATATTCTCATGCCTTCAGGTGTTTTATCACAATGGAAAAGAACGCCTCCTCGTACATGGCTGAGGAATATACAGTTGAAAATTATGCAAGAACGTATGCTGGAAGGTTCTACCCACTTGGCGGTGAGAGTTATTGGCCACAGGATCCATTTTCAATGGTTGCAAATAAAGCATTTATCCGTAAATTCAGAAAGAGTGCATACTCCCGTATTCATAATGAAATGGATGTTCCACCGGGGAGATACACTCGAAAATGCTCATTTTGCAATTATGTTGGTCATGATAAGCGCAAGTGTCCCTTACGACATAGTGGTCAAATTACATCTCGCGGTGGAAGTACCTCTCGTGGTGGAGGAAACTTTCGTGGTGGAAGTACCTCTAGCGGTGGTGGCACATCTAGCGGTGGTGGCGGAAGATCAACTCAAGGGAATTAATTGATGAATGTTTTTTAAGTTTTTTTCTTGCTTTGATGATTGTATTTTAAAAATATTGTATTAGTATGTTAAGTATTTTCATCGACTCAAGGTTATGAATGAATGATGCAATTTAATTAAGTTTTTTTTTTGTATGAATGCTGCCATTTTGACTAAAAAAAATTAATTATTAATGAACAAGTTTAAATATTCGTAAAGAACTTAGAGTTTGAGAGTGAAGGGGTACGTATAAACATACAGAAACCTTCAGGATGGTCGGTAACGGATTCATCTGGCCCGAGGGCGAAAACCCGAACCGGACGGGTGTCCCACCCGCAATCGGCCCGGACTATGTCGAGCCTCTCCTCGGTGATAGATAAGGGATACCGCCTCACGTCAAATCCCCTGTCTGAAACGGAGGAAGGATTCTCGATCTCAAGGTCTTTGTTAAAATTGAATTTAGCCGGTATGATATCCGAGGCCATGTGCTCGAATTTAACTGGAGTCGCGGGCTCGGCCCCCGGGGACGATACCGGTGGAGCATTATGAGAAGTGGATTTAGACATCGTGATAACAAGAAAAAAAGAAGGCCCAAGAGAGGGATTTAAGAAAGATGAAGAGACTGGTGATGGCTAAAAGAAAGGGAAGCAGAATTGGTTCTTTTGCACGCTGTATGAATCAATGAACCAGCTGCAGATCAAATGGGAAGTTGATCGTGTGTAGTGGAGATGGAAAAATGCAGAAAATAGAGTGAAGTTGAAGAAGAGAAAGTGCGTGAAAATGGAAAAATGAGGAGGTGAAGGGCCTTAAATAGGCGAAGAAGAGGAGCGGTTACCGAGGAAGGCCAATCAAGGGGCACCACGTGTCCCGTCATTAATTCGAAGTGACTTGAAACGATGTGAAAAAGGCGGTTGGTAGAGGAGAGCCATCCGGAGCGGGACACGTGGCCGATAAAAGGGGATGCATTACGCAACCGTTCTCGCCAAAATAAGAAGACAATGACGAGCTGCCAGAACCACCGATTTTCGGGAATTATCCACTTCCCGTTACTCCGATAGATCGCAGATCCGGGAAGTGTGGGGCTATCTGTATACGGTAAAAATCGGATGTAAGCCAAACCGGTGGAACAGGAACCGGAGGAGGGAATAGGGATGTGCCCGATGCTATTCGCCCTTGACCGAAACAATGCCTGGGTTGAAGCTGAGCAAGGGCACCGACTGATCTGCCTTCTGCATTGCTGAAACGGCCAAGCCCGAGGACTCGAACTTTCATGGCCGTTAGTCTGAGTGGCCGTTGGCCCGCATGGCCGTTAGCCCGAGTGGACGTTTGTCCGTGTGGCCGTTGCAGACGAGCCACGCACCAGTGACGTCCAGTCATGGTCAACTACCCACCATGCGTGTGTCAGACGGCGCCGTCAGTCTAATCCCACCAAATCCGTGCAAAGCAGTCCTTGTTATTATTATTTTATTAGCTCATGTTGTATGGGAACCATACGAGTGCCACTATAAATAGAGCACTTCCCCCTCCTCTGAAGGGGTTGGCTCCTTTTACTTTCTAAGAACACTTGTAGTAGAAGAATTCATTTATACAATCTCCCTCTCAATATTTGATTCGGCCGAGGCCGCCTGTTGTTATCATTATTGCATTTCTTCCATCAAGTATCCAACATTATTCACAAACGTTTACATTATTAGCAAACTGCCTTCAGTAGCCGTTTTACTAAGGAACCCTCAAATACTTGTTTTCTCTATTTAACACACATCAAGATCAAATCACATATCCTATACCCACTTATAAATTTAATTGATTATCCGAATCCGGGGTAAACACACATAAGATTAGGTTTTAGATTACAAGAAGTTATATATTTATTTTTCCAAATTTATCATTGTTGATCGAATGTGTTGATTGTCAATTAAGTGAGATATTTAAGAAAGAAAAAAATGGTAATTAATATACTCTTATAACGAACACGATTTCAAAAAGAAAAGAGGTGAAGTTTTAAATTAGGACAAGTACCGTGGGACAACAAACAAAAGCAAAAGGAAAATATGTCTCAATGGATAAAAAACCAGCCGTAAGGTGCAACATGAAGTCATAATTAATAATTTGCTAATCATTAATTCTTTTATTTATTTTTATATTATGAGTACAAAGAACTCTTTTTCACCCTGATTTATGATAATTAATTATGCAGAATTGTGGGACAAGAAAGCACTTTTTTCAACCATTTAGGTGTTCTTCACATTATAAATCGAACTGGTATTCAACAAGATATCATGAATGGAATAAAGTTTTTTTTTGGAAAAAGTTAGATTAATATCAGTGAACCGAAAAGAAAAAGGCCTAGGAAAAAAAACAAAGGGAAAAAGGTTTAGACAAGAGATTGAGAAGTGAATTTTAAATAAAAATAAAATAAAAGTGTTTATTTTCATGTATTAAAATTTAAAAAAAAAATGGTAAGGTTGGGCTCATCAAGAATGAGAAGGAATAGAATATGAAACTGACTTATAGCCTGTTTGGCCAAGCTTATTTTTTCCCCAAAAGTACTTATTTTTTTAATAAGTGCTTATTTTAAAAATAGTGAGGTGTTTGGCCAAACTTTTGGGAGAAAATAAGTGTTTTTGGGGAGTAGCAGAAACAGTTTTTCAGAAGCTAAAAAAAATAGTTTTTGCCCAAAAGCACTTTTTTGAAAAGTACTTTTGAGAATAATACACATAGAAACACTTTTTAAAAGCTTGGTCAAACACTAATTGCTGCTCAAAAGTACTTTTTAAATTAATTGGTCAAACAGTCTATTAGTATTGTCAAATTTATTATGTCGTTTTAAGAAAATTGAAGAATAATGTAGGTTTGGTAGGTGCATTACAATTCTAAGGCATTTCGTTTGCACATAAATGAAAATTCATTGATTCTCATTCAATTCTATAATCACAAAAAAAATAAAAAAATTACATAGTTATTTAAAAATATTGAGGAGCCAGCTTTCAGTGGTCGAACAAGGAACATTATTACTTGAATTATAGTATCTTGGTCGTTAAATTGTCTACGATCAAGATAGTATGTATACTTTCATAATAACTTAGTAATCTATTTGGACGAGATCAATGAGCATTCAACAAGGCCTATGACCTAAGTTGTTGATTCTATTTCACCTTGGAGTCCAGCCAAAGGCCGTTCAATTGTACTTTGAAGGGTTATGAGCTTAAGGTCAATCCAAATGGTCAAGCTTACGTCATAATTTGTGATGGAAGAGACTTTCATTCATGTGACAGACTTTCATTCGTGCTACTTCTACGCCACAAAAAAAAATATTAATTAGTAATAATGTTGAGGATTTAACCAAAGGAAAGAATGTATTTATCTTGTTCTTTCTATTTGAAAAATCTTTCTTAACTCATTCTATCGGCGAATTAACAAACTTAAAAAGATATGAAATACGTGCCTACGTCGCATAAATTGAAATGAAAAGAATAATATTTCCGAGAAGGAAGCCACTTTTTAAAACTTTTTGCACTTCTCGAGTTCCCAAATTACTAACAGCAGTAAAATTTGTTCAAAGATTTTTTTTTTTTTATCTCAAAGGGAAAAAAAACGAAAAGAAAAATTGTTAAGAAAAGAAGTACAACCAGTTATATTGAATTATACTCGAAACTCTAACAACAAGCTGGTTTGCCCCAGAGGTTAAGGGGGAAGACTTAAGATCTTCTGCACATAAGTGCGCATGGGTTTGAACCCCATAGCTAGCAACTTGATGTCACCTTTTGCTTCGTTTATCTTACTATATGTTTTGCCGTTGATATTTCTCTTTCAAACTTGTTTTGAGCTGAGAGTCTATCGAAAACAACCTCTCTACCCACAAAGGTAGGAGTAAGGTTACGTACATCCTATAGTTAAGATATCACACTTTAGCTTATTACGGTTCAAATCTAGAAGCTTAGTTTTTATTGTCAATTAATTATCCTTTACTTTGTTGGAAACTATGTTAAAAAAGATTGTGGAATATGTCACCCACTAAAGATTTTAAACTTGATTTTAACATTTATCACTGTTAATTCTAACCCCATGATAGTATTTAATTTGAATACAGTTGTGAAGATAAGTTTAAAATCTAATGTTGTAGTAAAAATTATGGGACAAGTAATCTTTGTTCACTCTTATTTTTGTTCACGTTAAGTTTTGTCAAAACTTATACTCAAACTATGGGAGAATGTCTTTGAAAATAGGTGTTACTTTGTTTCCTGGGTATAGTTAATGTATTAAATAACAATTTCGACAATGGTTTAAGAAAAGAAGTTAGTCTCGTTAAAACTTTGTAGTGCAGATATTACAGATTATTTACTAAACCCCGTGTCCCATTCTCTCACTCTAGCCAACTATACACTCTTAAATAATACAACAATAATAACAACATATCCAGTGTAGTCTCACAAGTGTGGTATGAGAAGAGTAGAGTGTGCGCAGACCTTACCCATCCTCGTGGAGTTAGAGATGTTGTATCCGGAAGACTCTCGACTCAAATAACGCATATCAAAACATATTTAAAAGAAGAAAACTAAAATAATAACGATATCTTAAATAAAACGCTCTTAAAGTAATCCCGCTAATAAATGAATAAAAATACTAATTTCCTTTTTTAAAAACCTGAAAAATCATGGTAGAAAATTTGAAAAATACACATAAGATAAATAATACGAGTGTGAATCATGAATGCGCTGTATTCTGAATGTTGGTATTTGCCTTCTCATTAAATGCTTACGAGAATAAAAGAATTCATTTATACAACTTTGAAAGAATATAAAAAATCATAAAAGTATTTTTAGATCTTATACAACTTTGAATTCTGAATGTTGGTCTTTGCCTTCTCATAAATGAGTCAACTGTCAACATTGTGTCGGCTGCCAATTATTTTTTATTTTTATTCTTTTCACAGCATTTTTTTCTGGACGCAATGAAGGATGGTTGGGATCTGACATATAAAATAAATATTCATTTTCATTTACTGATGAAGGTCCAAATACAACTAGATTGTTGGACCAAAATTGACCCTTAACTGTTTGTACATGTCCTCGTGCCTATTGTTGTCTGCCCACTTAATTTTGTTATTATTTTGAATTTTTCACACATTTTTTTTATTTTGAAACATGTCAAAATATTTCATACGATTTTTTCTAACGAAGTTTATAGGGAAAGGGATCTGTGAATTGTGATGTTTCGCAAGAATGATTCAACTAAACAAATTATTGTAAACTTGACCAATAAATTTGAATATTAACATGAATTCTTTCAGTTAAACTAATTTTTATTTCTTAATACTCTAGCCTTTATTAACAATAAACTCTGACCAATTGTGGATTTGTTTAGTTTCTTTCTTTCTTTCTTTATTGTTCACTGGCGTATTTGTCGATTATTTCTACATGTCATATGTAAGCCCGACAACCAGTTTGGACCGGACCGAACCGGTAACCGATTAGTAAACCGGCCGATTTCCGGTCTAAAAACCAGAACTGGCCACCGGTTCTGGTTTACCGGTTTCAAACTAGAAACCAGACCGCTCCGGTCCAAAACGCACAAAACCTCTTTTTTTTTCTTTTTTTTTTTTGTATGGTATATATATATTATAGTATTTATTAGTACATTGTAGGTATATTTACATATGTTATATACGTTTATAAGTAAAGTTTATATATTTACTGACTAACAGCATATACGTATATATATATTAAGTTATATGCTTAAGTTATACTACATATACCTAAAATATACTAAGAATATACTTATATATATCAATATACTTAGGTTATATAACTTATATATGTTTAAGTTATATGTATACTATATATACTTATGTATGTTTAAGTTATATGTATTATAACTTAAGTTATTTATAGTTTAACTTTTTCTAAGTTTATAAATTCTTATTTTATAAATTAAGTATATTTATATTCTTAGTATATTTTAGTTATTTTTCAAGTACATAACTTTCTAGTTTTTATTTTAAGTAGATGTATATTATAAGTATATTCTTAGTATATTTTAGGTATATTCTTAACTTAATATAAGTAAAAATATGAACACAAGTAAATAGAAGAATGCTCAATGAGCCATATATTTTATTCATTCATGGATAATATTTATTTGCAAGTTGTAGTTTTTCTTGCAAATAATACATGAGTTGCAAAGAAATAGTAGAATAATAAAATCAAAAATTGTCAATCATTTGGTTAATATCTGTCATATCATATTCGGTCATGGAGATATTTTCAAAGTCTATCATTTGGTCTGCTCCACTTGCTATCAAATCTCCAATCTCTTCCTCTTCGCCTTCCACCGCTTCTAAGTTTTGGTTGCGTCACTTCGAGGGTTCTATGTACACATTTTAGTCATGCATTGCATTCATATACATATGCATATTGACCCATGACCAGAAGGCGTTATATACGTGTATATTATATGTACATGGGGTATGGGAAAATGGATAGGCGTTATATACGCATTGCCACCTGATCAACTGGTGCACCTTGATGATGATATATGGATCAAGCCGTATATTCCTCGGCATTATTATATGATATATGGATCGGGCCATACGTTCCTCGGCACTATTATATGGGATATGGATCGGACTGAACGTTCCTTAGCACTATGACCTATATTTATATACATGAGCGTTATTATCATTGAGATCAGGAAGATTATGCGCCCACAGAGGCATTGTCAGTTATACAGATACTTATTCATACAAAACTATGCAGACAGTGAGTTAGCTTTGAGTTCTAAATTCCGTTCATGATTCTTATGTTTTTGCTTATGTTACTCTTATGCCTTATATACTCAATACATTTTTCGTACTGACTCCCCTATTACTTGGGGGATTGCATTCATGCCCGCAGGTACAGGTAGACATACAGGCGATCCCGCTCAGTAGGACCTTTACTCAGCAGTAGTTGGTGCGCTCCATTTGATCCGGAGCTGCAGTCTATTTTGGTATGCCATCCTTCTGAAGATGTATATGCATATGGATATGACGGGGCCCTATCCCATCCTTTCTACAGTTTTCTATTCCAGTAGAGGTCTGTAGACAGGTGTATGTGTATATTAGATGATGTCGGCTCCTAATATTTTGTGTACAGTATACATAGCGGCCTAGTTTGCTTGCACTGTTCCTTCATCTTGTATGTATGTAAATGTACAGAGTTCATGATGTCACCCCTTCTTGAGGTAGAATGACATTAGTTTGAGTCACTTATGGGCCCTTCATGTTCAGTACGATTCATATATGTGTATAGGGGTGTTTGGTCACTAGCGGTCAAACACTCGTCACGACTCAGCAGTTTGGGTCGTGACACTAACTGTAGAATTTGATGAATTCATTGTTGTTAAGCTTATTTCTTCTATTATTAGTGAATAATTTGAGGATTGAAGAATTAGGGTTCATACCCGAACTTGCGGGTTTTATTTTAAATCCAAATTAGGCTTAATCTTGAGTTGATTTAGCAATTGATTAGTGGGTTTGATCACCTAGATCTTTAATTGCATGTTCCATCCTTCAATTTTCCATTTTACCTTTGTGGGCCCGTTATCCCAATTCATTGGGTTAGAATTTAACCTAACTAAAAGTGTTGGAATATGGGTGTTATTATTCGTGGTTTTTAACATAGAATTCGATTATGAATAAACTTCGAGTACTTAGAGGCGCTACGAAAGGGCAAGGCCAAGGTGTGACGGTTCGTGGCTCCTGTTGGATTTTTCAAGTAGGTTACGACTTACCTTTTGGTTAGACTGCGGTTAACAAATCATATGTAGAGTTAGTGATTGTCGGAGAAAGCATGTAAACCTTCGGGTATGGAGTTGAGATGGAATACTTAGATTGGTATTGTTGTGGACTATGGCTTGTCGCCTTATTGTGTTCTATCGAGTTGTTGCTTATTTGTGAGTTGTTGGCTTGTCGCCAAGTGATTGATTCTAGAGTTGATGCTTAGTGATTACCTTATGTTTCGGAGATCATATTTATCATGATTAAGGTTGTTGAAAAGGCTAATTAAGGTTATGATATTGATATTGTGATTGAGATTTGTGTCGACGTATGGCACCGTTGATTCATATATTCTTGTTGGCGTTGTCATCATGCATTCACTCATTTATACATATGTTGGGAGCGGGTAGCGCACCGCAACAGTTACTTGGATCGGGTTGCACGTATCACAACACTAACTGGGATTGGGTTGCACGTTCCGCACCATTGACTATTGATATGACTGTGTGCCACAGGAGGTAAATGGACTTAGCGGTCCCCTATGGGTCATGACTGTCGCGATGACGAGATATTCTGCTCGAAGAGTCTGTGTATCACTGCATTTGCATTACATTCATCTCATATTTACATATGGCATTGTATTGGACTTGTTGGTTGATCTTTGGTGATACGTGTATTTAATAGTGGTTCTTGAGATTGTGTTTCGGACTTATAGTGGATTTTGAGGTGATATACTAGACTTGGTGATTTGGTACTAGATTGATACTTTGGACTGTGTTGAGTTATATCTGAATGTGAGCATGCCTGCTTTTTCAGACTCTTTCTTATATATATGATTATCTAACTGTTGTCGGCCTATGATGCCTACTAAGTTCGTGTTGTTGTACTAATTTTACCTCGCTGCATTCTTTTCTGAGTGCATAGTTTGTCACCAGATCGACTTTCTCGCTTCGTGGCTAAGTCCCGAGGCCATTTGATGGGCATTCTAAGGTGAGCACTTGGATGGATTTGTTGTCCGGATGACTCTATCTATTTCTTTTCTTTATGTTCTATCATTTAGACAACCATTTATGGATATTTGAGACTTGTATTTCCTAGATATTTTTATCTTTCGCACTTATTATATTTACCTATATATGTTAGACTTATTATTTTGTAATTCTGGGTGATTGGATTTATTTTATTTATTATGTGGTCGTGAATAAGGGATGGGTTTGCCTACCGAGGTGGGAAATAGTAGGTGCCCGCAGGTTTCCCTAGTTGGGGAGTGACAAGTTGGTATCATAGCCTTAGGTTACCATATCTATAAGTACAAGAGCATGTCTACTAGAGTATTTCGGATTGATACGGTAAGCTCCGTACCTATCTGCGAGAGGCTACAGGACTTTTAGGAAACTTCACATTCTTTCATTCCTTTGTGCTACATTATTCAAATTGGTATCTAGCTTTTTCTAATTGGTATCTGATCCACCTCTATTTTCTCACAGATGGTGAGGACACGAGCTACCATCACGAGAGATGAGGTGCCCAAGCTCGCTGCTGGGGCAGGCACCAGAGGACAAGGACAGGCGAGAGGTCACGGTCGAGCTAGAGGCCGTGGAGCTGCACCGGCCAGAGGTGAGTCCCCTGTGGCTGGACAGAGGCGAGCATGTTCAGCTTCTCCAGAGTGTCAGCCAGAGAGAGCATAGGCAGCTGGGGGAGTTGAGTGACCAGCCCAGACTCACCCCGATGCCATATTCGATTAGGCATTCCAGGATGTTATGGCCTGTGTACTTCTTCATCTTGACGGCCAGCATGCCGTAGGTGGTGCCACTACTGCAGGTGGTTCCCAGACTCAAGTGGTAGTAAGGACTCTAGAGCAGGGCCAGACTATGGGGAAGCATCCTACCGCTACCATGGCTCCGCGTTTAGATGGTATTCCAGTCCCTGAGGGTGCTCCCAGACCCGTGAAAGTCCAGCCTTTGACCGTTGAGGATTGGGAGCTTGTTGGGAGGTTCATCAAGTTTGATCCGCCCAAGTTCTTTGGCTTGTGTAATGAGGATGCCTATGAGTTCATTATGGAGATGCATGAGAGGCTCTATAAGATGTGTATTGTGGAGTCTCATTAGGTGGATTATGTGTCATTACAGTTTTGCAGCGACGCGAAGACTTGGTGGAGGACTTTTATTTAGGGCAGACCCATTGGTGCACCTCAACTTACTTGGACTCAGTTCCATCAGGCTTTCTTGGAGAAGTACGTGTCGCGTACTTTGAGGGATAAGCATAGAGATGAGTTTCTTCATTCATGACAGAGAGGCATGATCGTGTTAGAGTATGAGGCTAGATTTCTATTTTTGGCTAAGTATGCTTCTCAGTTGATTCCCACGGAGGAAAAGAGGGTTCGTAGGTTTGTTGGTGTGTGTATCTACTCCATGCTGCTTGTCTTCAGTTGGTGACTTTGGGATCTTCTTTCTAGGCGGTTGTTAATCATGCTGTGGGTGTTGAGTCTGCTAAGGCTCGATCCTTAGAAGAGTCTAGTGAGAAGAGGCCACATCATCATAGTGGTTCTAGCTACAGGGGTGGGGGACAGTCATCCAGGTCTTATCAGTCAGCCCCCAGCCGCCCTGTTCAGTCAGTGTTAAGATTATTTATTTTCTTCACATGTGAATGTGTAAAACTTTTCTTTGTTTAAAAGTAGTAAGTACAAAATTCATATAGCATTCTAATTAATATAATACAATATCAAGGAAATATTTTGTTAAAACCATATGGTGGTCGTGGGTGATGGATTGTGGTTCGGTGGCAGCAGCTACTAGTGAAAGTGGATGGAGTAGTGTGAAATCTCTTCTATGTAGAAATCCTTGAACCGATAGCATCTTAATAATATTAACTAATACTTTGTTAGAGATGCTAATCATTAGGTCTATTTAGACCATATTAAGTGATTGTAATTTTCTTAAAAGAGAAACAGACTTTATGAATTATATGATCTGAATGATTAAGACTTCAGACCTAAAAAACGAAAACAGCTAATAATTGAGATATAAATGATGATGATGATTAAGACATTTATTAAGTCAAACAAATGAGACCTTAAACTCGGTTTGGCTCCTATTGTTCAAAATATTTAACGTATTAGATTATATATAGATTTGACAAATTCAGTTAGTCACATTGTATACGGGAAAAACCGGATGTAAGCCAAACCGGTGGAACAGGAACCGGAGGAGGGAATAGGGATGTGCCCGATGCTATTCGCCCTTGACCGAAACAATGCCTGGGCCGAAGCTGAGCAAGGGCACCGACTGATCTGCCTTCTGCATCGCTGAAACGGCCAAGCCCGAGGACTCGAGCTTTCATGGCCGTTGGTCCGAGTGGCCGTTGGCCCTCATGGCCGTTAGCCCGAGTGGCCGTTTGTCCGTGTGGCCGTTGCAGAAGAGCCACGCGCCAGTGACGTCCAGTCATGGTAAACTACCCACCATGCGTGTGTCAGACGGTGTCGTTAGTCTAATCCCACCAAATCCGTACAGAGCAGTCCTTGTTATTATTATTTTATTAGCTCATATTGTATGGGAACCATGGGAGTGCCACTATAAATAGAGAACATCCCCCTCCTTTGAAGGGGTTGGCTCCTTTTACTTTCTAAGAACACTTGTAGTAGAAGAATTCATTTATACAATCTCCCTCTCAATATTTGATTCGGCCGAGGCCGCCTATTGTTATCATTATTGCATTTCTTCCATCAAGTATCCAACATTATTCACAAACGTTTACATTATTAGCAAACTGCCATCAGTAGCCGTTTTACTAAGGAACCCTCAAATACTTGTTTTCTCTATTTAACACACATCAAGATCAAAGCACATATCCTATACCCACTTAGAAATTTAATTGATTATCCGAATCCGGGGTAAACAGTTTGGCGCCCACCGTGGGGCTAGGATAATAGTGGTCTTTGGTCTTGATTTCTATCATATTCATCAAAATCAAAAACGTCCATGCCCATCTCTACGAAAACGGACTAAATGGCTGACGTCGAACAATCCGGTCATGTCAATAACACCGAGATTGTGGCGGAAAACGAAGGAAGCAGACTACGGGCATTGCCAAACCCCGCTGACCTGAACCCCGTCGATTCGAGGGAGGGGATCAACCGGCAAAATATAGTGGATCAAGAGAATGCCGCCCTACCGGCCACTGATACACTAAATACTTACAGTTCCGTTACATTGTCCCGGGATTGAGGCCGGAGAGAATCGGACGCACCAAACGACGGTATTAACTTACGTTTAATTTTTGAAATGTTGCAGGAACAGAGGGCGGCAATCGCCGAACAAGGATTAGCAATTGCCAAACTGCAGAGCGGAAAGGGTGAAGCAGGGCCAGAAAAGGCGAAGGGTCCTGCCGAAATCGGAAGAAATGAGGTACAGATGGTTGAGAGCGACGGCTCCGGAGCCGGCTCCTCGACCGAGGTTCTAAAGATGCTCGAAACTTTGGCGAAACGGGTAGATTCAACCGAAAAGAGGGTCGAGACATACAATTCTCGGGTGGACCAGATACCGGGGGCTCCACCTTTGCTGAAGGGGCCGAATTCGAAAAGGTACATCCAAAGGCCTTTTCCACCGAGTGCGGCCCCGAAACTGATCCCGAAAAGGTTCAAAATGCTCGATACAGAAATATGACGGCACAACGGACCCGCATGAGCACGTGACCTCATATACTTGCGCCATAAAGGGTAATGACATGGAAGAAGATGAGATCGAGTCGGTGTTGCTGAAGAAATTCGGGGAAACTCTGTCGAAGGGAGCGTTGACGTGGTATGACCACCTACCCGAGCACTCGATCACCTCTTTCGAAATACTCGCCGATGCCTTCGTAAAGGCACATGCCGGTGCCATAAAGGTGCAGGCCCGTAAGGCCGATATCTTCCGAATAACCCAAAGGGATGGTGAGCTACTACCGGAGTTCGTCACCCGGTTTCAGAGGGAACGGATGGAACTCCCCACGGTGCTAGAAGAATAGGCAGCACAAGCTTTCACAAAGGGGCTCAACATGCTAAGTTCAGTTGCCTCGACCAAATTGAAAGAAAATTTGTTGGAATATGAGGCCGTGACATGGGCTGACGTCCACAATCGGTATGAATCGAAGATTCGGGTGGAGGATGATCAATTCGAGCTCACTTCGGTAAAGTTAAAAGTGAATAGGAGTTTCGAGAAATCGAAGAAAGGTTATGAAATGAAGTCCGAATCATCAAAAGTAAGGTTTTGACCATACTCCCACTCGGAGAGATCAAATTTCAGGTCGCAAAAATCAAGGGAAAGCCCGAGCCACCTCTCAGGTCGAGGTAGCAAGCGGGTCGAGCGCCCGCCAAACAGTCGGGGACTCTCGTTCAGGAGCGATGCTGGAAGTTCCGGCAACAATAAGGGTTCACCAAAGATTTCGGAGTACAACTTCAACGTCAATACCTCGGGCCTTGTATCGACCATCGACAGCGTCCCGGATGTGCGATGGCCGAAACCACTAAGGTCAGACCCGGGACAACGGGATCCGAGCGTAGTGTGTGAATATCACGGAACCCATGGTCACAACACTGTGGATTGCCGCCAGTTGAGAGAAGAGGTAGCCCGGTTATTAAAAAACGGCCACCTTCGAGATCTATTGAGCAAGCGAGCCAAAAATCACTACAAAGAACGGGAAGCTAGTCGAACCGGTCGAACACCAGCATACAATCAATATGATAGTTGGGGGTATTGACGTCCCTCGAGGACCGGTAACGAAACGGACCAAGGTCTCTATTGTTCATGAAAAACGCATCCGAGATCATTCGACCAGGGGCCCTATTTTCTTCGATGACGAAGACGCGGAAGGCATCGTTCAACTGCACAACGATGCACTGGTAATTTCTGTACTTGTATTTAAAACTAAGGTTAAACGTATTTTGGTTGACCCAGGTAGCTCGGCCAACATCATACGATGGAGAGTGGTCGAACAGCTAGGGTTGCTCGATAGGATTGTACCGGTGGCTTGGGTACTCAGCGGGTTCAATATGGCTAGTGAAACCACGAAGGGAGAGATCTCGTTGCCCGTGAACGTGGATGGCACCATTCAGCAAACAATGTTCTGTGTGATCGAAGGGGACATGAAATATAATGCGTTATTGGGCAGACCTTGGATACATAGCATGAAGGCAGTTCCCTCAACACTGCATCAGTTACTGAAATTCCCCACTCCGGATGGGGTGAAAACCAACCGAGGCGAGCAGCCCGCAGCAAAGGAAATGTTCGCAGTAGATGAGGCAGCTCCCCGGCCCGAGAAGCCGGCTCAGGAAGAGAAGGGTACAACTGGAGGGGAGGTCCCCCAATAGCAACTAAAGTATACTGGACCGGATCCAGTACATGAAGAGGATGACTTCGGGATGCCCAGATCCTTTGTCATGCCGGATGACTCGGACGCGACCAAGTCAACCGTGGAGGAGCTGGAGCAGATCATCTTGTTCGAGTTCTTACCAGACAGAAAGGTATACCTGGGCACGGGGCTCACCCCGGAGCTCAGGCGTAAATTAATTGAGTTTCTTCGAGCTAAAGCCTATTGCTTTGCATGGTCGCATATAGATATGACAGGTATATCACCGGAAATAGCGTCACACAAACTCAGCTTAGACTGGAAATTTCCCCCGGTAAAGCAAAAAAGAAGGCCCATGGCAGAGCCAAAACACGCCTTCGTGAAGGATGAGGTAACAAAGCTTTTGAATATAGGTTCCATCCGGGAGGTGAAATACCCGAATTGGCTTGCTAATGTGGTGGTGGTGCCCAAAAAAGGTAATAAATTTCGAATGTGTGTCGATTATAAGGATTTAAATAAGGCATGCCCGAAGGATTCATTTCCATTGCCCCACATCGACAGAATGATCGATGCGACGGCCGGGCATGAAATGTTAAGTTTTCTCGATGCTTACTCCGGGTACAACCAAATCCGGATGCACCCGGAGGATCAAGAGAAAACATCCTTCATCACCCGTTATGGGACTTTCTGTTATAACGCCATGCCTTTCGGATTAAAAAATGCCGGTGCAACTTACCAACGCCTAGTTAATGGGATGTTCGAAGAACAAATAGGGAAAACAATGAAAGTTTATGTTGACGATATGGTTGTTAAGTCCCTAGAAACAGAGGACCGTTTAAAGCATTTGCAGAAAACCTTCGATGTACATCGCAGATACAACATGAAACTCAACTCGGAGAAGTGTGCCTTCGGCGTAAGGTCTGGTAAGTTTCTGGGGTTCATGGTGTCAAACCGGGGAAATGAAATCAACCAGGACAAGATCAAGGCCATCGAGGACGTCGAGGTCGTGAACAACATAAAGGGGGTACAGAAGCTCACCGGGAGGATAGCGGTGCTGAGTCGCTTCATATCGAGCTCCTCGGACAAGAGTCATCATTTCTTCTCTTTGCTCAGAAAGAAGAATGACTTCGTTTGGACACCGGAGTGCCAAGAAGCCCTAAGGGAGTTGAAGAAGTATTTGTCCAGCCCCCCGTTGCTGCACACACCGAGAAAGCTCAGACCTTATTTACAATGCCACCCCATATGTGTAGTAACCACTTACCCTTTAAGAAACATCATGCATAAAACTGAGTTATCCGGTAGATTAACAAAATGGGCTGTAGAAATTAGCGGTTACGATATCGAGTACAAGCCTCAGACGGCCATCAAATCCCAAATCTTGGCCAATTTTGTGGCAGACTTTACCCAGGCCATGGTCCCCGAGGTCGAGAAGGAACTTTTGCTGACTTCGGGAAAGACCACGGGTATTTGGTCTCTACATACGCACGGGGCCTCGAATCTTAGAGGTTCCGCACTAGGGATTGTCCTTAAGACCCCGGCCGGGGATGTCATCCGACAGTCCGTTAGAACTGCTAGATTGACTAACAATGAAGCCGAGTATGAGGCTATGATTGCAGGTTTGGAATTGGCTCAAAGCATGGGAGCCGAAACAATCGAGGCAAAGTACGACTAGCTTTTGGTCGTGAACCAGGTGAACGGCGTATTCGAGGTAAAGGACGAACGGATGCAGCGGTACCTCGAAAAAACCCAAGTGGTACTTCATCAATTTAAAGAATGGACCATGCAGCACATACCGAGGGAGCAGAACAGCGAAGCCGATGCATTAGCAAACTTGGGATCCTCAGTCGAGGGGGAGGAAATCAACCTCGGGGCAACGGTGAACTTATCAAACACGGCCATAGAAATCGGGCACGCCGAAATATACACAATAGGATTGACCTAGGATTGCCGCAACAAGTACATCGACTACTTGCGTGAGGGTAAGCTCCCAAATGACCCGAAGGAGTCACGATCACTACGGACCAAGGCTGCCCGCTTTTGCTTGGTGGACGGCCAACTGTATCGACGCTCTTTCCTCGGTCCTCTGGCTAAGTGTTTGGGCCCCGGTGAAACGGAATACATGATAAGAGAGGTACACGAGGGAACCTGCGGAAACCACTCCGGTGCAGAAGCTTTGGTTCGAAAAATTGTCAGGGCCGGTTATTACTGGAATTGAATGGACGAAGACGCGAAAAGTTTTGTCCGAAGATGCGACGGGTGTCAGAAGCATGCTCCGATGATTCACCAGCCCGGGGAGTTGCTACATTCGGTGACCTCACCTTGGCCTTTCATGAAGTGGCGAATGGACATTGTGGGTCCGTTGCCTCAGGCACCAGGTAAGGCTCGTTTCATTTTGTTTATGACTGACTATTTTTCTAAGTGGGTTGAAGTGCAGGTCTTCGAAAAGATAAGAGAGAAGGAAGTCATCGACTTCATATGGGATCACATCATCTGCCGTTTTGGCGTCCCCTCCGAGATAACCTGTGATAATGGCCCCCAGTTCGTGGGTGGCAAGGTCAACTGTTTCCTCGAGGGGTTGAAGATCAAGAAAATCGTGTCAACCCCGTATCACCCGTGTGCAAACGGACAGGAAAAATCAACGAACAAAATAATAATCCAAAATCTGAGGAAGAGACTTGAAGCATCGAAGCATCATTGGAGGGAGATACTCCCGGAGGTGTTGTGGGCTTACAGAACCACATCCAAGTCGAGCACGGGGGAAACCCCTTTCTCATTGGTTTACGGAGCCGAAACCCTCATCCCCGTGGAGGTTGGCGAACCGACCCTCCGTTTCAGGTATACCACAGAAGAGTCAAATGGAGAGGCCATGGCCGTGAAGCTCGACCTCGCGGATGAACTGCGCGAAAGAGCGTCGGTCCGCATAGCGGCCCAAAAACAGATGATGGAAAGATATTACAACCGAAGAGCAAACTTTCAGCATTTCCAAGTGGGGGATTTAGTACTTTGAAAAGTTACCCTGCACACCAAAAACCCCAACGAGGGAAAGCTGGGTCCGAACTGGGAAGGCCCGTACAAGATAACCGGTATAACGGGCAAAGGGTCGTATCAATTGGAGTCCATGGACGAGCAGCGTCTGCATAATAACTGGAACGTGGCCCACCTAAATAGATACTACTACTAAGGTATGGTCTCTCTGTATTCTCTTATTAACTTTTCTCTTTTTTGCAGGAAGGCAAGAGCGGGACAAAATTAGAATCCAGATCTGAAAACACGTGTTGCACTCTTTTTCTTAGTATGGTTTTGTCCCAAAATGGGTTTTCCGATAAGGTTTTTAACGAGGCAACGAGTACAACGTGTTACTTGACGAATATGAAGGGCAAGTATTCGGACACCCGGTGTCGCATCCTCCGATTGGGGACATAATAGCACTCACCCGACCTTGGAGATCGGATAACTGCTAGGGAAGTACCATGCCACACCAAAGATGACACCGATTAAAACAAACGGAGAAGCTTAACATTTGCTACGGCAAAACTAAGGCTCGGCCACCAGCCATAGCCTCCGATGTAAGGACCAAACGATCATAATGAATCGTGTCCCATTCAACATTTTCTACGGCAAAACTATGGCCCGGCCACCGGCCATAGCCTCCGATGTAAGGACCAAAAGATCATAATGAATCGTGTCCCATTTTACATTTGCCTCCGGCTAAGGAAGAAAGAGTTAAAATTCTCATGTGTACAAACATTTTGCGAACACAAGTTATCAAAAGTTGGGATAACAGCTCTCTGTTAAATATACTTTGCCCAGTCGATAATTGTCGTATCCCGACGCTGCCTCATTCGCATACCCTACGCCGGGTACCTTGGTCGAAATTCGACAAAGGCAACGAGATCACTATGATCCAAGCCAAAATTTGATAAGCCACCGGCCCCAAAATATCGGATAAAACCGGCGGGCACAATGAATTAACGACTATGAGTCGACCGGTCCTAGAACGGACCAACAACTATAGCAAAAGCAGTAAACAAACATTCAAACGAAGAAGCAAGAAAGATGCACTTTTCATTTATACAACGGATGTCTCTTACATCAAAAGAAAAACAAAGCCCTACAAAGGCAAAAAACAAAAACAAAAAGCAAGGCACAAGCCCCATACTATCCGACATGACTAGAGGTGGTTGAGTGCCCGAACTCGGTTTGCTTGGAGTCGTCTGACTCAGACCCGAGGGCATGATTGGCTTCTTCCTCCATCCTCTTGGCCTCGAGTATCAGGGCCGGAAGATCTGAGAGACCATGCTCGGCTTGCTCGAGGGTGATCCGCCGAGACTTTCACTTCTCATACTCGGCAACAATAGCAGTATGAGCCTCGGCCGCCTCAACACTTCTCCATGTTTCTTCCAAGTCGGCCTCAGCCTTGGCCAGTTTTGCTTCCAGATCAGCCCGGTCCCCCTCAAGGACACTTATCCTACCAGTGGCCGCATCCTGCTCGACCTTAAGGGCATTGTTGGCGAAGGCCGCCTCCTCGAGCTCGGTTCTTAGGCCTTGGCATATCCGAGATCGCTCATCGGCTTTCTCTTCGAACACCCTCCTGCGCTCGTTGGACAAAGCAGCTTCGGATTCGAGCTACGAGTTCCTCTCGGCCAGGATTGTTGCATCAGCCTTCACTGAGTCCAGCTCCCCCCGAAGTCGGGAAACCGTGGTCTCCAGCTCATCTTGCCTCGAAGAAAACTGGGCTTTATCCCGGCTAAGGCCAATCTTTTCAGCCTCAAGGCTCCGGTTATAGTCGGTCATAGCAGCCAGTTCACTCTTCAAACGACGGTTCTCATCCTTAGCCGCATCGAGCTCAGGATGAAGGTTGTCCAGCACGGCCGCCCGATTCAACTCTTCCTCCCTCTCCTGAAGAAGATGCCGGTATTTCTCCGTTTCTCGGCCTTGGGCATCCAGTTGGCCTCGAAGATCATCTATCTCAGGTTGGGCACGGATGAAAGCTTCATTAACCAGCACCACACTCTACAGGTAAAACAAGTCGGAAGGCTTAGGCGAAGTAAGGATAAAATCCACAGATAAACTGTACAAGGATGACAGAAGAGCTTACTCGGTTGCTTGTATGCATACCTTCGTTAATGAGGCACTGCCAAGTGAGCCCGGTCATTTTGCGCTTGTCCGAGTCAGAGATAAGGGGCCGCAAATAGCTCGCTACGCCCACCGGGCGTGACAGAAAGCTGCAGTCCTCGGGTACGGTGACTACGGCCGATCTGGTTCTCCTTGGCTCCACGCTCGGGGCCGGGAAGATATTTACCAAGCTGTCCCTGGCCCCTGATTCGGAGATTCGATTGACCAGCCTCGTGGACCAAGGAATAGGGAGATGACCAAAGCCCGCTGCTTCTCCGGTAGCGGGAGGGGGGGTGCTCGAGAACATATCATCAAAATCATCCACCCGCAGAGCCGGGGTAGATGAAATTGGAGCAGCCTCAATATTTTTGCCAAAGGTCGAGAGCTCCACAGTTGCAGCAGGCTCGAGCTCGGGAGACGGACGAGCGCCTGTGGGGGATTCGCTCTCCGGTACTGGGGCGGTCCTTTTATCGTCTTCAACAGCAACCGCTTCCCCGGACCTTTTTCTTTGCAGGGGAGCGTCTTCCGAAGAAGTTTCACCTGAAATGTCGACAAAGTCAATCGACCGAAGAGGAGCTGGTGAAAGTATTTCTTCCGCACCTGAATGTGGAGCAGGAACCAAGAGACCGTCGCCGAGGGAAGGAAGGAGCGGAAAAGCAACCGCCTCCTCCGGTATTGAAGCCACGGTGGGAACGGAGCCGACTCTCCGAACAATGATGTCGGGCTCTATCTCTTCCCTCGAAGGACGAACAACACTCCTTGCCTTCTTCCTTTTCGGCGTCTTCCCCTTTTCGGAGGGCCGCTTTCTTTTTGCAGCATCGGAGAGGACACGGGAAGAACCCGTTGTGTCAAATTCTGGCGCCGGTGCTGGAGGGGCGGTCCCCGACTCCTATCTGGGGGCTACCGAGCCCTTAGGCAAACCTAAAAAGACAAGATGTTAGTAAAGATCAAAGGACGAAACGAATGAACGAGAATGCACCAAAATAAAAGTGGAAGGTTACCGTGATTTTGGGCGATCCATCGGCCACGAGACAGGTGAACCCATGTACGGTAGTCGTAGGGATGCTGGGCGAGAAGCACGGTGACCCAATCATTCAGATTTCGGATGACCGGAGAAACGTACCCATTGGCTGGCAAAAGTAAGAAAGAAACGGTGAGAAAGCAGAATCAAAATTTGACGAGGCAATACTAATGCAATTGTTCGAGACTTCGGGTTTACGCTTCTTATTCCACTTCTCCGGGAAAGGCATGTGCTCGGCTGGAATTATGTCCTCGGTCTTCACCCGGACGTATCGCTCCAACCATTCTCGGTCTCGATCTTCATCCATTTTCGAGAAGAATTGATTCTGGCTCCGCTTAGCCAGTTTCATTACGCCACCCCGGAACAGCCTCAGGGAGTAAAGGCGTATCAGATGGGCTAGTGTGAACTCCTCCTCGGCGTTGTTGGCCAACATCCGGAGACACACTACGACCCTCCAAACGTTTGGGCCGATCTGAGCCAATGTAACGCCGTAAACCCGGCACATGTCGAGAATGATCGGGTCCACCGGGGGGTCGAGTTTGAGAGTGAAGGGGTACGTATAAATATACAGAAACCCTTCACGATGGTCGGTAACAGATTCATCTGGCCCGAGGGCGAAAACCCGAACCGGACGGGTGTCCCACCCGCAATCGGCCCGGACTATGTCGAGCCTCTCCTCGGTGATAGATGAGGGATACCGCCTCACGTCAAATCCCCTGTCTGAAACGGAGGAAGGATTCTCGATCTCAAGGTCTTGATGTCACCTCTTGCTTCGTTTATCTTACTATATGTTTTGCTGTTGATATTTCTCTTTCAAACTTGTTTTGAGCTGAGAGTCTATCGAAAACAACCTCTCTACCCACAAAGGTAGGAGTAAGGTTACGTACATCCTATAGTTTAGATATCACACTTTAGCTTATTACGGTTCAAATCTAGAAGCTTAGTTTTTATTGTCAATTAATTATCCTTTACTTTGTTGGAAACTATGTTAAAAAAGATTGTGGAATATGTCACCCACTAAAGATTTTAAACTTGATTTTAACATTTATCACTGTTAATTCTAACCCCATGATAGTATTTAATTTGAATACAGTTGTGAAGATAAGTTTAAAATCTAATGTTGTGGTAAAAATTACGGGACAAGTAATCTTTGTTCACTCTTATTTTTGTTCACGTTAAGTTTTGTCAAAACTTATACTCAAACTATGGGAGAATGTCTTTGAAAATAGGTGTTACTTTGTTTCCTGGGTATAGTTAATGTATTAAATAACAATTTCGACAATGGTTTAAGAAAAGAAGTTAGTCTCGTTAAAACTTTGTAGTGCAGATATTACAGATTATTTACTAAACCCCGTGTCCCATTCTCTCACTCTAGCCAACTATACACTCTTAAATAATACAACAATAATAATAACAACATATCCAGTGTAGTCTCACAAGTGTGGTATGAGAAGAGTAGAGTGTGCGCCGACCTTACCCAACCTCGTGGAGTTAGAGATGCTATATCCGGAAGACTCTCGACTCAAATAACGCATATCAAAACATATTTAAAAGAAGAAAACTAAAATAAAACCGATATCTTAAATAATACGCTCTTAAAGTAATCCCGCTAATAAATGAATAAAAATACTAATTTCCTTTTTTAAAAACCTGAAAAATCATGGTAGAAAATTTGAAGAATACACATAAGATAAATAATACGAGTGTGAATCTTGAATGCGCTGTATTCTGAATGTTGGTATTTGCCTTCTCATTAAATGCTTACGAGAATAAAAGAATTCATTTATACAACTTTGAAAGAATATAAAAAATCATAAAAGTATTTTTAGATCTTATACAACTTTGAAAGAATATAAAAAAAACATAAAAGTATTTTTAGATCTTGCGTAAGTATTTTTAATTCTGAATGTTGGTCTTTGCCTTCTCATAAATGAGGTAACTGTCAACATTGTGTCTGCTGCCAATTATTTTTTATTTTTATTCTTTTCACAGCATTTTTTTCTGGACGCAATGAAGGATGGTTGTGATCTGACATATAAAATAAATATTCATTTTCATTTACTGATGAAGGTCCAAATACAACTAGATTGTTGGACCAAAATTGACCCGTTTGTACATATCCTCGTGCCTATTGTTGTCTGCCCACTTAATTTTGTTATTATTTTGAATTTTTCACACATTTGTTTTTTATTTTGAAACATGTCAAAATATTTCATACGATTTTTTCTAACGAAGTTTATAGGGAAAGGGATCTGTGAATTGTGATGTTTCGCAAGAATGATTCAACTAAACAAATTATTGTAAACTTGACCAATAAATTTGAATAATAACATGAATTCTTTCAGTTAAACTAATTTTTATTTCTTAATACTCTAGCCTTTATTAACAATAAACTCTGACCAATTGTGGATTTGTTTAGTTTCTTTCTTTCTTTCTTTTTTGTTCACTGGCATATTTGACGATTGTTTCTACATGTCATATGTAAGCCCGACAGCCAGTTTGGACCGGACCGGACCGGTAACCGGTTAGTAAACCGGCCGGTTTCCGGTCTAAAAATCAGAACTGGCCACCGGTTCCGGTTTACCGGTTTCAAACTAGAAACCAGACCGCTCCGGTCCAAAACGCACAAAACCTCTTTTTTTTTCTTTTTTTTTGTATGATATATATATATATATATTATAGTATTTATTAGTATATTGTAGGTATATTTACATATGTTATATAAGTTTATAAGTAAAGTTTATATATTTACTGACTAACAGCATATACGTATATATATATATATATATATATATATATATATATATATATATATATATATATATATATTAAGTTATATGCTTAAGTTATACTACATATACCTAAAATATACTAAGAATATATTTATATATATCAATATATTTAGGTTATATAACTTATATATGTTTAAGTTATATGTCTACTATATATAGTTATAAGTTATATATATATATATATGTTTAAGTTATATGCATACTATATATACTTATATATGTTTAAGTTATATGTATACTATATATACTTATGTATGTTTAAGTTATATGTATTATAACTTAAGTTATTTATAGTTTAACTTTTTCTAAGTTTATAAATTCTTATTTTATAAATTAAGTATATTTATATTCTTTGTATATTTTAGTTATTTTTCAAGTACATAACTTTCTAGTTTTTATTTTAAGTAGATGTATATTATAAGTATATTCTTAGTATATTTTAGGTATATTCTTAACTTAATAGGCAACGAGTACAACGTGTTACTTGACGAATATGAAGGGCAAGTATTCGGACACCCGGTGTCGCATCCTCCGATTGGGGACATAATAGCACTCACCCGACCTTGGAGATCGGATAACTGCTAGGGAAGTACCATGCCACACCAAAGATGACACCGATTAAAACAAACGGAGAAGCTTAACATTTGCTACGGCAAAACTAAGGCCCGGCCACCAGCCATAGCCTCCGATGTAAGGACCAAACGATCATAATGAATCGTGTCCCGTTCAATATTTTCTACGGCAAAACTATGGCCCGGCCACCGGCCATAGCCTCCGATGTAAGGACCAAACGATCATAATGAATCGTGTCCCATTTTACATTTGCCTCCGGCTAAGGAAGAAAGAGTTAAAATTCTCATGTGTACAAACATTTTGCGAACACAAGTTATCAAAAGTTTGGATAACAGCTCTCTGTTAAATATACTTTGCCCAGTCGATAATCGTCGTATCCCGACGCTGCCTCATTCGCATACCCTACGCCGGGTACCTTGGTCGAAATTCGACAAAGGCAACGAGAACACTATGATCCAAGCCAAAATTTGATAAGCCACCGGCCCCAAAATATCGGATAAAACCGGCGGGCACAATGAATTAACGACTATGAGTCGACCGGTCCTAGAACGGACCAACAACTATAGCAAAAGCAGTAAACAAACATTCAAACGAAGAAGCAAGAAAGATGCACTTTTCATTTATACAACGGATGTCTCTTACATCAAAAGAAAAACAAAGCCCTACAAAGGCAAAAAACAAAAACAAAACGCAAGGCACAAGCCCCATACTATCCGACATGACTAGAGGTGGTTGAGTGCTCGAACGCGGTTCGCTTGGAGTCGTCTGACTCAGGCCCGAGGGCATGATTGGCTTCTTCCTCCATCCTCTTGGCCTCGAGTATCAGGGTCGGAAGATCTGAGAGACCATGCTCGGCTTGCTTGAGGGTGATCCGCCGAGACTTTCACTTCTCATACTCGGCAACAATAGCAGTATGAGCCTCGGCCGCCTCAACACTTCTCCATGTTTCTTCCAAGTCGGCCTCAGCCTTGGCCAGTTTTGCTTCCAGATCAGCCCGGTCCCCCTCAAGGACACTTATCCTACCAGTGGCCGCATCCTGCTCGGCCTTAAGGGCATTGTTGGCGAAGGCCACCTCCTTGAGCTCGGTTCTTAGGCCTTGGCATATCCGAGATCGCTCCTCGGATTTCTCTTCGAACACCCTCCTGCGCTCGTTGGACAAAGCAGCCGCGGATTCGAGCTGCCAGTTCCTCTCGGCCAGGATTGTTGCATCAGCCTTCACTGAGTCCAGCTCCCCCCGAAGTCGGGAAACCGTGGTCTCCAGCTCATCTAGCCTCGAAGAAAACTGGGCTTTATCCCGGCTAAGGCCAATCTTTTCAGCCTCAAGGCTCCGGTTATAGTCGGTCATAGCAGCCAGTTCACTCTTCAAACGACGGTTCTCATCCTTAGCCGCATCGAGCTCAGGACGAAGGTTGGCCAGCACGGCCGCCCGATTCAACTCTTCCTCCCTCTCCTGAAGAAGATGCCGGTATTTCTCCGTTTCTCGGCCTTGGGCATCCAGTTGGCCTCGAAGATCATCTATCTCATGTTGGGCACGGATGAAAGCTTCATTAACCAGCACCACACTCTACAGGTAAAACAAGTCGGAAGGCTTAGGCGAAGTAAGGATAAAATCCACAGATAAACTGTACAAGGATGACAAAAGAGCTTACTCGGTTGCTTGTATGCATACCCTCGTTAATGAGGCACTGCCAAGTGAGCCCGGTCATTTTGCGCTTGTCCGAGTCAGAGATAAGGGGCCGCAAATAGCTCGCTACGCCCACCGGGCGCGACAGAAAGCTGCAGTCCTCGGGTACGGTGACTACGGCCGATCTGGTTCTCCTTGGCTCCACGCTCGGGGCCGGGAAGATATTTACCAAGCTGTCCCTGGCCCCTGATTCGGAGATTCGATTGACCAGCCTCGTGGACCAAGGAATAGGGAGATGACCAAAGCCCGCTGCTTCTCCGGTAGCGGGAGGGGGGGTGCTCGAGAACATATCATCAAAATCATCCACCCGCAGAGCCGGGGTAGATGAAATTGGAGCAGCCTCAATATTTTTGCCAAAGGTCGAGAGCTCCACAGTTGCAGCAGGCTCGAGCTCGGGAGACGGACGAGCGCCTGTGGGGGATTCGCTCTCCGGTACTGGGGCGGTCCTTTTATCGTCTTCAACAGCAACCGCTTCCCCGGACCTTTTTCTTTGCAGGGGAGCGTCTTCCGAAGAAGTTTCACCTGAAATGTCGACAAAGTCAATCGACCGAAGAGGAGCTGGTGAAAGTATTTCTTCCGCACCTGAATGTGGAGCAGGAACCAAGAGACCTTCGCCGATGGAAGGAAGGGGCGGAAAAGCAACCGCCTCCTCCGGTATTGAAGCCACGGTGGGAACGGAGCCGACTCTCCGAACAATGATGTCGGGCTCTATCTCTTCCCTCGAAGGACGAACAACACTCCTTGCCTTCTTCCTTTTCGGCGTCTTCCCCTTTTCGGAGGGCCGCTTTCTTTTTGCAGCATCGGAGAGGACACGGGAAGAACTCGTTGTGTCAAATTCTGGCGCCGGTGCTGGAGGGGCGGTCCCCGACTCCGATCTGGGGGCTACCGAGCCCTTAGGCAAACCTAAAAAGACAAGATGTTAGTAAAGATCAAAGGACGAAACGAATGAACGAGAATGCACCAAAATAAAAGTGGAAGGTTACCGTGATTTTGGGCGATCCATCGGCCACGAGACAGGTGAACCCATGTACGGTAGTCGTAGGGATGCTGGGCGAGAAGCACGGTGACCCAATCATTCAGATTTCGGATGACCGGAGAAACGTACCCATTGGCTGGCAAAAGTAAGAAAGAAACGGTGAGAAAGCAGAATCAAAATTTGACGAGGCAATACTAATGCAATTGTTCGAGACTTCGGGCTTACGCTTCTTATTCCACTTCTCCGGGAAAGGCATGTGCTCGGCTGGAATTATGTCCTCGGTCTTCACCCGGACGTATCGCTCCAACCATCCTCGATCTCGATCTTCATCCATTTTCGAGAAGAATTGATTCCGGCTCCGCTTAGCCAGTTTCTTTACGCCACCCCGGAACAGCCTCGGGGAGTAAAGGCGTATCAGATGGGCCAGTGTGAACTCCTCCTCGGCGTTGTTGTCCAACATCCGGAGACACGCTACGACCCTCCATACGTTTGGGCCGATCTGAGCCAATGTAACGCCGTAAACCCGGCACATGTCGAGAATGATCGGGTCCACCGGGGGGTCGAGTTTGAGAGTGAAGGGGTACGTATAAATATACAGAAACCCTTCACGATGGTCGGTAACGGATTCATCTGGCCCGAGGGCGAAAACCCGAACCGGACGGGTGTCCCACCCGCAATCGGCCCGGACTATGTCGAGCCTCTCCTCGGTGATAGATGAGGGATACCGCCTCACGTCAAATCCCCTGTCTGAAACGGAGGAAGGATTCTCGATCTCAAGGTCTTGATGTCACCTCTTGCTTTGTTTATCTTACTATATGTTTTGCTGTTGATATTTCTCTTTCAAACTTGTTTTGAGCTGAGAGTCTATCGAAAACAACCTCTCTACCCACAAAGGTAGGAGTAAGGTTACGTACATCCTATAGTTCAGATATCACACTTTAGCTTATTACGGTTCAAATCTAGAAGCTTAGTTTTTATTGTCAATTAATTATCCTTTACTTTGTTGGAAACTATGTTAAAAAAGATTGTGGAGTATGTCACCCACTAAAGATTTTAAACTTGATTTTAACATTTATCACTGTTAATTCTAACCCCATGATAGTATTTAATTTGAATACAGTTGTGAAGATAAGTTTAAAATCTAATGTTGTGGTAAAAATGATGGGACAAGTAATCTTTGTTCACTCTTATTTTTGTTCACGTTAAGTTTTGTCAAAACTTATACACAAACTATGGGAGAATGTCTTTGAAAATAGGTGTTACTTTGTTTCCTGGGTATAGTTAATGTATTAAATAACAATTTAGACAATGGTTTAAGAAAAGAAGTTAGTCTCGTTAAAACTTTGTAGTGCAGATATTACAGATTATTTACTAAACCCCGTGTCCCATTCTCTCACTCTAGCCAACTATACACTCTTAAATAATACAACAATAATAATAACAACATATCCAGTGTAGTCTCACAAGTGTTGTATGTGAAGAGTAGAGTGTGCGCAGACCTTACCCAACCTCGTGGAGTTAGAGATGCTATATCCGGAAGACTCTCGACTCAAATAACGCATATCAAAACATATTTAAAAGAAGAAAACTAAAATAAAAATGATATCTTAAATAATACGCTCTTAAAGTAATCCCGCTAATAAATGAATAAAAATACTAATTTCCTTTTTTAAAAACCTGAAAAATCATGGTAGAAAATTTGAAGAATACACATAAGATAAATAATACGAGTGTGAATCTTGAATGCGCTGTATTCTGAATGTTGATATTTGCCTTCTCATTAAATGCTTACGAGAATAAAAGAATTCATTTATACAACTTGAAAGAATATAAAAAATCATAAAAGTATTTTTAGATCTTATACAACTTTGAAAGAATATAAAAAAATCATAAAAGTATTTTTAGATCTTGCGTAAGTATTTTTAATTCTAAATGTTGGTCTTTGCCTTCTCATAAATGAGGTAACTGTCAACATTGTGTCTGCTGCCAATTATTTTTTATTTTTATTCTTTTCACAGCATTTTTTTCTGGACGCAATGAAGGATGGTTGTGATCTGACATATAAAATAAATATTCATTTTCATTTACTGATGAAGGTCCAAATACAACTAGATTGTTGGACCAAAATTGACCCGTTTGTACATATCCTCGTGCCTATTGTTGTCTGCCCACTTAATTTTGTTATTATTTTGAATTTTTCACACATTTGTTTTTTATTTTGAAACATGTCAAAATATTTCATACGATTTTTTCTAACGAAGTTTATAGGGAAAGGGATCTGTGAATTGTGATGTTTCGCAAGAATGATTCAACTAAACAAATTATTGTAAACTTGACCAATAAATTTGAATAATAACATGAATTCTTTCAGTTAAACTAATTTTTATTTCTTAATACTCTAGCCTTTATTAACAATAAACTCTGACCAATTGTGGATTTGTTTAGTTTCTTTCTTTCTTTCTTTTTTGTTCACTGGCATATTTGTCGATTGTTTCTACATGTCATATGTAAGCCCGGCAGCCAGTTTGGACCGGACCGGACCGGTAACCGGTTAGTAAACCGGCCGGTTTCCGGTCTAAAAATCAGAACTGGCCACCGGTTCCGGTTTACCGGTTTCAAACTAGAAACCAGACCGCTCCGGTCCAAAACGCACAAAACCTCTTTTTTTTTCTTTTTTTTTGTATGATATATATATATATATTATAGTATTTATTAGTATATTGTAGGTATATTTACATATGTTATATAAGTTTATAAGTAAAGTTTATATATTTACTGACTAACAGCATATACGTATATATATATATATATTAAGTTATATGCTTAAGTTATACTACATATACCTAAAATATACTAAGAATATACTTATATATATCAATATATTTAGGTTATATAACTTATATATGTTTAAGTTATATGTATACTATATATAGTTATAAGTTATATATATATATATATATATATATATATATATATATATATATATATATATGTTTAAGTTATATGCATACTATATATACTTATATATGTTTAAGTTATATGTATACTATATATACTTATGTATGTTTAAGTTATATGTATTATAACTTAAGTTATTTATAGTTTAACTTTTTCTAAGTTTATAAATTCTTATTTTATAAATTAAGTATATTTATATTCTTTGTATATTTTAGTCATTTTTCAAGTACATAACTTTCTAGTTTTTATTTTAAGTAGATGTATATTATAAGTATATTCTTAGTATATTTTAGGTATATTCTTAACTAAATATAAGTAAAAATATGAACACAAGTAAATAGAAGAATGCTCAATGAGCCATATATTTTATTCATTCATGGATAATATTTATTTGCAAGTTGTAGTTTTTCTTGCAAATAATACATGAGTTGCAAAGAAATAGTAGAATAATAAAATCAAAAATTGTCAATCATTTGGTTAATATCCGTCATATCATATTCGGTCATGGAGATATCTTCAAAGTCTATCATTTGGTCCGCTCCACTTGCTATCAAATCTCCAATCTCTTCCTCTTCGCCTTCCACCGCTTCTAAGTTTTGGTTGCGTCACTTCGAGGGTTCTATGTACACATTTTAGTCATGCATTGCATTCATATACATATGCATATTGACCCATGACCAGAAGGCGTTATTTACGTGTATATTATATGTACATGGGGTATGGGAAAATGGATAGGCGTTTTATACGCATTGCCACCTGATCAACTGGTGCACCTTGATGATGATATATGGATCAAGCCGTATATTCCTCGGCATTATTATATGATATATGGATCGGGCCATACGTTCCTCGGCACTATTATATGGGATATGGATCGGACTGAACGTTCCTTAGCACTATGACCTATATTTATATATATGAGCTTTATTATCATTGAGATCAGGCAGATTATGCGCCCACAGAGGCATTGTCAGTTATACAGATATTTATTCATAAAAAACTATGCAGACAGTCAGTTAGCTTTGAGTTCTAAATTCCGTTCATGATTCTTATGTTTATGCTTATGTTACTCTTATGCCTTACATACTCAATACATTTTTCTTACTGACTCCCCTATTACTTGGGGGATTGCGTTCATGCCCGCAGGTACAGGTAGACATACAGGCGATCCCGCTCAGTAGGACCTTTACTCAGCAGTAGTTGGTGCGCTCCATTTGATCCGGAGCTGCAGTCTATTTTGGTATGCCATCCTTTTGAAGATGTATATGCATATGGATATGACGGGGCCCTATCCCATCCTTTCTACAGTTTTCTATTCCAGTAGAGGTCTGTAGACAGGTGTATGTGTATATTAGATGATGTCGGCTTGTCGGCTCCTAATATTTTGTGTACAATATACGTAGCGGCCTAGTTGGCTTGCATTGTTCCTTCAGCTTGTATGTATGTACAGAGTTCATGATGTCACCCCTTCTTGAGGTAGAATGACATTAGTTTGAGTCACTTATGGGCCCTTGATGTTCAGTACGGTTCATATATGTGTATAGGGGTGTTTGGTCACTAGCGGTCAAACACTCGTCACGACTCAGCAGTTTCGGTCGTGACACTAACCGTAGAATTTGATGAATTCATTGTTGTTAAGCTTATTTCTTCTATTATTAGTGAATAATTTGAGGATTGAAGAATTAGGGTTCATACCCGAACTTGCGGGTTTTATTTTAAATCCAAATTAGGCTTAATCTTGAGTTGATTTAGCAATTGATTAGTGGGTTTGATCGCCTAGATCTTTAATTGCACGTTCCATCCTTCAATTTTCCATTTTACCTTTGTGGGCCTGTTATCCCAATTCATTGGGTTAGAATTTAACCTAACTAAAAGTGTTGGAATATGGGTGTTATTATTCGTGGTTTTTAACATAGAATTCGATTATGAATAAACTTCGAGTACTTAGAGGCGCTACGAAAGGGCAAGGCCAAGGTGTGACGGTTCGTGGCTCCTGTTGGATTTTTCAAGTAGGTTACGGCTTACCTTTTGGTTAGACTGCGGTTAACAAATCATATGTAGAGTTAGTGATTGTCGGAGAAAGCATGTAAACCTTCGGGTATGGAGTTGAGATGGAATACTTAGATTGGTATTGTTGTGGACTATGGCTTGTCTCCTTATTGTGTTCTATCGAGTTGTTGCTTATTTGTGAGTTGTTGGCTTGTCGCCAAGTGATTGATTCTAGAGTTGATGCTTAGTGATTACCTTATGTTTCGGAGATCATATTTATCATGATTGAGGTTGTTGAAAAGGGAAATTAAGGTTATGATATTGATATTGTGATTGAGATTTGTGTCGACGTATGGCACCGTTGATTCATATATTCTTGTTGGCGTTGTCATCATGCATTCACTCATTTATTCATATGTTGGGAGCGGGTAGCGCACCGCAACACTTACTTGGATCGGGTTGCACGTATCACAACACTAACTGGGATTGGGTTGCACGTTCCGCACCATTGAATATTGGTTGGACTGTGTGCCACAGGAGGTAAATGGACTTAGCGGTCCCCTATGGGTCATGACTGTCGCGATGACGAGATATTCTGCTCGAAGAGTCTATGTATCACTGCATTTGCATTACATTCATCTCATATTTACATATGGCATTGTATTGGACTTGTTGGTTGATCTTTGGTGATACGTGTATTTAATAGTGGTTCTTGAGATTGTGTTTCGGACTTATAGTGGATTTTGAGGTGATATACTAGACTTGGTGATTTGGTACTGGATTGATACTTTGGACTGTGTTGAGTTATATCTGATTGTGAGCATGCCTGCTTTTTCAGACTCTTTCTTATATATATGATTATCTAACTGTTGTCGGCCTATGATGCCTACTAAGTTCGTGTTGTTGTACTAATTTTACCTCGCTGCATTCTTTTCTGAGTGCAGAGTTTGTTACCAGATCGACTTTCACGCTTCGTGGCTAAGTCCCGAGGCCATTTGATGGGCATTCTAAGGTGAGCACTTGGATGGATTCGCTGTCCGGATGACTCTATCTATTTCTTTTCTTTATGTTCTATCATTTAGACAACCATTTATGGATATTTGAGACTTGTATTTCCTAGATATTTTTATCTTTCGCACTTATTATATTTACCTATATATGTTAGACTTATTATTTTGTAATTCTGGGTGATTGGATTTATTTTATTTATTATGTGGTCGTGAATAAGGGATGGGTTTGCCTACCGAGGTGGGAAATAGTAGGTGCCCGCAGGTTTCCCTAGTTGGGGAGTGACAAGTTGGTATCATAGCCTTAGGTTACCCTATCTATAAGTACAAGAGCATGTCTACTAGAGTATTTCGGATTGGTACGGTAAGCTCCGTACCTATCTGCGAGAGGCTACAGGACTTTTAGGAAACTTCACATTCTTTCATTCCTTTGTGCTACTTTATTCAAATTGGTATCTAGCTTTTTCTAATTGGTATCTGATCCACCTCTATTTTCTCACAGATGGTGAGGACACGAGCTACCATCACGAGAGATGAGGTGCCCAAGCTCGCTGCTGGGGCAGGCACCAGAGGACAAGGACAGGCGAGAGGTCACGGTCGAGCTAGAGGCCGTGGAGCTGCACCGGCCAGAGGTGAGTCCCCTGTGGCTGGACAGAGGCGAGCATGTTCAGCTTCTCCAAAGTGTCAGCCAGAGAGAGCATAGGCAGCTGGGGGAGTTGAGTGACCAGCCCAGACTCACCCCAATGCCATGTTCGATTAGGCATTCCAGGATGTTATGGCCTGTGTACTTCTTCATCTTGACGGCCAGCATGCCGTAGGTGGTGCCACTACTGCAGGTGGTTCCCAGACTCAAGTGGTAGTAAGGACTCTAGAGCAGGGCCAGACTATGGGGAAGCATCCTACCGCTACCATGGCTCCGCGTTTAGATGGTATTCCAGTCCCTGAGGGTGCTCCCAGACCCGTGAAAGTCCAGCCTTTGACCGTTGAGGATTGGGAGCTTGTTGGGAGGTTCATCAAGTTTGATCCGCCCAAGTTCTTTGGCTTGTGTAATGAGGATGCCTATGAGTTCATTATGGAGATGCATGAGAGGCTCTATAAGATGTGTATTGTGGAGTCTCATTAGGTGGATTATGTGTCATTACAGTTTTGCAGCGACGCGAAGACTTGGTGGAGGACTTTTATTTAGGGCAGACCCATTGGTGCACCTCAACTTACTTGGACTCAGTTCCATCAGGCTTTCTTGGAGAAGTACGTGTCGCGTACTTTGAGGGATAAGCATAGAGATGAGTTTCTTCATTCATGACAGAGAGGCATGATCGTGTTAGAGTATGAGGCTAGATTTCTATTTTTGGCTAAGTATGCTTCTCAGTTGATTCCTACGGAGGAAAAGAGAGTTCGTAGGTTTGTTGGTGTGTGTATCTACTCTATGCTGCTTGTCTTCAGTTGGTGACTTTGGGATCTTCTTTCTAGGCGGTTGTTTATCATGCTGTGGGTGTTGAGTCTGCTAAGGCTCGATCCTTAGAAGAGTCTAGTGAGAAGAGGCCACATCATCATAGTTGTTATAGTGGTTCTAGCTACAGGGGTGGGGGACAGTCATCCAGGTCTTATCAGTCAGCCCCCAGCCTGTAACACCCCGCATCTTGGAACTAAGTTTAAGCTCATATCATTAAAGTTCTAGTGGGTTGACAGGCCTATTTCGGGCAGCGATAACTCCTTGATCTGTTGTGAATCTCGAAGAACTTCCTTGGTGAAAGTTGTAGCCCTATTAACAAGCTTTCCAACGGTATATTATGGGGTTTAAAAGGATATATGTGCAAAGAGTTATGCCCATTTGACTGAAGCCTGTTCGCTGGAAAATTGCCTGCGTTACGGTGACTAGTTACGGACCGTAACTCGTGTTACGGACCGTAACAGTGTACCGTAACACAGACGAAATTTCCAGAACCTCACTGGAAATTTTCATCAAGATACGGTCCGTCCCTTCGTGTTACGGACCGTACCTTGTGTTACGGACCGTAACACAGGGAAAATTTCCAGAAAGTTTCTGGAAATTTTCATCAGGATACGACGAGACGTTACGGTCTGTATCTTGTGTTACGGGACCGTAACGTGGGCGTGTTTTGGTCCGCAGTTGAGATTCGGGTCAACTGACTTCGGGAGGCCATAACCCCATCGTAAGTTGAGAATTTGAGAAAACTCAAAGAATGAAAGTTGTAGATTATTGAAATATCTTTCCAACCATAGGTTGTGGGTTCACAGGCGACGTCGGGATTGGGAAATATGGACGTTTTAAGACAGGACAGTCCCGACCCGTTTTGAAGTTGGGTCAACCCATTTCCCCTTGGTATTTATAGGAAATGGTTGCCCTAGCAGCCATTTTTCCTCCAAAACTCAGATTTTAGAGAGAGGAAGTGAGAGAGAAGGGAAACTAGAGAGAGAAAGTAGATAATCAACCAAGTTTAAGGCCCCGAATCCCAAAGCCCGTGAAGGAAAAAGTGTAGTACAAGTCGTTGTTGTCATTTTAAGCCCAAGATCGGACTTGGGGGTGTTGATTTCGTGGTGACTACCCAAAAGGTAATATTTCTACTCCCCAATCATTTATAGTTATGAATTGATGAATTCTTGGGAGTATAATAATTAGGTTTGTTGAAGAAAATTATATGGACTATGCTAGAATTATTGGATTGTTGGCTTGGGATTGTTGTATTCATATGGGTGGTGAAGAATGATGCTAATTACAACTAATTGAGATTGTAGAAATTGTTAGAAGTAAAAGAATGGGGATTTGGTGAAGTAAACACCATTAATGGGGGTTATAGAGCTTCATGCCCACTAAGTGTTTGATAAAATGCTTAGATGAACAAAACATGGATATTGTTACTAATATAGAATCCCTATGACTTGTATGCTATAGATTGAAGTTGAAGGGGTGAAGGACATTGTGATACGCTCAAAAGCGGAAGGTTAAGGTATGTAGAACTTCCATCCACATGTGGGAACTTCTATGTTCTTCCCCATGATTCGTTTAGCAAAATCTATGATGTACAAATCCTAGGGCATTAAACCCAACATATTGGTAGCCCGTAATTATATATGTATGTACATGAATTCCGTATATATGCTCGTTATTGTGTTCCTAACTTTCCATTTCGGACATTAGGAATCCTAGCTTAATCCATGAATCATGAATTCTTCCTCATGTGTTCTCAATATGTTTACATGAAACTTCATGATTTTATCTAGCAAGTTACAAGCAAGTTTTCAAGTCAATTATATATATGATTTCGAAATATTCTTATTACTCATGAATCAAGAACATGTTTGCAAGACTATGACAAGTTATCTTATGAAACTATTTTACAAGATTATTTCATGAAACCATGTTTACAAGATTATTTCATGAAACCATGTTTACAAGATTATTGCATGAAACCACGTTTGCAAGTTATTTCGTGAAATCATGATTACAAGTTAATTCACGAAAGTCATGGGCTTCTTAGCCAACTAAATTATTTTCATGTTTGGGAGTTGTATTAATACCGAGAAGGCTCAGATAGCCTGAAACTACGTATGCCAATGCAGGATAAGGATCGCTCCGCCCAGATAGGACGATTCCTTCATGTTTTCCCCATTGAGGTATTTGGATCCATTCATGTCATGTTCATGTCTCGTGCCCCGACAAGGTACGAGATGGCTTAGCTGATCGGGCAGAGATCAGACTCCACGTTTCTCCCCGTGGTGGTTCATGTCGGTATTACAGTTCATGTCATGTTCATGTCTCGTGCCCCGGTAAGGTACGAGATGGCTTAGCTGATCGGGCAGAGATCAGACTCCACGTTTATCCCCGTGGTGGTTCATGTCATTATTACAGATTATCTCATGCTTACAGTACTCATGTTCATGTTCAGTTCCAGCACTCAGTTTCAATTTCAATTTCATGTTTATGCACTCATGCTCATGCTCATGTTCATGTCCAAGTTTTCAGTTTCAGTTCTTATCATGTATTCTATGTCCCATGTTGTTTCTTCCGGTTGCTTTACATACCGGTACATTCAATGTGCTGACGTCCCCTTTTTATTGCCCGGGGGCCCGTATTTCACGATGCAGGTACGGATTTACAGGACGACGCTTCTGATCATTAGGATTTGCTCGTACCAGCTTATTGGTGAGCCCCATCTCATTCGGGGTTTTAAGCATTGTACTCTCTATATAGTTTTGCATGTAAAGGTATACTGGGGGCCTTGTCCCAGTAAGTATGTTTTCCAGTCAGACTCATGATAGAGGTTTCATAGACTAGACAAGTCAGTTATGCTATGTCAGACATTCAGAGTCGTATAGCCATTTTGGCTCATTCGTGTTATTTCCGCACTCATGTTTAAACAAGTGTTTTTATTAAGTATTATGACTTACTATATTTTATAAAGGCTCATCATGCATTCACGTTATATTTCCGCTCATGTATGCCTCATGATAGTTCAGCAGGCCATGTGGTTCGCTCGGTCACATGCAGTCAGGCACCGAGTGCCGTGTTACGTCCAGGCCATGGTTCGGGGCGTGACAAAGCTTGGTATCAGAGCCTAGGTTCAAGTGTCTTAGGGAGTCTATGAAACCATGTCCAGTGGGGTCACTTTTATATGTGTGTGCACGCCACACATATAAACAGTTGACCACCAAGACATTCAGGATTGTCTCATTTCTTTCTACTCTAGATCGTGCCATGAATCTTAGAGCAATAAGAAACTTCTCTTCCTCTCGAATTACGTACGTTTCGAATGCGCAGGAGATGAACAGAAAATTCAAGGTCCAAGCAAGGATGTTTACCCATAGGGGGTACAATTGTGCAGTACTTACTGGTAACGAATGAGACTTCAAGTGCTATTGAAAGTGGAATACAATGTAAGTTGCCCGAGAAGGGGTGTAGTGGAATAAATGGTATGTTGAATGATAATGATGTTCTTGAGAAAGGTAAATCATGGAGAATCGCAAGGGAGTGGAGGTAGACAGTTTTCTACCGGAGCTCATCAGGACCCACTCTATCTGCAGTTAAAGATTGAAAGGGAAAATAAACAGGAAAGTGTAACAGGTGCAGTTTGAGTTGGACATATGAGGTAAGTTCATCATTTTTTATACTGTTGTCGAAATTGGGATCCCTGTGTGGCTACGATATGATATGATATATGTATATATGTTGGCTTTGTGAGGCATTGTTGGTATTTTCTGCGTGCAGGTTTTGGGATAGTAAGAAATACAGAGGAAACTCTGCCAAAATTTTCCTAGAAATAGAAGGAGAATAAGGTATAAGTTCGTAATATGTCTGGAAAAGCCATGTAAACAGTAATGATAAAATTTGACTAAGTTACGAGTGCGGCTAACCTTGAGAAATATAATTTGATTCCCTATTCAGATGAACACCTTGAGTGGGTGACAGTTCGGATACATCCGAATGTGTGTTAGAAACCAAGGGCTTAAGTTAAGTTCAGAGTAGAGTGATTAGTGGAAGAAGAAATTAGCTAAGCCGTAAAAGAGCAAACTACGGAAGAATAGCCTTTAAGAGTTGTCAAAAAGGGGTTGTCCTAATATTTACAGTGTGAGCAGAGTTAAGTCGTTAAGATGGAGTATGCAAGTTATGAATACAGACTCTAATCTCTAAGGTGCTCGTAAAAGACTTAGCGTACAACCGTACTATGAGTATTTTAGGAAGTATCTCAAAAAAAATAATCAAGTATGGGAAGTACAACTCATGATTTAGGAAGACAAGAGAACTAAGGTGAAAGAATTTCAGTACTTCTCCAAGCGAGGAATTCGACTTTCAGACTCTGAAGTGGGTGGAGTTATTGCCCAGAACATGGCATTCCTACTTGGTCATTTAAGTTAGAGAGAAGCAGTTTGGTGATTCCTACTTGCTGCAGATGAAAGAGGGGATTCACGAATAGAAAGCCTTAACTTTTGAACAGGAGGGAGATAATGGTACCTTGAGATATCGAGGCAAATTATGCACTCCAGATGTTGATGGGCTCAGAGAGCGAATCATGTTAGAAGCTCATAGCTCCAGGTATTCCATTTACCCAGGTTCCACTAAGGTGTATCATGATATCAAGGAGATTTACTGGTGGAACGATATGAAGAAGGATGTCGCAGATTTTGTGGCTAAGTGCCCGAATTGTCAACAGGTGAAAGCCGAACACCAGAGGCCTGGTGGCTTGGCTCAGAATGCTGATATTCCTGTATGAAAATGGGAAATGATCAATATGGGCTTTGTATCAGGTCCACCTCATTCAGCTAGGAGGCATGATTTAATTTCGGTGATTGTGAACAGACTTACGAAGTCAGCACACTTCTTGCCAGTTAAGACCACAGATTGAACAAGAAGATTATGCCAAGTCATATGTTAATGAAATTTCCGGATTGTATGGGACCCTAGTGTCCATTATTTCAGATTTTGGTGCTCAGTCACAGCGAACTTCTGAAAATCCTTTCAGAAAGGATTTGGGTATGGAGGTGAACCTTAGCACAGCTTTTCATCCTCAGACAAATGGTCAGACAGATACGCTATTCAGATCCCATGTTATGATATTCATGTTAGTTCAATACTCAGATATTTATGTCAGCTTAGTACTCAGGTATCAGTCCAGTACTCACGTATTCATGCCAGCTCAGTATTCAGCTAATCCAGTATTCAGTTAGCTCAGTATTCAGTCAGCCAGTCTTCAGTCAGTTCAATAGACATTCAATTTAGTATCTCAACAGTTTAGTAGTCATGTATTCATTCAGTTCAGTAACCATGTGTCCTTGATTTCGATGGTAATTGGGATGACCACCTACCTCTTATTGAGTTTACTTACAAAAATAACTACCATGCTAGTATTGGGATGGCTCCATTTGAAGCTCTGTATGGGCGAAGGTGTAGATCACCAATTGGTTGGTTAGAAGTGGGTGAAGCAGAGTTGTTAAGATCAGATTTGGCTTACCAAGTTATAGAGAAAGTCAAGTTGATACAAAAGCGTTTGAAAATGACGCAGAATTTCCAGAAATTTTACACAAATGTGAGACAGAAGAGATTTATGATGAAGCACCAAGAATTGGAGGTATGTAAGCTTTCTTTTCATGCTTTTGGTCGTGTGTGGCCAATTTATAATGCTATTGTGATGTAGCCCTGTGAGGCAATGATATTATGGGCTGTTGTGACAGGTTGGTAGTGCCATATTACAGGGGAAACTCTGGCGAAATTTTTGTAGAATCCTGAATGTTATCATTTGGGGACGTATGTTCCAACAGAGGGGGAGGATGTTACACCTAGGAAATTTCTCCGTTAGCATACCGCGAATAGACCCACGAAGGGTATGACGTATACGACATGTTGATGAGTAAGGAGTAATATTTAATGATTCAAAATGAGATTTCAAAGACATTTGAGGTAGGAGACGAAAGTTGTTAAGGAAAGCAAGGTATATGTTCTGTGTCGGGCAAGAATTACGAGTATCGACATAATGATGGCTTAATGACATTTTGGAGAAGAGTTATAATGTCCCTTACGTATTCCTGCCTCACGTTTCACGTTCGAGTTCATGTATTCGCGATTCATGTCTCATGTTTGGGCACTGATGTTTTCATGAAACTATGTCATGTCAGTTTTCATGTCCCAAGTCATGCTATGTCTCATGTTCCACGCTCATGTCAGCTATCCAGTGCCCATGTTCATGTCTCAGTATTCACGTTTCCATGTAACCATGTCATGTTAGTTCAGTCTCCATGTTTCATGTCATGTTTCCTTCACGTTCATGTAATCAAGCCATTTCCTGCCATATTCTTAACCATTATCCATCATTCGAGGACGAATGATCCCAAGGGGGAGATATTGTAACACCCCGCATCTTGGAACTAAGTTTAAGCTCATATCATTAAAGTTCTAGTGGGTTGACAGGCCTATTTCGGGCAGCGATAACTCCTTGATCCGTTGTGAATCTCGAAGAACTTCCTTGGTGAAAGTTGTAGCCCTATTAACAAGCTTTCCAACGGTATATTATGGGGATTAAATGGATATATGTGCAAAGCGTTATGCCCATTTGACTGAAGCCTGTTCGCTGGAAAATTGCCTGCGTTACGGTGACTAGTTACGGACCGTAACAGTGTACCGTAACACAGACGAAATTTCCAGAACCTCACTGGAAATTTTCATCAAGATACGGTCCCAAGATACGGTCCGTCCCTTCGTGTTACGGACCGTACCTTGTATTACGGACCGTAACATCGGACCGTAACACAGGGAAAATTTCCAGAAAGTTTCTGGAAATTTTCATCAGGATACGACGAGACGTTACGGTCCGTATCTTGTGTTACGGGACCGTAACGTGGGCGTGTTTTGGTCCGCAGTTGAGATTCGGGTCAACTGACTTCGGGAGGCCATAACCCCATCGTAAGTTGAGAATTTGGGAAAACTCAAAGAATGAAAGTTGTAGATTATTGAAATATCTTTCCAACCATAGGTTGTGGGTTCACAGGCGACGTCGGGATTGGGAAATATGGACGTTTTAAGACAGGACAGTCCCGACCCGTTTTCAAGTTGGGTCAACCCATTTCCCCTTGTTATTTATAGGAAATGGTTGCCCTAGCAGCCATTTTTCCTCCAAAACTCAGATTTTAGAGAGAGGAAGTGAGAGAGAAGGGAAACTAGAGAGAGAAAGTAGATAATCAACCAAGTTTAAGGCCCCGAATCCCAAAGCCCGTGAAGGAAAAAGTGTAGTACAAGTCGTTGTTGTCATTTTAAGCCCAAGATCGGACTTGGGGGTGTTGATTTCGTGGTGACTACCCAAAAGGTAATATTTCTACTCCCCAATCATTTATAGTTATGAATTGATGAATTCTTGGGAGTATAATAATTAGGTTTGTTGAAGAGAATTATATGGACTATGCTAGAATTATTGGATTGTTGGCTTGGGATTGTTGTATTCATATGGGTGGTGAAGAATGATGTTAATTACACCTAATTGAGATTGTAGAAATTGTTAGAAGTAAAAGAATGGGGATTTGGTGAAGAAAACACCATTAATGGGGGTTATAGAGCTTCATGCCCACTAAGTGTTTGATAAAATGCTTAGATGAACAAAACATGGATATTGTTACTAATATAGAATCCCTATGACTTGTATGCTATAGATTGAAGTTGAAGGGGGTGAAGGACATTGTGATACGCTCAAAAACGGAAGGTTAAGGTATGTAGAACTTCCATCCACATGTGGGAACTTCTATGTTCTTCCCAATGATTCGTTTAGCAAAATCTATGATGTACAAATCCTAGGGCATTAAACCCAACATATTGGTAGCCCGTAATTATATATGTATGTACATGAATTCCGTATATATGCTCGTTATTGTGTTCCTAACTTTCCATTTCGGACATTAGGAATCCTAGCTTAATCCATGAATCATGAATTCTTCCTCATGTGTTCTCAATATGTTTACAAGAAACTTCATGATTTTATCTAGCAAGTTACAAGCATGTTTTCAAGTCAATTATATATATGATTTCGAAATATTATTATTACTCATTAATCAAGAACATGTTTGCAAGACTATGACAAGTTATCTTATAAAACTATTTTACAAGATTATTTCATGAAACCATGTTTACAAGATTATTTCATGAAACCATGTTTACAAGATTATTGCATGAAACCACGTTTACTAGTTATTTCGTGAAATCATGATTACAAGTTAATTCACGAAAGTCATGAGCTTCTTAGCCAACTAAATTATTTTCATGTTCGGGAGTTGTATTAATACCGAGAAGGCTCAGATAGCCTGAAACTACGTATGCCAACGTAGGATAAGGATCGCTCCGCCCAGATAGGACGATTCCTTCATGTTTTCCCCATTGAGGGATTTGGATCCATTCATGTCATGTTCATGTCTCGTGCCCCGACAAGGTACGAGATGGCTTAGCAGATCGGGCAGAGATCAGACTCCACGTTTCTCCCCGTTGTGGTTCATGTCGGTATTACAGTTCATGTCATGTTCATGTCTCGTGCCCCGGTAAGGTACGAGATGGCTTAGCTGATCGGGCAGAGATCAGACTCCACGTTTCTCCCCGTGGTGGTTCATGTCATTATTAGAGATTATCTCATGCTTACAGTACTCATGTTCATGTTCAGTTCCAGCACTCAGTTTCAATTTCAATTTCATGTTTATGCACTCATGCTCATGCTCATGTTCATGTCCAAGTTTTCAATTTCAGTTCTTATCATGTATTCTATGTCCCATGTTGTTTCTTCCGGTTGCTTTACATACCAGTACATTCAATGTGCTGACGTCCCCTTTTTATTGCCCGGGGGCCTGTATTTCACGATGCAGGTACGGATTTACAGGACGATGCTTCTGATCATTAGGATTTGCTCGTACCGGCTTATTGGTGAGCCCCATCTCATTCGGGGTTTTAAGCATTGTACTTTCTATATAGTTTTGCATGTAAAGGTATACTGGGGGCCTTGTCCCAGTAAGTATGTTTTCCAGTCAGACTCATGATAGAGGTTTCATAGACTAGACAAGTCAGTTATGCTATGTCAGACATTCAGAGTCGTATAGCCATTTTGGCTCATTCGTGTTATTTCCGCACTCATGTTTAAACAAGTGTTTTTATTAAGTATTATGACTTACTATATTTTATAAAGGCTCATCATGCATTCACGTTATATTTCCGCTCATGTATGCCTCATGATAGTTCAGCAGGCCATGTGGTTCGCTCGGTCACATGCAGTCAGGCACCGAGTGCCGTGTTACGTCCAGGCCATGGTTTGGGGCGTGACACAGCCGCCCTGTTCAGTCAGTGTTAAGATTATTTATTTTCTTCACATGTGAATGTGTAAAACTTGTCTTTGTTTAAAAGTAATAAGTACAAAATTCATATAGCATTCTAATTAATATAATACAATATCAAGGAAATATTTTGTTAAAACCATATGGTGGCCGTGGGTGATGGATTGTGGTTCGGTGGCAGCGGCTACTAGTGAAAGTGGATGGAGTAGTGTGAAATCTCTTCTATGTAGAAATCCTTGAACCGATAGCATCTTAATAATATTAACTAATACTTTGTTAGAGATGCTAATCATTAGGTCTATTTAGACCATATTAAGTGATTGTAATTTTCTTAAAAGAGAAAACAGACTTTATGAATTATATGATCTGAATGATTAAGACTTCAGACCTAAAAAACGAAAACAATTAATAATTGAGATATAAATGATGATGATGATGATGATGATTAAGACATTTATTAAGTCAAACAAATGAGACCTTAAACTCGGTTTCGCTCCTATTGTTCAAAATATTTAACATATTAGATTATATATAGATTTGACAAATTCAGTTAGTCACATTGTATACGGGAAAAACCGGATGTAAGCCAAACCGGTGGAATAGGAACCGGAGGAGGGAATAGGGATGTGCCCGATGCTATTCGCCCTTGACCGAAACAATGCATGGGCCGAAGCTGAGCAAGGGCACCGACTGATCTGCCTTCTGCATCGCTGAAACTGCCAAGCCCGAGGACTCGAGCTTTCATGGCCGTTGGTCCGAGTGGCCGTTGGCCCGAGTGGCCGTTAGCCCAAGTGGCCGTTTGTCCGTGTGGCCGTTACAGAAGAGCCACGCGCCAGTGACGTCCAGTCATGGTCAACTACCCACCATGCGTGTGTCAGACGGTGTCGTTAGTCTAATCCCACCAAATCCGTGCAGAGCAGTCCTTGTTATTATTATTTTTTTAGCTCATGTTGTATGGGAACCATGGGAGTGCCACTATAAATAGAGCACATCCCCCTCCTTTGAAGGGGTTGGCTCCTTTTACTTTCTAAGAACACTTGTAGTAGAAGAATTCATTTATACAATCTCCCTCTCAATATTTGATTCGGCCGAGGCCGCCTGTTGTTATCATTATTGCATTTCTTCCATCAAGTATCCAACATTATTCACAAACGTTTACATTATTAGCAAACTTCCATCAGTAGCCGTTTTACTAAGGAACCCTCAAATACTTGTTTTCTCTATTTAACACACATCAAGATCAAAGCACATATCCTATACCCACTTACAAATTTAATTGATTATCCGAATCCGGGGTAAACAGTTTGGCGCCCACCGTGGGGCTAGGATAATAGTGGTCTTTGGTCTTGATTTTTATCATATTCATCAAAATCAAAAACGTCCCTGCCCATCTCTACGAAAACGGACTAAATGGCTGACGTCGAACAATCCGGTCATGTCAATAACACCGAGATTGTGGCGGAAAACAAAGGAAGCAGACTACGGGCATTGCCAAACCCCGCTGACCTGAACCCCGTCGATTCGAGGGAGGGGATCAACCGGCAAAATACAGTGGATCAAGAGAAACATCATGCATAAAACTGAGTTATCCGGTAGATTAACAAAATGGGCTGTAGAAATTAGCGGTTACGATATCGAGTACAAGCCTCAGACGGCCATCAAATCCCAAATCTTGGCCAATTTTGTGGCAGACTTTACCCCGGCCATGGTCCCCGAGGTTGAGAAGGAACGTTTGCTGACTTCGGGAAAGACCACGGGCATTTGGTCTCTACATACGCACGGGGCCTCGAATCTTAGAGGTTCCGGACTAGGGATTGTCCTTAAGACCCCGGCCGGGGATGTCATCCGACAGTCCGTTAGAAATGCTAGATTGACTAACAATGAAGCCGAGTATGAGGCTATGATTGCAGGTTTGGAATTGGCTCAAAGCATGGGAGCCGAAACAATCGAGGCAAAGTGCGACTCGCTTTTGGTCGTGAACCAGGTGAACGGCGTATTCGAGGTAAAGGACGAACGGATGCAGCGGTACCTCGAAAAAACCCAAGTGGTACTTCATCAATTTAAAGAATGGACCATGCAGCACATACCGAGGGAGCAGAACAGCGAAGCCGATGCATTAGCAAACTTGGGATCCTCAGTCGAGGGGGAGGAAATCAACCTCGGGGCAACGGTGCACTTATCAAACACGGCCATAGAAATCGGGCACGCCGAAATATACACAATGGGATTGACCTAGGATTGGCGCAACAATTACATCGACTACTTGCGTGAGGGTAAGCTCCCAAATGACCCGAAGGAGTCACGATCACTACGGACCAAAGCTGCCCACTTTTGCTTGGTGGACGGCCAACTGTATCGACGCTCTTTTCTCGGTCCTCTGGCTAAGTGTTTGGGGCCCGGTGAAACGGAATACATGATAAGAGAGGTACACGAGGGAACCTGCAGAAACCACTCCGGTGCAGAAGCTTTGGTTTGAAAAATTGTCAGGGCCGGTTATTACTGGAATCGGATGGACGAAGACGCGAAAAGTTTTGTCCGAAGATGCGACGGGTGTCAGAAGCATGCTCCGATGATTCACCAGCCCGGGGAGTTGCTACATTCGGTGACCTCACCTTGGCATTTCATGAAGTGGCGAATGGACATTGTGGGTCCGTTGCCTCAGGCACCAGGTAAGGCTCGTTTCATTTTGTTTATGACTTACTATTTTCCTAAGTGGGTTGAAGCGCAGGCCTTCGAAAAGATAAGAAAGAAGGAAGTCATCGACTTCATATGGGATCACATCATCTGCCGTTTTGGCGTCCCCTCTGAGATAACCTGTGATAATGGCCCCAGTTCGTGGGTGGCAAGGTCAACAGTTTCCTCGAGGGGTTGAAGATCAAGAAAATCGTGTCAACCCCGTATCACCCGTGTGCAAACGGACAGGCAAAATCAACGAACAAAATAATAATCCAAAATCTGAGGAAGAGACTTGAAGCATCGAAGCATCATTGGAGAGAGATACTCCCGGAGGTGTTGTGGGCTTACAGAACCACATCCAAGTCGAGCACGGGGGAAACCCCGTTCTCATTGGTTTACGGAGCCGAAACCCTCATCCCCGTAGAGGTTGGTGAACCGACCCTCCGTTTCAGGTAATCCACTGAAGAGTCAAACGGGGAGGCCATGGCCGTGAAGCTCGACCTCGCGGATGAACTGCGCGAAAGAACGTCGGTCCGCATAGCGGCCCAAAAACAGATGATGGAAAGATATTACAACCGAAGAGCCAACTTTCAGCATTTCCAAGTGGGGATTTAGTACTTCGAAAATTTACCCTGCACACCAAAAACCCCAACGAGGGAAAGCTGGGTCCGAACTGGGAAGGCCCGTACAAGATAACCGGTATAACGGGCAAAGGGTCGTATCAATTGGAGTCCATGGACGAGCAGCGTCTGCATAATAACTGGAACGTGGCCCACCTAAAGAGATACTACTACTAAGGTATGGTCTCTCCGTATTCTCTTATTAACTTTTCTCTTTTTTTCAGGAAGGCAAGAGCGGGACAAAATTAGAATCCAGATCTGAAAACACGTGTTGCACTCTTTTCCTTAGTATGGTTTTGTCCCAAAATGGGTTTTCCGATAAGGTTTTTAACGAGGCAACGAGTACAACGTGTTACTTGACGAATATGAAGGGCAAGTATTCGGACACCCGATGTCGCATCCTCCGATTGGGGACATAATAGCACTCACCCGACCTTGGAGATCGGATAACTGCTAGGGAAGTACTATGCCACACCAAAGATGACACCGATTAAAACAAACGGAGAAGCTCAACATTTGCTACGGCAAAACTAAGGCCCGGCCACCAGCCATAGCCTCCGATGTAAGGACCAAACGATCATAATGAATCGTGTCCCGTTCAACATTTGCTACGGCAAAACTATGGCCCGGCCACCAGCCATAGCCTCCGATGTAAGGACCAAACGATCATAATGAATCGTGTCCCATTTTACATTTGCCTCCGGCTAAGGAAGAAAGAGTTAAAATTCTCATGTGTACAAACATTTTGTGAACACAAGTTATCAAAAGTTGGGATAACAGCTCTCTGTTAAATATACTTTGCCCAGCTGATAATCGTCGTATCCCGACGCTGCCTCATTCGCATACCCTACGCCGGGTACCTTGGTCGAAATTCGACAAAGGCAACGAGATCACTATGATCCAAGCCAAAATTTGATAAGCCACCGGCCCCAAAATATCGGATAAAATCGGTGGGCACAATGAATTAACGACTATGAGTCGACCGGTCCTAGAACGGACCAACAACTATAGCAAAAGCAGTAAACAAACATTCAAACGAAGAAGCAAGAAAGATGCACTTTTCATTTATACAACGGATGTCTCTTACATCAAAAGAAAAACAAAGCCCTACAAAGGCAAAAAAACAAAAACAAAAAGCAAGGCACAAGCCCCATACTATCCGACATGACTAGAGGTGGTTGAGTGCTCAAACTCGGTTCGCTTGGAGTCGTCTGACTCAGACCCGAGGGCATGATTGGCTTCTTCCTCCATCCTCTTGGCCTCGAGTATCAGGGCCGGAAGATCCGAGAGACCATGCTCGGCTTGCTCGAGGGTGATCCGCCGAGACTTTCACTTCTCATACTCGGCAACAATAGCAGTATGCGCCTCGGCCGCCTCAACACTTCTCCATGTTTCTTCCAAGTCGGCCTCAGCCTTGGCCAGTTTTGCTTCCAGATCAGCCCGGTCCCCCTCAACAACACTTATCCTACCAGTGGCCGCATCCTGCTCGGCCTTAAGGGCATTGTTGGCGAAGGCCGCCTCCTCGAGCTCGGTTCTTAGGCCTTGGCATATCCGAGATCGCTCTTCGGCTTTCTCTTCGAACACCCTCCTGCGCTCGTTGGACAAAGCAGCCTTAGATTCGAGCTGCCAGTTCCTCTCGGCCAGGATTGTTGCATCACCCTTCACTGAGTCCAGCTCCCCCCGAAGTCGAGAAACCGCGGTCTCCAGCTCTTCTAGCCTCGAAGAAAACTGGGCTTTATCCCGGCTAAGGCCAATCTTTTCAGCCTCAAGGCTCCGGTTATAGTCGGTCATAGCAGCCAGTTCACTCTTCAAACGACGGTTCTCGTCCTTAGCCGCATCGAGCTCAGGACGAAGGTTGGCCAGCACGGCCGCCCGATTCAACTCTTCCTCCCTCTCTTGAAGAAGATGCCGGTATTTCTCCGTTTCTCGGCCTTGGGCATCCAGTTGGCCTCGAAGATCATCTATCTCATGTTGGGCATGGATGAAAGCTTCATTAACCAGCACCACACTCTACAGGTAAAACAAGTCAGAAGGCTTAGGCGAAGTAAGGATAAAATCCACAGATAAACTGTACAAGGATGACAGAAGAGCTTACTCGGTCGCTTGTATGCATACCCTCGTTAATGAGGCACTGCCAAGTGACCCCGGTCATTTTGCACTTGTCCGAGTCAGAGATAAGGGGCCGCAAATAGCTCGCTACGCCCACCGGGCGCGACAGAAAGCTGCAGTCCTCGGGTACGGTGACTACGGCCGATCTGGTTCTCCTTGGCTCCACGCTCGGGGTCGGGAAGATATTTACCAAGCTGTCCCTGGCCCCTGATTCGGAGATTCGATTAACCGGCCTCGTGGACCAAGGAATAGGGAGATGACCAAAGCCCGCTGCTTCTCCGGTAGCCGGAGGGGGGGTGCTCGAGAACATATCATCAAAATCATCCACCCGCAGAGCCGGGGTAGATGAAATAGGAGCAGCCTCAATATTTTTGGCAAAGGTCGAGGGCTCCACAGTTGCAGCAGGCTCGTGCTCGGGAGACGGACGAGCGCTTGTGGGGGCTTCGCTCTTCGGTACTGGGGCGGTCCTTTTATCGTCTTCAACAGCAACCGCTTCCCCGGACCTTTTTCTTTGCAGGGAAGCGTCTTCCGAAGAAGTTTCACCTGAAATGTCGACAAAGTCAATCGACCGAAGAGGAGCTGGTGAAAGTATTTCTTCCGCACCTGAATGTGGAGCAGGAACCAAGAGACCTTCGCCGATGGAAGGAAGGGGCGGAAAAGCGACCGCCTCCTCCGGTATTGAAGCCACGGTGGGAACGGAGCCGACTCTCCGAACAATGATGTCGGGCTCTGTCTCTTCCCTCGAAGGACGAGCAACACTCCTTGCCTTCTTCCTTTTCAGCGTCTTCCCCTTTTCGGAGGGCCGCTTTCTTTTTGCAGCATCGGAGAGGACACGGGAAGAACCCGTTGTGTCAAATTCTGGCGCCGGTGCTGGAGGGGCGGTCCCCGACTCCGATCTGGGGGCTACCGAGCCCTTAGGCAAACCTAAAAAGACAAGATGTTAGTAAAGATCAAAGGACGAAACGAATGAAGGAGAATGCACCAAAATAAAAGTGGAAGGTTATCGTGATTTTGGGCGATCCATCGGCCACGAGACAGGTGAACCTATGTACGGTAGTCGTAGGGATGCTGGGCGAGGAGCACGGTGACCCAATCATTCAGATTTCGGATGACCGGAGAAACGTACCCATTGGCTGGCAAAAGTAAGAAAGAAACGGTGAGAAAGCAGAATCAAAATTTGACGAGGCAATACTAATGCATTTGTTCGAGACTTAGGGCTTACGCTTCTTATTCCACTTCTCCGGGAAAGGCATGTGCTCGGCTGGAATTATGTCCTCGGTCTTCACCCGGACGTATTTCTCCAACCATCCTCGATCTCGATCTTCATCCATTTTCGAGAAGAATTGATTCCGGCTCCGCTTGGCCAGTTTCATTACGCCACCCCAGAACAGCCTCGGGGAGTAAAGGCGTATCAGATGGGCCAGTGTGAACTCCTCCTCGGCGTTGTTGGCCAACATCCGGAGACACGCTACGACCCTCCAAACGTTTGGGCCGATCTGAGCCAATGTAACGCCGTAAACCCGACACATGTCGAGAATGATCGGGTCCACCGGGGGGTCGAGTTTGAGAGTGAAAGGGTACGTATAAATATACAAAAACCCTTCACGATGGTAGGTAACGGATTCATCTGGCCCGAGGGCGAAAACCCGAACCGGACGGGTGTCCCACCCGCAATCGGCCCGGACTATGTCGAGCCTCTCCTCGGTGATAGATGAGGGATACCGCCTCACGTCAAATCCCCTGTCTGAAATGGAGGAAAGATTCTCGATCTCAAGGTCTTTGTTAAAATTGAATTTAGCCGGTATGATATCCGAGGCCGTAGGATCGAATTTAACCGGAGTCGCGGGCTCGGCCCCCGGGGACGATACCGGTGGAGCATTATGAGAAGTGGATTTAGACATCGTGATAACAAGAAAGAAAGAAGGCCCAAGAGAGGGATTTAAGAAAGATGAAGAGACTGGTGATGGCTAAAAGAAAGGGAAGCAGAATTGGTTCTTTTGCACGCTGTATGAATCAATGAACCAGCTGCAGATCAAATGGGAAGTTGATCGTGTGTAGTGGAGATGGAAAAATGCAGAAAATAGAGTGAAGTTGAAGAAGAGCAAGTGCGTGAAAATGGAAAAATGAGGAGGTGAAGGGCCTTAAATAGGCGAAGAAGAGGAGCGGTTACCGAGGAAGGCCAATCAAGGGGCGCCACGTGTCCCGTCATTAATTCGAAGTGACTTGAAACGATGTGAAAAAGGCAGTTGGTAGAGGAGAGCCATCCGGAGCGGGACACGTGGCCGATAAAAGGGGATGCATTACGCAACTGTTCTCGCCAAAATAAGAAGACAATGACGAGCTGCCAGAACCACCGGTTTTCGGGAATTATCCACTTCCCGTTACTCCGATAGATCGCAGATCCGGGAAGTGTGGGGCAATCTGTATACGGTAAAAACCGGATGTAAGCCAAACCGGTGGAACAGGAACCGGAGGAGGGAATAGGGATGTGCCCGATGCTATTCGCCCTTGACCGAAACAATGCCTGGGCTGAAGCTGAGCAAGGGCACCGACTGATCAGCCTTCTGTATTGCTGAAACGGCCAAGCCCGAGGACTAGAGCTTTCATGGCCGTTAGTCTGAGTGGCCGTTGGCCCGCATGGCCGTTAGCCCGAGTGGACGTTTGTCCGTGTGGCCCTTGCAGACGAGCCACGCGCCAGTGACGTGCAGTCATGGTCAACTACCCACCATGCGTGTGTCAGACGGCGCCGTCAGTCTAATCCCACCAAATCCGTGCAGAGCAGTCCTTGTTATTATTATTTTATTAGCTCATGTTGTATGGGAACCATGGGAGTGCCACTATAAATAGAGCACATCCCCCTCCTTTGAAGGGGTTGGCTCCTTTTACTTTCTAAGAACACTTGTAGTAGAAGAATTCATTTATACAATCTCCCTCTCAATATTTGATTCGGCCGAGGCCGCCTGTTGTTATCATTATTGCATTTCTTCCATCAAGTATCCAACATTATTCACAAACGTTTACATTATTAGCAAACTGCCATCAGTAGCCGTTTTACTAAGGAACCCTCAAATACTTGTTTTCTCTATTTAACACACATCAAGATCAAAGCACATATCCTATACCCACTTACAAATTTAATTGATTATCCGAATCCGGGGTAAACACAAGTAAGATTAGGTTTTAGATTACAAGAAGTTATATATTTATTTTTCCAAATTTATCATTGTTGATCGAATGTGTTGATTGTCAATTAAGTGAGACATTTAAGAAAGGAAAAAAATGGTAATTAATATACTCTTATAACGAACACGATTTCGAAAAGAAAAGAGGTGAAGTTTTAAATTAGGATAAGTACCGTGGGACAACAAATAAAAGCAAAAGGGAAATATGTCTCAATGGATAAAAAACCAGCCGTAAGGTGCAACATGAAGTCATAATTAATAATTTGCTAATCATTAATTCTTTTATTTAATTTTATATTATGAGTACAAAGAACTCTTTTTCACCCTGATTTATGATAATTAATTATGCAGTATTGTGGGACAAGAAAACACCTTTTTCAACCATTTAGGTGTTCTTCACATTATAAATCGAACTGGTATTCAACAAGATATCATGAATGGAATAAAGTTTTTTTTGGAAAATGTTAGATTAATATCAGTGAACCAAAAAGAAAAAGGCCTAGGAAAAAAAACAAAGGGAAAAAGGTTTAGACAAGAGATTGAGAAGTGAATTTTAAATAAAAATAAAATAAAAGTGTTTATTTTCATGTATTAAAATTTAAAAAAAAATGGCAAGGTTGGGCTCATCAAGAATGAGAAGGAATAGAATATGAAACTAACTTATAGCCTGTTTGGCCAAACTTATTTTTTCCCCAAAAGTACTTATTTTTTTTAATAAGTGCTTATTTTAAAAATAGTGAGGTGTTTGGCCAAGCTTTTGGGAGAAAATAAGTGTTTTTGGGAAGTAGCAGAAACAGTTTTTCAGAAGCTAAAAAAAATAGTTTTTGCCCAAAAGCACTTTTTTGAAAAGTACTTTTGAGAAAAATACACATAGAAGCACTTTTTAAAAGTTTGGTCAAACACTAATTACTGCTCAAAAGTATTTTTTAAATTAATTGGCCAAACAGGCTATTAGTATTGTCAAATTTATTATGTCGTTTTAAGAAAATTGAAGAATAATGTAGGTTTGGTAGGTGCATTACAATTCTAAGGCATTTCGTTTGCACATAAATGAAAATTCATTGATTCTCATTCAATTCCATAATCACAAAAAAAAAAAAAAAAATTACATAGTTATTTAAAAATATTGAGGAGCCAGCTTTCAGTGGTCGAACAAGGAACATTATTACTTGAATTATAGTATCTTGGTCGTTAAATTGTCTACGATCAAGATAGTATGTATACTTTCATAATAACTTAGTAATCTATTTGGATGAGATCAATGAGCATTCAACAAGGCTTATGACCTAAGTTGTTGATTTCTATTTCACCTTGGAGTCCAGCCAAAGGCCGTTCAATTGTACTTTGAAGGGTTATGAGCTTAAGGTCAATCCAAATGGTCAAGCTTACGTCATAATTTGTAATGGAAGAGACTTTCATTCATGTGACAGCCTTTCATTCGTGCTACTTCTACGCCACAAAAAAAATATTAATTAGTAATAATGTTGAGGATTTAACCAAAGGAAAGAATGTATTTATCTGGTTCTTTCTATTTGAAAAATATTTCTTAACTCATTCTATCGGCGAATTAACAAGCTTAAAAAAATATGAAATACGTGCCTACGTCGCATAAATTGAAATGAAAAGAATAATATTTCCGAGAAGGAAGCCACTTTTTAAAACTTTTTGCACTTCTCGAGTTCCCAAATTACTTACAGCAGTAAAATTTGTTCAAAGATTTGTTTTTTTTTTTATCTCAAAGGGAAAAAAAACGAAAAGAAAAATTGTTAAGAAAAGAAGTACAACCAGTTATATTGAATTATACTCGAAACTCTAACACCAAGCTGGTTTGCCCCAGAGGATAAGGGGGAAGACTTAAGATCTTCTGCACATAAGTGCGCATGGGTTCGAACCCCATAGCCAGCAACTTGATGTCACCTTTTTCTTCGTTTATCTTACTATATGTTTTGCCGTTGATATTTCTCTTTCAAACTTGTTTTGAGCTGAGAGTCTATCGAAAACAACCTCTCTACCCACAAAGGTAGGAGTAAGGTTACGTACATCCTATAGTTAAGATATCACACTTTAGCTTATTACGGTTCAAATCTAGAAGCTTAGTTTTTATTGTCAATTAATTATCCTTTACTTTGTTGGAAACTATGTTAAAAAAGATTGTGGAATATGTCACCCACTAAAGATTTTAAACTTGATTTTAACATTTATCACTGTTAATTCTAACCCCATGATAGTATTTAATTTGAATACAGTTGTGAAGATAAGTTTAAAATCTAATGTTGTAGTAAAAATTATGGGACAAGTAATCTTTGTTCACTCTTATTTTTGTTCACGTTAAGTTTTGTCAAAACTTATACTCAAACTGTGGGAGAATGTCTTTGAAAATAGGTGTTACTTTGTTCCCTGGGTATAGTTAATGTATTAAATAACAATTTCGATAATGGTTTAAGAAAAGAAGTTAGTCTCGTTAAAACTTTGTAGTGCGGATATTACAGATTATTTACTAAACCCCGTATCCCATTCTCTCACTCTAGCCAACTATACACTCTTAAATAATACAACAATAATAACAACATATCCAGTGTAGTCTCACAAGTGTGGTATGAGAAGAGTAGAGTGTGCGCAGACCTTACCCAACCTTGTGGAGTTAGAGATGTTGTATCCGGAAGACTCTCGACTCAAATAACGCATATCAAAACATATTTAAAAGAAGAAAACTAAAATAATAACGATATCTTAAATAATACGCTCTTAAAGTAATACCGCTAATAAATGAATAAAAATACTAATTTCCTTTTTTAAAAACCTGAAAAATCATGGTAGAAAATTTGAAGAATACACAAAAGATAAATAATACGAGTGTGAATCTTGAATGCGTTGTATTCTGAATGTTGGTATTTGCCTTCTCATTAAATGCTTACGAGAATAAAAGAATTCATTTATACAACTTTGAAAGAATATAAAAAATCATAAAAGTATTTTTAGATCTTATACAACTTTGAAAGAATATAAAAAAATCATAAAAGTATTTTTAGATCTTGCGTAAGTATTTTTAATTCTGAATGTTTGTCTTTGCCTTCTCATAAATGAGTCAACTGTCAACATTGTGTCTGCTGCCAATTATTTTTTATTTTTATTCTTTTCACAACATTTGTTTTCTGGACGCAATGAAGGATGGTTGTGATCTGACATATAAAATAAATATTCATTTTCATTTACTGATGAAGGTCCAAATACAACTAGATTGTTGGACCAAAATTGACCCTCAACTGTTTGTACATGTCCTCGTGCCTGTTGTTGTCTGCCCACTTAATTTTGTTATTATTTTGAATTTTTCACACATTTTTTTTTATTTTGAAACATGTCAAAATATTTCATACGATTTTTTCTAACGAAGTTTATAGGGAAAGGGATCTGTGAATTGTGATGTTTCGCAAGAATGATTCAACTAAACAAATTATTGTAAACTTGACCAATAAATTTGAATATTAACATGAATTCTTTCAGTTAAACTAATTTTTATTTCTTAATACTCTAGCCTTTATTAACAATAAACTCTGACCAATTGTGGATTTGTTTAGTTTCTTTCTTTCTTTCTTTTTTGTTCACCGGCATATTTGTCGATTGTTTCTACATGTCATATGTAAGCCCGACAACCAGTTTGGACCGGACCGGACCGGTAACCGGTTAGTAAACCGGCCGATTTCCGGTCTAAAAACCAGAACTGGCCACCGGTTCCGGTTTACCGGTTTCAAACTAGAAACCAGACCGCTCCGGTCCAAAACGCACAAAACCTCTTTTTTTTTCTTTTTTTTTGTATGGTATATATATATTATAGTATTTATTAGTATATTGTAGGTATATTTACATATGTTATATAAGTTTATAAGTAAAGTTTATATATTTACTGACTAACAGCATATACGTATATATATATTAAGTTATATGCTTAAGTTATACTACATATACCTAAAATATACTAAGAATATACTTATATATATCAATATACTTAGGTTATATAACTTATATATGTTTAAGTTATATGTATACTATATATACTTATGTATGTTTAAGTTATATGTATTATAACTTAAGTTATTTACAGTTTAACTTTTTCTAAGTTTATAAATTCCTATTTTATAAATTAAGTATATTTATATTCTTAGTATATTTTAGTTATTTTTCAAGTACATAACTTTCTAGTTTTATTTTAAGTAGATGTATATTATAAGTATATTCTTAGTATATTTTAGGTATATTCTTAACTTAATATAAGTAAAAATATGAACACAAGTAAATAGAAGAATGTTCAATGAGCCATATATTTTATTCATTCATGGATAATATTTATTTGCAAGTTGTAGTTTTTCTTGCAAATAATACATGAGTTACAAAGAAATAGTAGAATAATAAAATAAAAAATTGTCAATCATTTGGTTAATATCCGTCATATCATATTCGGTCATGGAGAAATCTTCAAATTCTATCATTTGGTCCGCTCCACTTGCTATCAAATCTTCAATCTCTTCCTCTTCGCCTTACACCGCTTCTAAGTTTTGGTTGCGTCGCTCCGATCTAATCCAATCGCGAATGCGCACTAGTATTTGCAAGCTAAATCTGGATAATGAGTGTCTATGGTCTCCAATTTGTTGTCTTCCTTGGCTAAATGCACTCTCCGAAGCCACAGTTGATATTTGAACTGTAAGGATATCTCGAGCCATTCTTGAAAATATCGGATGACTCGCCTTGTATTTCTTCCACCATGTTAAGACGTCCAAATCATCTAGTTGGTTGATATCCACATTTGGCTGTATAAAATAAAAGTGATATTCATCAAAGTTTGCATTATGAGAAGGAGTTGAATGTGAATGTAAAACTTTTAAATGCGACGAACCCAACAAGCCCTTTTTGCTACTTTGAGAAGTAATAGGGCGTGGAGCAACGGGTGTAGTAATTTCTTCCAAATTAGAATAATGACTAAAAACTTTTCTAAACTCAGCATCAATCGCGAGTTCGGCGTCAATTAAAGATGGTTCAACATCCTCTTCAAATTCTAAAAAGATATAAATTTGATTAACCAATGCTCTAGTATAAGACATTTTTAAACAAAGATTTAAAAGAGAACCCAATATAAATAAAGTTGTGATGGAAAAAAAATACTTCTTAAATTTTATTGTCATATTAAAAATAGCCGCTTGATAACCGGATTTATTTTTATACTCTTGTAAAACTCTAGCTATTTCCGCTAAGTAGGCTAAAATTTCGGTTACCGTGGGATAGAATTGTCTAGAAAAAGCAAGAGTTGCATTATAAAAAATTTGCAAGAGTTCAGTACATTTCTTAACATCTTACCAATCGGTAATATTTAACCAATCATCACTATTTGTATTAAAATGGTTGCTAACTTGCTGTATAGGAATCCTATAATCATATGCTTGTTGTAACATAATGTAAGTGTAGTTTCACCTAGTGTCAACTTCTACTTGAATTGTGTACCCGTTCCACCATCCTTACTAGTTTGTTGCTTAAAAACAAATTCTTGTTTACATATATTACATGTAGTTGTTTGTCTTTCCTTATTCTTAGTCATAAATCCCCAGATTTTAGTGGTTGGCTTACGAGTTCTAGGCGGTTTGTCTTGTGTATGTGATTGTGCAGGACCTGTATCTCCTATGAGATTTTCGGGGGCTTGTGTCTCATCATCATCATCAATTTCATTAAAAGTGTCGGTATAATGTTGTTGCATTGCCTCGTGATCTAAAAGTGAATTATTTCCACCAACATCAATACCTAAATTAGGTGTTTCGTTCACAAATGTTTTCTCATTAAACCCACCCTAACAATACCACTACTACCGGCACCACGTCTAAATCTTTTCGCCATTATTTAATAGAATTAATTTAAATCACACTCAAATAAATCACAAGAAAATAAATTGCAATAAATTAAATTGCTAGAATTAAATTGCGTAAATTAAAAAAGCGAAAAATAAAGATAGAGTTGGAACGAAGGTACCAAATTGCCGGACTGATATCCAACAAAGTGAAGGCGATTAGGATTGCAAATCCACCAAAGCTACTTCGGATTGTTGCAAAATCACCAACTCCACCAACGATATTATAATTGCAAAATTAATAATTGAAACTAGAATAAAACATTATAATATTTAACTGAGAGAAATTTAAAGTAGTTAATTGTTGCAAAGTAACTATAATTGAGAGATTGAGAGAAAGAGAAGAGCGAATTGGTGTGGATTAAAATGGAAATGGAGAGGGGTTTATATAGGGGTGGGGGATGGGTTAAATTGTTAAAAAAAAGTTTGGGGGGGGGGGGGGGGGTAGGGCTGGCCATAAATACCGAAAATCAAAAAACCGAACCGAACTAGTTTGGTTCGGTGTTTAGTGTCTACCTTCAAAAAACCGAAACCAAAATAGCCGAACCGAAGTTTGATAAAACCGAACCGAAAAATCGAACACTCACCAAAATTTAATGCATTAATGATACGCTCAAATTACACCTATTAATGGCGTAAAGCGGACGTTGTCAAATATAGTAACCCAACAAGGTTGGGGTCGAATCCCACAGGGAATATGGAGAGAAAAGAGTACTAATCGTATGCGATACCAATCTTTAAATGCTTTAATCCTATTCCGGATAGTTTGAATTGATTGTTGAATAATGTAATTGAATACTTTGACTTAGAATGTAATTAATATGAGAGAGAGACTAAGGTTGTGTTTCCCAATTTGATTAGATATTATGCTTCGGATTTCAATGTGATATACTTCTAATGGTTGTTCTAAGAATATGCACTTGATCTCTTAAAGACTTCTTAATGTTTCCCAACAGTTAAGCAGTATTTCCTCTTTATGATTCTTCCGAATATAAAAGAGTTACAATCGAAGAGCGACCAATAATGCCAATTTAGACTTATTCTTATTCCTAAGTTAGTCTATTAAACGAGGGTTAACGCCTCGAGTCATTGTTATTCAATCTTACCAATATTGACTCTCTTTCCCAAGAAAAGTCAATATAATGGCTTCGGCTAATGCTTGCAATCATTACCCAACGTTACAACACAAAGATAAAATAAATAACAACAACCATTATGCATATATCAATAATAGAAACCCATTCACATAATACCCATCATGGGATTCACAACCTTAGAATTGAAATTAGCTACTCATAATGTTTCTTGACAGAAAAAGCTTAAAGATTAACATAATACACTTACAATACTAATACAAGATGGAATGAGAGTGAAGTTGTTGCCTTAAATGCTCCAATCACTTCAAGATTAAAAATCTAGGGTTTATGCCTCTAAAATAAAATATGAATAATGAATTAAAACCCTACATTATGTATTTATAGAGCCAAAAATCGCGCCAAGTTTCTGGACAAAAATGCCCTTACGCCGCATTGTTACGGACCGTAACTCAGGTTACGGTCCGTCCTTCATTTCGTCATTTGACCACTTCGACGTTACGGCCACCATGCGACGGACCGTACCCTGTGTTACGGTCCGTCTTTCTGAAGCGTAAGTGGTGTCAATTACTTGGCAACTCTCTGGAATTTTGGATGATGTTACGGTGAAGGGTTACGGACCGTAACATGAGTTACGGACCGTAACACTAAACTGTAACACTGAAGATTTTATTGAAACTCTCTGGAAATTTAGCTCATGTTACGGTGACATGTTACGGACCGTAACATGAGTTACGGACCGTAACACTTCACCGTAACACTGATGGTTTCAATGAAACTTTCTGGAAATTCAGGCCTTGTTACGGTTCAAAGGTACGAACCGTAACATGAGTTACGGACACCGTTACGGTCCGTAACATGAGTTACGGACCGTCGCTTAGCTCAAATTTGTCCGTTTTTCCAGCATTACTTCTCATTTCCGATCCTTAGTTAATCAACCCTATAAAACACAAAAATAACATAAGAAACAATATAAAAACACTTAAAATCAAGAAATATTTCTAGTTACAAAGGCATAAAATGTGCCAAAATTCACGGCACATCAACACCCCCAACTTAAGCTTTTGCTTGTCCTCAAGCAACTACAACAATACTCACTACTAACACACGACATCTTAGCAAAATAAGAATGACTACGGTGGTTTTGGCATGTGTTCCTAGCACGGACTCTTCAATTCAAGAAAAATATTTAGGCTCTTATCCATCTCCTATTTGTGACACAAGATGCACATTTCGGAAAAATGTCAATTCACTATGCAACCTCAATTAATGACATAATCATAGTACGGGGGCCTCTATGCACATGAATTTCAACTTCCGGAAAGCCAGTTACTTTGAAACCTACAATCCTTATGCCATCACATAGACCAAAGAATGTCCCAACACACATTTACGACATAAATGGGACAGAAGACTAAAGAGACAGAAGAACACTCACACTCACAAAGAAATTTGCATACCATGCGTGCACATACCATAGGCTTGCCTTTATTTTCCATGCATTCAACTTTGAACAATTTGATCGTGATCACATTAGGACTTTTTGGGCTTGTAACATTGGCTTAGGGACGGGTAGGATGAATATTTGGGTATCGGTGACTCACTCTCCTCGACACTTCTTTTTGACTTCATTCACCATTCTTCCTATCATTTCCAACCCTCCATTTTTAGCGTGGATTTATTTAGAACTTTGAACAATTTTTTTTTTTTATATATATATATATATATATATCCACGCTGAATTATGTCCCTTTATATTCGTGATTACCCCCAACAGGCCTTTGACCTCATTTTCCTCATCTTTGACTTATCACCCCCAACTTAGGCTTTTAGCCTCATTTTCCGCATTTTTGACTTGTCACCCCCAACTTAGGCTTTTAGCCTCTTTTGTCGCATTTTTGACTTGTCACCCCCAACTTAGGCTTTTAGCCTCATTTTCCGCATTTTTGACTTGTCACCCCCAACTTAGGCTTTTAGCCTCATTTGTCAATCTTCCGTGTCAAGGAGGGACTTGGTGCCAAATGGGTTTATTCGAAGAAAAAGTCTATAGGCTCAAAAATGGGAGACTAGGGATCATTTTCTGTACGGGCCAGGCTCATTTAAGATACTTTGGGGTTAATACAAAGAAAGCCTAAGATCACTTCACAATCTAATTCTCCTTAGAATTCACGCACGACCAACCGGGCAAGTTCTAGATTGCAGGCATCATATGCAAATAGAAGCTAAAAACTCACAACACAATGGCATAAGGATTGTTTAAATACTCCGACTTCATTTCCGTTTGAAGATTTCACATACATAAACACCCTTTCTTTGAAATGTCATTAAAAGAACCATACATGTCAATATCAACAACTCAGTTTTGATGTACATCACAAATTATTTTTCGGAGGGATATCATTGAACTTGTAAAAACCATTTTTATCTATGCTAGAAACACGGACCACCACCACTTAAGTCAGCATTACTTTACTTCTATATTAAACATTCTAAACATGCTAGGTTCAACATACACACAGCATTCTTCGGGAATAGAAACACATAGCAAAGAACAGCCGAAGAACGTCCTAACACACACTTGTTAATAAAAACAATACCAACAAAACAAAACAATAACAATTGTCTTAAACACATGCTTACTATCACAATTTTGATAAGATATTTACCAAAACAAAACAATAAAAATAATATCCAGTATACTAAAACAGCAATCCCAACAACCAATTAGCAAATACCACACCCCCAACTTAAAAGCATACATTGCCCTCAAAGCATCAATATAACGCAGTAAAAAATTTGGAGGGCCTCCCTGGAGCGCACTAGGCACTCGGATCTGTCGCAGCATCATGGGGTGGAGCAGTGGATGGGGGAGAAATACGGTGAGCCGGCTCTGTAGGCTGAGTTGAGCTAGAAGTAGCTCCTGCGGTGTCGGAACTTAAACGGGACTCCTGGCGGATTCTTTTCAAAGTACGCTGCTCCTCTTCCTCATTCTGTGGGCGTAACTTAGCATATGGATCAATACTTTGGAGAATGGGCTCGAGATCTGGCGAGGCTCTGCTTCGCTTCCCTTTGTCCAAAGAGGGGATATCCTCCTCCAACTCCTCGTCGTGCTGTTCCTCAACCGTGTCATCGTTGTCATCATCCCCTAGTAAGCTCTGAATCGGCTGGTATAGGGTCTGTACCAACTCCGTGTGTACTTTAGGAAGCTGGTCTGTCGCCACAGCCACTTCCTGGGCCTTCAATTTCTGCACATCATCCTTGACAGACCGCAACTCACTCCGAATAGCGCCCAATTCCATAGTAGGGTGTGTCCTAGTCAGCTCAGTCATCCTGCGCTCAATACCATCTATCCGGGAGTGGATTTGTAATGATTGTAGGTGGTCCGCAGCCATCTGTTCTTTTATCGGTCGCAGCGCTGCATCAATAGCCCTTTTTGTGTATAATTTTAGCTCAGTCATGATCTGCTTGACATGCCTATCTGTGCGATCCGCTTGTAAGACCACCGCCCCAAAATTTTCCCGGTTGAACATCATTTTTCTCGCAAGCTCGGGTGGGACTCCTGGTGTTGCCTGCGGTGGTGCTGGGCTTGCTCCAGTGGAAGAGGTAGGACCACCCGAAGTAGGTGCGGCTGGAGGTGGCATAGGCTGTGTAGCATGATCAGCCGGTGGAGCCTCAGAATCTGTGTGCTGATCCGCAGCAGCTCCCTCTTCACCCATGATAGCCAAGGGTATAACATCTGATCCCGTAGGCCCCTCCGGCACCTCAGAAACCGATGCAGAGGGCAACGAACCCTGGCTGAACACCTCATCTTTCCCTTTTGTGATGTCATAAATATGGCTGGCAATCACACTGTGATCGATATGGGGTAGGGGTTCTGGTTCTGCACGCAAGCATAGTAGCGTAAGCAGGCATGGATGAATGAGGGAAGTGGCCGGCTGGGTGGCTCTCTCTCGGAGGTCTTCGGCTATCAGTCGCCCGAAGTTGATCTTATATCGCGACATTATGGAAGCCACAAGAACAGCCCTGTCTGGAGTCAAATAATTATCTGATTGGGTAGGACGGATTCGGAACAGAACAATTTGCCACCAAAACTTTGCCTCTGGCGTTAGGGTGTTTTTCCAAATCCGCGTGGTGGCTGTCAACTTTGGCACTATGGCCCATTCAGGATCTGTTGTCCGTGCAATAACAGAAGCTACCCATTTTCGGACGGGGATTGTATCCTTCTGTTCAATTTTGTAGGCAAACTCCCCTTCTTCCGCTGCTGTAAGCTCTATATAATCTTCCCCGAATAGTGTTTTATTTATAGCCGATGGAGAGACATCTATCTTCTTTGTCCGGAATACAACCTCATTCATTGCCGGTACTTGAGTTGCTCGTTGCCCTTTCTTCACTACTTTGAATACAGCTGCCCCATATGAAGCGTAGAATTCCCTAACAAAAACCGATATGTAGGACCCAACGGGGTTTTTCAAAAACTCCAACTTGTGGAATCGGATAGTATCACTAATGCCGGGATATCCTTCGATTCCATCGAAGATGACATTCCGTTCCTCGAAAATACTCCGCCTTGGGTCCATTCCCTCACCTTTTACCCGCTCACACCCCTTGTTATACAAATCTTCAGATCCCTCCACATTAAACCGGAGGATCTTCTCAGTCATAGTTTGCAGCCGAATGTCAAGTTTCCTTCTTTCCTGTTCGCGCTCTTTTTCGCGCTCCTCCGCAGTAGACTGTCTAATGGGTGGTTGAGGTCGGTGTGTTGGTGTGATAGCCTGCTGGGGTTCACTTTGGCTCGACGAACTCGACGAGCTCGACTCTCTTAACTCCTCAGTCGAGGAGGAACTTTCTGATTGTGGGTCTGGTTGGCTGGGTGCAACTGGTGGGGGTGGCTTGCTGGGTGCGACCGGCCTCTTTTTAGGCCTGGCGTCCTTGATCAGATCGTCGTCGCGCAGCCGTGAGGTTACCTTGCTTGCAGCACGACCTTTTCCTTTTTGCGCGACCTTAGGTGAAGCCTTCTTTGATTGTCGTGGTTTACCCATACCTGTGGAAGGAAAAGTTAGATATGATGTACGAGAAGTTGTAAAAATTTTACACCTTATGAATTTAAGCCAAAGACTTTAATTAGGTCAGGTACCGTAACACAGTCGACGGACCGTCGATGGTGTTACGGGCCGTATCTTCATCCGTAACTGAAATGGTTCAATTAAGCAAAGGGACCGTAACACAGTCGACGGTCCGTATCATAGTATACGGTTCGTAACGTCGCACCGTAACGTGATCAAAATTTCCAGAAAAGTTACTGGAAATTTGAGAGGTGTTACGGCATGATGTTACGGTCCGTCACTCGTGTTACGGTCCGTAACACCTCGCCGTAACGTCTCTCAAAATTCCAGAAGGCTTTCATGGAATCCATCGATGTTACGGTGTGATGTTACGGTCCGTCACTCGTGTTATGGTCTGTAACGTCTCTCAAAATTCCAGAAGGCTTTCATGGAATCCATCGATGTTACGGTGTGATGTTACGGTTCGTAACGTACGTTATGGTCCGTAACACATAATGACGGGCAACTGAGTAGCAAACAAATGGCTTGGCCAAATTTTATCGTTTTAAGCACGAGGCCAAGATTTTCGACTTAATGATCCATGGGTATGTTGTGAAACAATATTATATCCCCTCACATGCCTCGGGTTACTCAGACTTCACCCGATTTTATTAAAGTTTTCATTGGGGACTTGTATCGAACAGTTGGTGGGCAAACCGATTTAGTAATTTCACGAATGAAACCTTCAACCGGATTTGCCCTCCAATTCAGTGGGAAGCAGTTGCTTGTACCCACTAATCTTTTAAACAGCACCAATACCAATCCCAACCCCCAACCAATGTCAAATCCCCCATAACTTATCAATTTAAATGCAAACTCAATCAACACAGCCCAAAACACGAATTTCAACACATATTTTACGAAATTACTCATGAGCATCATAGAACTCGCATTGATAGCTAAAAGAAAAGAGTAAAGACATGTAATACCTGATCGTTGGCGATTGTAAGGATGAAACTCAACTTAAAACAGTGATTGTGGATAAGAAAATAGTAATGAGATTTTAGAGAAATATGGGGGAGAATGGGAGGAGGATGAAGAGAGGAGGATGTGAAGAAGAGAAGAGAGGATTTATGAGGGAGAGGGAGTTGAAAAACGTGTGAAGAATCGTTATAATTTGGAATGCGAACCGTCGGTAATGTATTTAAACATTTCCGACAATTACGTTACCTGTTACGGACCGTATCATAGGATACGGTCCGTATCTTGTGTTACGGTTCATCAAACGACCCCGTTACGTTTATTCATTAATGACTTGGCAGTCCAATCGACGGACCGTAACTCGTGTTACGGTCCGTATCACCTGGCGTAACATGTTGAAAATTTCCAGTGAAGCCCATATTTTGCATCAAAGTTACGACACAGTGTTACGGTCCGTAACACGTACGACGGACCGTAACTCGTACCGTAACACTCTTCCTCACCCTTCAGTGATTTTTTATTTTTTTCTTTTTGCCTGTTACGCTTCATGATACGGACTGTAACAAGAGTTACGGGCCGTAACGTGGAGCGTCTCGCCTTGGATCACTTGGTAGTTATTTGGTCCCTTCAGTTCTCAAAATCCCACCACCTTAGCACATCAACAACACAAAAGAATACAATGAAAATACAAACTTTAAACTACTTACAAAGCGGTAAATGTGGGTTGCCGCCCACACAGCGCTTGGTTTAACGTCACGGCTCGACGTGGTACCTCATTTTCGCGTTCAGGAGCCATATTTCAAACGATACCTATCCACGACCTTACCATCATCAATACACCAATGGTGATGCTTCACTCTTTGTGCATTCACCTTAAAAGTCCGAGTGCCATCCTCGGATTTCACCTCAATGACGCTTCCATTTGGGGACACACTCACAATTTCAAAAGGACCAGACCAACGAGACTTTAACTTGCCTGGAAAGAACTTCAGGCGTGAATTGTACAACAAGACCAAGTCTTTTGGCTGAAAATCCCTTTTTAGGATCTTCGAGTCATGATAGTATTTCATCTTTTCCTTGTACAGTGTTGCACTTTCATAGGCATTGTACCTAAATTCATCCATCTCGTTGATTTGAAACAACCGCAGCTTAGTTGCTTCATGCCAATCCATATTCAGCTTTTTCAATGCCCAAAGGGCTTTATGCTCAAGCTCAATAGGCAAATGACATGCCTTCCCAAATACCAACGTATACGGTGAAGTCCCTATAGGCGTTTTGAATGCTGTGCGATATGCCCATAAAGCATCATCCAACTTTTTAGACCAGTCAGTGCGATTCACATTGACCGTCTTTGCCAAGATGCTTTTTATTTCTCTGTTTGAGACCTCAACCTGACCACTCGTCTGAGGATGATATGGAGTGGCAACCCTGTGATGCACGCCATATTTTTCAAGAAGATCAGCAAATGGTTTATTGCAGAAATGAGATCCACCATCGCTAATAATAGCTCTAGGAGTGCCAAATCTAGTAAAGATGTTCTTTTTGAGAAACGCATTGACTCTCCTACCATCATTGTTAGGCAAGGCCACCGCCTCCACCCATTTGGAGACATAATCCGCTGCGACAAGAATGTATTTCAGGCCGTAGGAGCTCACGAAGGGCCCCATAAAATCAATTCCCCATACATCAAATAGCTCCACCTCAAGAACAAAGTTCATCGGAGTTTCATGCCTCCGACCTATTGTGCCCTGGCGTTGGCATTTATCACAAGAGCGTGCCAACATATTTGCATCACGATAAATGGCTGGCCAGTAGTAGCCACACTCTAGCACCTTGGCTGCTGTTCGATTTCCACTGTGATGTCCACCAACTGGAGAATCATGGCACACTTTCAAGATGTCCATCACCTCAGATTCCGCCACACATCTCCGGATCATATTGTCAGCACACGTTCTGAATAAGTAAGGCTCATCCCAACAATACTGTCGGCAGTCTCGCAAGAACTTCTTCTTTTGATATGTCTTCAACTCTTCAGGAACGATGCCAGTTACCAAATAATTGGCAATATCGGCATACCATGGTGCCACATCATTGGAAATGACCAAAACTCTTTCATCCGGGAAAGTGTCATCAATATCTAGCACATCACTCGGTCTCCCTGGTGCTTCCAGTCTGGTGGCTCAATAATTGATGGTTTTGCTGGAGGAGTTGTTCGTTTCTCTAGATCAAGAGACAATTTCTTGGGCTCATAAGAGTAAGACCCCAGACCTGTGAGTGAATTCACTGTCTCATTATATCCCTCCATTTGGTCGGCATCAAAATTCACCAAGATGGCCAACAATGCTTCGCTCAAGCATTCTTCCTCCATTTTAAATTCCACTGCTTCATCCACCTTGTCAACAGAGTTTATGACTGAAATGCTTTGATAAGGACTAGGTAACTTCATGCCTTTGCTAGCGTGAAAAGTCACCTCCTCATCGTTCACCCGGAACTTTATTTCGTGCTTTTCGGAGTCCATAAGAGCCCTCCCTGTGGCAAGGAAAGGTCTTCCCAGAATAATAGGAATTTCTTGATCAATAGCACAATCAAGAATCACGAAATCTGCCGGCAGTAGAAATTCCCCGATTTGAACCAGCACATCATCAACTACTCCAACTGGCCTTTTTATCGATCTGTCAGCCATCTGCAACCTCATGGTAGTTGGCCTTGGCATAGCTAGCCCCGATCTCTTAAAAATTTCCAGGGGCATAAGATTTATGCTAGCCCCGTTATCACACAAAGCCCTGGCAAAATTTTGCTGCCCTATGGTGCATGGAATTGTGAATGCTCCAGGATCTTCCCTCTTTTGCACAGTGGTTTTGGAAAGAATGGCACTAACGCGGTGAGTGATACCCACAGTGTCGTGTTTCAATGGCTTTTTCTTCTTTGTTAAAAGATCCTTCAAATACTTAGCAAAGCCAGGCATTTCTTTAACAGCATCCATGAAAGGAATGTTCATCGTCAACTGCTTGAGTTGATCATAAAATCTCAAGCACTTCTCATCTTCTGTTTTTCTCACCAGCCTTTGAGGAAAAGGCGGTGAAGATTTAAACAATTGGCTCAAAGGGCGAAGAGCACCGGAAAGTTTTGCCTTCCCCTTTTCCTGGTTTTCCACCGGTTCCTTTGGTTTATTAAGATTCAGCTCTTCTTCAACTACAATGGGGACTTTCTCCCCTGCTTCTTCCTCGACAATATCATCCAATACACTAGGCTGCGCTTCTTTTTCAACAATTGGTTCCTGATCAATTGGCTTTTTATTGTCACCCTGAAGTATTTTTCCACTTCTGGTGCTAATGGCAAGTACATTCTCCACAGAGTTCACTCCACTACCTTTTGGATTAGGAACTGTATCACTCGGTAATTGTCCCCGTTGAGGAGTATGCACTTCTCGGGAAAGGTCTCTGAATTGCGCTTCAAGCTTCTGAATGGAAGCTGAATGCGATAGTTGGACCTGGGACATTCCCTTGATTGTGCTCTCTGTTCTGTCTTGATTCATCAGCATTTTCTGCATCATACTCTTCAGTTCTGCAGAATCATTAGACGTGTTACCAGCAGAGTTAGTAGCTGAATTATCTTTCCATGGCTGGGAATTGGATGCTTGCCCCCTAGGTGGAATGTAGGGGTTAGAGCTTTTGTTGCCATAATTATTGTTATTGTAATTCCCTTGATTGGGATTACCCTGATCAGTTCTTCCATAATTCTGTCCTTGGTAATTTTGTTGAGGCCTTTGCCATGGGTGATTACCGGAACCTTGGTAGTTTTGTCGTTGATAACCCCCTTGCGAGTTATTGACATAATTCGCATCCTCATATTGTGGCTGCCCCTCAAGATAAGTTTCGTCAGAAACTTGATACATTCCGGGAGCATGAGGTGGCATCTCATCGATAACGTTTACACATTTGGCCTCTTTCTCCATAAGCCTTTTGGATAATAAATCCACGGTGGTTTGCAGTTGAGCGAACGCATGATCTCGCTCATGATTTTCTTTGGCCACCGCGGCCACAGAGGGACTACCATATGATAGGAATTCGCTATCAGTCGAATGCCAGGCTTGATTATGGGTAGTAAGCTTGTCGAGCAACCGGGTGATGTTGACAAAGGTTTTGTCCATAAAGCATCCCCCAGCTGCAGTGTTGACAGCTATTTGATTCATTGTATCTAGCCCCTTGTAGAACTTCTCTGTGAGAATTGCATCTGGAAATCCATGATTCGGAGATTGAGCTAGATAATATTTGAACCTCTCCCATGCAGCATATAGTTGTTCCCCTGGAAGTTGTTTAAACCCAAAAATCTTATCCCGAAGCTCAGCCTTTTTGCTGGGTGGGAACCATTTTTTTAGAAAGATATTGGCCAGCTCATTCCAGGTATGAATAGTATTGCTCGGGAGCTTTTCATACCATTCCCTAGCTTGGCCAGCTAATGAATATTTGAAAACCCGCAGTCGCAGTGCATCAGCAGGAACAGCACCTTGAGATTGTTGGGAACATACATGCACGAAATTCTTTAGGTGTCGAAGTGGACAGTCTTCCGAAGAATTTCGGAAATAGCCTTCAAGTTTCAATAGCTGATAGATAGAACTATCAATTTTGAAATTAGCATTTCCTGTTCTCGGGGGAACTACAGCAGAAGCATAATCAGCTTCGTCGATGAATTCTGCAAATACATTCTCATCCTCCTCTTCTTCTGGTGCAGGATGGTTCACTTGGATCCCCCCTTGGTTCCCTTGATTGCGATGGGGTCTTCCAGCCATGTTCACCTGGTTCACTAAAACAGCAAACGAGGTGTGATGGAATAGAAAAAGTTTTAAAGAATAATACACAACAATTAGTAATTTCTGAACCGTATTCCCCGGCAACGGCGCCAAAATTTGATACGCTCAAATTACACCTATTAATGGCGTAAAGCGGACGTTGTCAAATATAGTAACCCAACAAGGTTGGGGTCGAATCCCACAGGGAATATGGAGAGAAAAGAGTACTAATCGTATGCGATACCAATCTTTAAATGCTTTAATCCTATTCCGGATAGTTTGAATTGATTGTTGAATAATGTAATTGAATACTTTGACTTAGAATGTAATTAATATGAGAGAGAGACTAAGGTTGTGTTTCCCAATTTGATTAGATATTATGCTTCGGATTTCAATGTGATATACTTCTAATGGTTGTTCTAAGAATATGCACTTGATCTCTTAAAGACTTCTTAATGTTTCCCAACAGTTAAGCAGTATTTCCTCTTTATGATTCTTCCGAATATAAAAGAGTTACAATCGAAGAGCGACCAATAATGCCAATTTAGACTTATTCTTATTCCTAAGTTAGTCTATTAAACGAGGGTTAACGCCTCGAGTCATTGTTATTCAATCTTACCAATATTGACTCTCTTTCCCAAGAAAAGTCAATATAATGGCTTCGGCTAATGCTTGCAATCATTACCCAACGTTACAACACAAAGATAAAATAAATAACAACAACCATTATGCATATATCAATAATAGAAACCCATTCACATAATACCCATCATGGGATTCACAACCTTAGAATTGAAATTAGCTACTCATAATGTTTCTTGACAGAAAAAGCTTAAAGATTAACATAATACACTTACAATACTAATACAAGATGGAATGAGAGTGAAGTTGTTGCCTTAAATGCTCCAATCACTTCAAGATTAAAAATCTAGGGTTTATGCCTCTAAAATAAAATCTGAATAATGAATTAAAACCCTACATTATGTATTTATAGAGCCAAAAATCGCGCCAAGTTTCTGGACAAAAATGCCCTTACGCCGCATTGTTACGGACCGTAACTCAGGTTACGGTCCGTCCTTCATTTCGTCATTTGGCCACTTCGACGTTACGGCCACCATGCGACGGACCGTACCCTGTGTTACGGTCCGTCTCTCTGAAGCGTAAGTGGTGTCAATTACTTGGCAACTCTCTGGAATTTTGGATGATGTTACGGTGAAGGGTTACGGACCGTAACATGAGTTACGGACCGTAACACTAAACCGTAACACTGAAGATTTTATTGAAACTCTCTGGAAATTTAGCTCATGTTACGGTGACATGTTACGGACCGTAACATGAGTTACGGACCGTAACACTTCACCGTAACACTGATGGTTTCAATGAAACTTTCTGGAAATTCAGGCCTTGTTACGGTTCAAAGGTACGAACCGTAACATGAGTTACGGACCGTCGCTTAGCTCAAATTTGTCCGTTTTTCCAGCATTACTTCTCATTTCCGATCCTTAGTTAATCAACCCTATAAAACACAAAAATAACATAAGAAACAATATAAAAACACTTAAAATCAAGCAATATTTCTAGTTACAAAGGCATAAAATGTGCCAAAATTCACGGCACATCAATTAACCAAAAAAATTAACATAGTCCAGGCCTATTAAGTTTAAAGCCAAAAAAACCCAATTGGAACAAGCCTCTTTTGCATTTGTATCCCTAATTTTCTACTTCAGTTGAGAAAAATCAAATATGTTAAGGAAGGCAACAAGGATGTGTCTTTAGGATTAATTTATGTCCTTTATGTGTTTGCTTAATTATTCTTACGGTATGTATATAACACCTAGTAATCCTATATCATGGTTATAGTTTTCTATTCTTGTATATCTTGTTTGTTTGATTTTGATTTCAATTTATCAGTTTTATGTTTTATTGCTTTTGAGAATATGAATTAGTGTCAAGGGAATCGCTTCTAATATCATATCAAAAAAATCGAATTGAAAAAACCAAAACTAAACCGAACCAAATCGAACCGAACTTTAAAAAATTTAAACCGAAAGAACCGAACCGAACTAGTTTGGTTCGGTGTTCGGGGTCCACCTTCAAAAAACCGAACCCGAAATAGCCAAACCGAAGTTTGATAAAACCGAACGCCCACCCCCAGTTGGGGAGCCAAAAGGGGAGTTTGGAACCGTTTGCCAACGGCTACATTTAAAAAAAAAAAAAATTGACCTGTTTAATTGGTCCGGTTCCGGTCCCAAAAAATTGAAACCGGGCCGGTATGTATTAAACAGTTAACCGGAACCGGTAAATCGGTTCCACCGATTCCGATTTTACAGGTCCAGTTACCGGTTTGAACCGGTAAACCCAAACCGGCTGACAGGCTTAGTCATATGCAAATACTAACTGATGTGCCGTGAAATTACGGGATATTCGATGCTAATTTCTTAATCTTTTGTAACTCTTCAAGCACTTTTGTTGTTACTTTTTTGTGTATTTATGTTGTTTTGTAGGATAAGATGCCCGGAGAGCATAACGGAGCAAAATAGAGCAAAAATAGAACGAGAAGCACTTTCTGGCAGCACATGCTAGTAGCACTTGCTGCAGCATGATGTGCATGCGAGCAACATGTTGTGCAGCATGTGCTGACAGAGATATTTGCACAACATGCTACGGTTTGGCACAACATGCGACTCGCATGTTGAACCTTCGACACAAGATGCGAGTAGCATGTTGTGCACGCAGGGTATTTTTGTTCAAATTTTGTTCCCGTTTTGGCACTTCTATAAATAGTATGCTAGGGTTTGTAAAACTCATCTTTGGCCATTTCATACAAGTTTTGGAGATTAGGTTCCTACACCACACTTTGGGGTTGAAGATTTGAAGATTTGGTTGAGCATTTCTTAAACCTTTAATTCATTTCTTCAATTCCTTACTTTGTATTGTATATCTAAGTGTGTAGTATTTATTTTCTTCACTTGAATCTTGTTTATGGAAATATTTTATGATTAAAGTGTTGGATGAAACTCTTGTTTTGCTTATGTATTGAATGATTTTTATTGCTATTGAAGTGGGTTTTTGTTGATTTAATTAATCTTGTTCTTTAATGTTTCTTAAGGGATTAGCTAACCCTAAGACTCGCCCATTTACTTTGATTGATCTCGGAAGAGGAAATCTAGGTTGGGAAAGATTAATTAACAAGAATTTGGGTCATTAAACCCATCTAATAACTTGAGCTAGGAATAGGAAAGTTACTTGAGATTCAATTGGTTGTGCTTGATATCACACTCTAAGGCTTGGAAAAGCTTAGAGTGAAATTCATTGAATTGGTTGGAAGACTTTCAATGAGATTGTAGAAACCATTATCTATTAACATAAACCTGCTCTTAGTTGTAAAATCGTAAAATATATTGGATCGTTACTTGAGAGCTCCTTGTATCCAAGCTTGTGGCCATTGATTATTTTACCCGCTTTCTAGGTTAGTTTACATTTCCGCATTAGTTATAATTTTAATCAAAAACCAAATATCATTATCAAGTGTTTGGCTCAGCGTAGAAAGTGATAATTCCTTACTTGTTTAAATCGCCTAGCACATTGTTCCCTATGGGATCGACCCCAACTCATAGTTGGGTAAATTATATTGCATAAGACCGTGTACACTTTCTCTTTGAGGAGTAGATTTGGACGTTATCACTAACCAGTGAATTAAAGTTGAACTTCACACTAGTTAGATCAATTATACAAATCATCTATTTATTTTGTTTTTAGTGAAATTGGAAATTTTCAAATTAAACATTTCTCTTGATCTTGCGCACAAGAAAGGAAGTCTTAAAGCTTTATTAGTAATTGCGGAGCTTATTAGTCTGATTAATCTGAATTCGAGTATCATGGAGAGGTTGTGATAAGAGGAAGTGTTTCCGGTATTTTCTTGGGCAACTTACATAAACCACTACATTTTATGTATTTACATTCTGTAACGAGTTTAGGACAATTCGTTGTATTTGAGTATACTTGAATACACTGTTCAGTTGTATCCAACCTTATTTGATGTCGCGTGTATTTGAATACATGCAACCTTAATTTCTTTGAATACATGTGTATTAAAAAATGATCGTATTCCAGTGCATTTAAATACATGCCGGAGCTGTGTATTTTAGTGTATTTATCTATTGATCTATCCTTTTGTTGTGGCTGTATTTGAGTGTATTCGAGCTCCGATCAGCAAGGTCGCCGCCAGACGTCGCAAGGTTGAATGTATTCGACTGTATTCGGCCAGACTTACACTTAAATACACTCCGATCTAAGGAAAAAATAATCAAATACATTTAAAAATCGAATGGAAATTAGTCAAATACACCTAGTAAGCCCCTCGACAACTTACTCAAACGCATTCTAACCTTCTAGTTTCCGTTATACTCTTATGGTACGAGTCAAGCATTAGTCTGAAGACCCGAGGTGTTACACGAAGCACCAAGAATAATGTCACGACCCAACCCCGTGGGCCGCAACTGGTATCCTAACTGGATACTCATACGTACCTACTTAACAGAATTGGCGTACCATACAGAATTTTTTTCAAAACAGGTGTTTACCGATGGCGAGTCAGACAGAGAACCCATAATAAGTAATCACAGATCTGAGTCGATATAAATACGGCGCGCGCGCGAACATACACATACCTGAACATACTGAAATTCACAGATAAGCCGATGAGGCTAACATACGGACAGAGTCACAACATCGTACGTACCTACCTGAACAGATGTAACTCGTAACCCACATATCTATCTACAGGCCTCTAACATACATACAGAATCAGATGACGGGACAGGGCCCCGTCGTACCCCAAGGTACCATACATACAGAATATACAGATGACAGAAGATATATACCAAAAGTACTCGCTCCGGATCAAAGGAGCTCTTCAAAATAGAAGAATCCGTGCCCTAGACTGGCGGCGTGTCACCGAGTGCGTCTGTACCTGCGGGCATGTAACGCAGCCCCCGAAGAACCGGGGGTCAGTACAAAAAATGTACGGAGTATGTAAAGCAAAACATAACAAACATAATCATAGTCTGAACCGGAAGCACCGAAATATAGCGGACAGAACCATAAATCGAACGGACGGACAGAATCATAATCCCGACAGACGGACAGAATCATGGTCCAGACAGACAGACGGAATCATAATCCGGACGGACGGACAGAATCATGGTTCAGACAGACAGACAGAATCAGATAATGTGCCATCCTGGCCGCCATCCCCATACACAGATCATAATATCAGACAGATATAAACAGATCCCGGCCCGCACACCGAGGGACGCGGTGAACAATGCAGAGGAATATGCACGATAACAGAACCTGGCCTGGGTCGCAGTGAAGGAATGCATTGAGACAGCCACGAACAGATTAATAAGAAACCACATACATACAGACTCAATCAAACTGAAGTAGGCCAAAAGGCGAGTCAAATCAGAGTATTCAGATAGTATTCATAATACGCGCCTATATCCTACTTGGGAAGGCACGACAGACCATAACCAGAATCAGATTTTCAGATGTCAAAACCATTTTGCAAGATTTATATAAAAACAGTCATATTATGGCCAAAATGATAGTTCAGATGTTGCCTGTGAAAAACGGACAGAAATAAGGCAATTTAGATCATTCACGAGGTATCGGGGCTCCGTGGGCCCACCTCGGACCAACTCGAGGGGACATATGTAAATTACTGATAAAAGACCTTATGAGGTCATCCATAATCATTTGGAAGTATTCCGACTCCGTTTAGGAAAGTTTCATACAAAAGTTCACTTTAAAGACATTTTGTAAGGAAATTGTTTCAATCTTACTGAAGGAATTGGAGCGGATTTCCATCTCGAATTCCGAGGAACGGAGTCGTATTCAAGGCTCGCGGCCGAGCCTATTATGTTCAGAACATGCCTAAGAATAAAGGGGAAGGCTTTACATACCTCGATTGCGTGTTACGCTCGCTTGGCTTCGATTCCAATTTCGTCCAGAATCTACAAATGGTCAAGTTTACCAATTGTCAATTAAGCCTTTCAAGAATCCAAACTTTTTACATACTTGCCTACCGAAATTTCGGCAGCATTTCCTCTGTACATATGACATCCCCGAGACTTAACTCGACTTAATTTATCAACACAGCAACCCAACAAAAACATCAATAACAACAACAAGCATTAAAACACATAATATGGCATAACTAGCCATTTTTCCGGCATAGCATAACATCTTTCATTCCGACCTTACACTTCCAAGCCAATCTTATTATTTCCATATTCATCACTCATCAAGATCCTTACAACATAAATCGGAGGCATATCATATCGTTTTCACCAAATATACATAAGATATACGCAATATACAAGTTTCCTACCAAAGGCATAATTCACCCACAACTTCCAATCTTTTAGCATAAACACCCATAACATATTCTTATCTTCCAACTTCATCAATGATAACCATAATTTGCATCTTCCTACTTTCACTTCCACATTTACATAATTATAATAAACTTGCATGTTTTCCTACAACAACTTAATAACCATTTTTTTTCATGACAACAAAGACTATTATCTTTCCATTCATTTCACCATAACACACTTAACATACTAACAAGATTAAATTCACATTCCATCACCACATAACACCACACGGCCATACACTATAATTTCCAACTTTCACTAATTCATTCAATTTTCATTTCTAATACAAATTCCACCATAACCACAACTAAATTACCAACATGAATTCAAGTCATCATAGACATGCAATACATGCATGCATTCGGCCAGCTTCATGTAAACACACCTACTTGCAAACTTTCATATTTTTACAAGTTCTTCTCATTTCTACATACTACAACATAAATCAAACTTCATAACATAAGAAAATGGATTGATTCTTACCTTTTCTTCAAGTTCTTCACTTGGGGTTAAGGTTGTTTTCTTGCCAAGATAATTATGTCACTTTGTAGAGGACCTTGCACTTAGTAATAATCTCACAAGGAATGAATTTTTGAACCAAGGAATTGGCTCCAATAATTTTTCTTTCTTTTCTTTCTCTCTTTCTCCTCTTACCCGAAACCTCTCTTCTTTCTTGTTCTTGCTTTGCTTTGTTTTTCTTGCTTTCACTTGAAGCTTCTACAAGATATAGATGACTTAATAGACAATTTGTCACATGGAAAAATAATTCCATGGACTTGGGTCAATGCTTGGCCGGTTGGGCCTTCTCCCATTGGGCCTCATTTTCCTTTTTTTTTTTTTTTTGAGCCCAATAGGCTACATTTGGTAATTCATGGAACAAGTTTCCAAAATTCCAATTTTTGCCCTTGGCCACCTTTCGTAATTCCACACCAACGTATTCATAGCCGACACATTCATACCAAGTAAGGTCCAAATATGGCCTTATTCATTTCAAGTCAAGTTATTTCGAATTTTTCGAATACGCAAAAATGCCGGATGTAACAAAGAGATACTCTCATTCAGGCATCCTTGACTTCTCAAATTGAACCAAGACCGTTCAACTAGAATATAGCCGGAAGGAGCTAATGCAGCAGGGAAAACGAATCTACATTAATGCATGTTATAGGTTTAGTAAAACTTTAATTTTTTATTTAGAAATTCACTTTATATGTATAAATTATTTATACATGTATTTATAGTTTTGGCAAAACGAATCTACATTAATGCAGGCACAAGTACAATTTTTTTTAATCACACCTAATACATCCTACCGAACGATCCCTCGTTAAGTTATTGAGTTTACATGGGAATGATGTTTGAAGAAAAAAAAACTATGATTTTAAATTGAGATTATTGATTTGTTGAGTTGCAAAAAAAAAATAAAAAAAGTCCTAAACTAATGATGCTTTTTTTTTAATCAAGAAATGCATAGATAAAGTGAAAAGTTCACGCAAGCCTTTCGTTCACCAGGTTTTGAAAAGTGAATAAAAAAAGGTTCTCCATTTCACCTTACGGTAACAACTTATTATACTACTTGTGCTTTCATTATTCATTTTATTTAATGTAAATGAACAATGTTTTTGTTGATTTGTTACGTTTTCGAATTCAACATTGTTGGGTTATTTTCCTCTTATTTTTAGCTACTTGTTGTTTTATTATGTTTTTTAATTTACTAATTTAGTTCACCATTTTTTATGTTTTTTTCTGGATCAGATTTGTTTAGGGTTTCGAGATCACTGGGGAATCTTTCGAATATTTTTTTCCTTCGCGGAATAGATCTGTATGCAATATGTTGATTTCTGTGTGATGTTGATTTATTTTACTTTTTGTGTTTCCGAATAACTAGGTTATTTTCTTCTTATTTTGAACTACTTGTTGTTTTCTTACACTGGGTAAAATAAAGATAAAATTAGGTTCATACACAGGGTAAAATAAAGATTAAATTAGCTTCACACACTGGATAAAATAAGATTAAATCAGGTTCATACACTACTGTTATACCTCATTTTAACCGGGTTGAAGCGGAGTACAACATATTGGTGATTCCTATATTATTTTGTTTTAAGGAGTCGCCACCTAATTAATTTAACGGTGAATTAGGACACCTAGATATTAACTAAGATAAAGCTAAAACTAAACCTCTGTTAATGGTCTGCTTAACTAGTGTGATTCTAGGTAAGGGTTCTATATTATCCTAAAGGGAAGGGATTAGGCATCCTTTAGAATCCGTTAACTTACGGTTATCCGACCAACTTAAGTTAATTAATTAAAGCTAAAGATGCAAATATAGGGTTTAAATTTTAAGAAAAACGGCTAAGAGATATGGCTAAAATTTCTGAAGGAAAATGTAATAATATTGTTTGGAAATAAGATTTATAGAAAATAATGACTTGCGTAAAATATGATTTTTAATGCTATTTAAAATAATGCTTATAAATGTCATTAAGATTTAAACATTTCTATATGATAATGCTATATATAAAATAGGGCTTGTGATTACTTGTATATAAAAAGAGGAAGCTTTAAAATGTTATTAAAATAAAGCTTATAAGTGTTACTATTGCTTTAAATGAAAGTGCAATAACCCTATTCAAAAAATAAGATTTGTGAGATATGATAATGTGCATATAAGCAAAAGACAAATGCAAATTTATGCCGTGTTTTGATAAATATTTACAACGACTAAATGAGGAGGTACTAATTGACTTTGCATTTTTTAGAATAAACAAAATTAGGTTTTATTAACTACATTCGACTAAAAAGTATGCATAATTGATTTAACCCCGAAGAGTTATTTATAAAAAAATGTACTTGGATTTAGACTTGTATATTAGTGAAATCCTAAAAATTTCTAAAAAAAAGTGGTAAGAAACAAAGATGATTTTTAAACCCAAAATATATGGGTATGTTATTTTGCAAATCGATTATTCCAATAAAATGAACATTATGTATGTTTATAAATAGCTCAAACGTGGAAAGAAGCTTACGGGACTAACAGCGAGTTTCTTTCTTACATTCTACCCATTATATTAAGGCTAACTCACTAAATTTTACTAGAATTCATCCAAGTTAGGAAAATAAAAACAAAGTAAAGGTTAGTCGAATAATACAAATTAAATGCATAAATAAAAATAAAGGCTGAAGTAAAATAAAATGGGTTCAGCCCATTTTAAGGCCTGCTACTGCTGCTGTTCTGTTTTGCTATATGGGCTTTGACCCGGAATTTTTCATTTTTTGACGCGGATATGGGCTGGCGGGGAATGACTCGAGATGATCACGTTGGGCTTTTAGCCCAACACCGAATGCGGAACAAGATGAGTCCCTCGGACTCATATTCGACGGTCATGCATAAAATAGAAGAAAAGAAATTAGTATCTAATCAATGGATAAGGTCAGACATGAAGAAAAATAAATTCAAAACATATCAGTAAATCGTGTCTTAGTCAAATAACAAACTGCCTAACCCAGACCAAAGCATATTCTTTATGAATGTAAGATTCGGATTTAGAATTATTTCACTACTGTTTTAAAATCTACGAGCAACAGCGGACTAGAAAAGAAGAGGACCTCGACAAGTCATTTCCAGCTTAAACTATGTTCACAGTTTCAACAACCAAATCAAATGATGTATATCTTTTTTATTAAACTGATCAGTAGTACTTTTTCAAACAATGCGACGATGAATCCGCGCTGGCATAGCAGCTAGTCGCCACTAATCAGATGAACAATCGGTGAGGAATAAGAACCAACCGAACCAACATACTTAATTTATTTATTTTTTCATACAACCGTTAAAAGATGGACCTTTCAGATGAGAAGTATTCTGTCTAAACAATTGGAAGCAGGTCCTATATCTATCCAAAAGTGAAATATACCTCTTTGTATGCATTTCAAGATATGAGAGTTATGTCTACTTAGTATACGACATAAATACATAGAACTTAACATACAATTTTCACACAAAGATCCAAACGAGAACAAGTTTAGAATTTCCAGAGAAGGAAGGAAACTAATCAACTATCCTTTTAGTTATGACTAATTTACCTAAATCCTTTCAACATGACAAAATTTCTAATTCCTTTAAGTTGAGGGCTGTGCATATTAGATGACTTATTCCCTATAGTCCTATACTAATATAGAATAAGCTGCTCAAGATACGACTAGGGCAAAGAGAAAAAAATGTTCATTCATATTCGACCGTATATTTTACTTAGAATATAGTGCCAGACCACGCAGTGGACAAGTATTCAACTTGGGGCATGTTCAAAAGATGTGTTGGACTGATTTTTTTAAAAAAAAGATCTGGCTAAACTGTTACTTTATCACTGGAACTGCCTCACTGTTAATTAATTGTGAGACTCAAATTACGATTGACAATTTCAAGTAGCAAAATAGTGATTTAGATAACACCAAATATTCATGCATGTACAAAACAGGACCAAATCTCTTTTAAAATCTGCGTAAAGCAATATTAGTGTACAAACAGTTCATGAGGACAAACAGGATTCCTCAAATGAGATTAAGAACCTGAATTTTCTCTTATAATCAAACAGTAGAACCAAGCTCCTTAGTTAAAACCAATATAATCCTTCTAGCAATGTCCTAACAACGAATGACAAGTGAGATGGATCATGGGCTAAAGTCTGAATCTCTATTCAGTTGAAATCCTTTTAAATAGAAAATCAAGCTCAAACAGCTTAGGTGAACCACATACTACTATCTGTGATAATGAGACTAACATCAAGTTAATTGCACGGGCTTCATAGTTTGAAAAGAGTCATTAGGGGAGAAACAACAGATGGTCTTGCTCACTTAAGGAATCAGATAAAATGTCATTCCAGTTTCAGTGAAGGCAGTTTCAGCTTAGACCAATCCAAATGACCTTAATGCAGGTATAGACAGAACCAAACAAACTTTATGCGAGTAAACATCATGTTTGACAATAGGGACATACAGACAACATTTAATCCATCTCAAGTTGACATCATTTTTTTATAGTTGAATCTATTATCATGGAATCAGTACTAGCACACGCTTAAACCTATCCCTCAATCATCATCTGAGGGTTAAACATGCTAACAGATATCAACAGGGGTCTAACCTCTCGCATAGACATAGTTAACATTTCGGTAAGGAAGCCAACTTAATTAACATACCAAAGATTTTTGTCCATTCCTTGTAACATTAATCACAGACCATATTACCATATTTTCAGTCCAACCATATTCACACCATCTCAGAACAAACCTAAGGCGTTAGATATCCACAACTCAATCATGCTTACTGCTGTTAACAAATAATCAATCTACAAAGACCATTAAACCATACCAAACTCTATCAAGGAACAACCACAGTAAATGCACAAAGCTCGCTAAGCTATATTCGCACTACTAATAGCAATAACCATATGCTAAACTGAACATGAGTGACGCAAAATAACAACGAAAGCAAACAAACATAGATTAAATGGAGCCAGACAGGAAATGGGAAAGGTGTTCACCTTCTTCGAGTGCAGCGAAGTGGGTACGGGTTCTTCGATTCACCTCGAAACACTTGAATTTACGTTGAAACAGACCCGAATCAAACTTGGGTGTTCTTAGATTCGATGCAATACGAAAAAAAAGAAGAAAACAGAAGATCGATTTCGTCTCTTCAATCGATGTAGAACGTTGTGACGGCTGCGATCTTAATGCTTTCTCAGGGGTTCTGGTGATAAAGATGAGAGTTTTGCCGATTTCTTTTTGGGGTTATTTTTTCCTCCCCCTCCAAGCTGATTCGCCACTCCTATTTATCCCCATTTTGCTTTGCATTGTCGAAATAAAAGGTGATATGCGTGGGGAACAGAGGAACGGAGGCGTGGGTGTAACGTGGGAGAGGAGAGAGGCGATGGGGAACACGAGAAAATGGGGGTGTCAGAGGCGTGGGGTGGAGGAGCGTGGTGGAGACAGAGGTCTGAAACGGTGGCATGGGGGGTGGTGTTAGGAGTGTAGTGGGGGTGTCAGAGATGAAGTGGAAGTCACGTGGGGGTATAGGTGCGGTGGAGATGGTGGAAGGTGGATGGAGTTAGGGCGATGGCGACAGAGGTGGGTGATGACGGAGGTGGGTGGCGACGGAGAGATGGATGGAGACGGCGGAGATGGGAGGCGGAGGAAGGTGCGATGGTGGTGAGCGATGAGGATGACGACGGGGAAAAGGAGAGAAGGGAAGAGAGATGAAGGGTGCGGCGGTGGTATGGAGGAAAATGATGGGGAAACCCTAAAAACCTTATTTGGCTGAAAAATGAATTGGACCCGGTCCATTTGTGGACCGGGTCAAATTTTAGATTGGGTATTAAAAGAACGGACTAGTAAATTAAACATGGACTGATCTAAAAAATTGAGATAAAAATATGGTCTAGTCCAAAAAATATTAGAAATTAATCGGACTTTGATTTGGGATCCGGTAAGTCAAAATACGGACTAAGTGCAAGAGATAGTTTGGCTTCTAAATTTGAATAATAGACGCATTTTGATTAACGATGTACTAAGGGTGCCAGAATATCACCTAATACGGAAATATGTAATTATAAAAAGACCCGAGTAAAAATTATATGATATCGTAAATGACCGTGCAATAATATTTAATAACAAACATTATCATTTAAATGTGCGAAATAAAATGCGATGTTTGTGCGGAAGTTGGTAGAAACGTCGAGAAATGCAAGTTTCAATAATACTAAATAATAGCGGCAAATAAATAGCGGTAGTAATACTGCTAATAATAATGACAATAATGATATTGGTAAAAATTATAATGTTGATGATAATGGTGATAAAAAAAAAAAAAATAGATATAATAATAACAGTAAATAAAAAATATTGATAACTAAAAAATGATACTAATTAATAACAATAATAAAGATGATAGTAATTAATAATAAAAATAATAACAATAAATAACAATTATTGATAATAACAAAATGATAATAAATTAACAATAATAACAATAATGGGGGCAATAATAAAATAATAATGATAATAATAATAAGAAATAATAATGATGATAATAATAATAATAATAATAATAATAAATAATAATGATTGATAAAATAATGATAATAAATAACGCTGATAATAATGATTAGTAATTAATAATAATAATGATAATGATTATAATGGAAATAACAAGAAATAATAATTAATGACAATTAGTAATAAAATGATAATTTAAGAATAATAATAAAGATAATAATAATAATAATAATAATAATAATAATAATAATAATAATAATAATAATAATAATAATAATAATAACTGCAGCGGAATAATAAAACGTGGGTGCTAATAAAAGACTAATAATTATAGTAAAATTTAAATGCATATTTCAATTTCTCAAAATACCAGAAGTATTAATAGGTATTTCGGGGGAGAGGCGGGACAAAATTGGGTGTCAACAACTAGCAAGAACCTAACCAAATTAGAACAACCTTTTTTCAAAGTCATTGATTATGACGTTGATGGAATATATTTAATGATATGAGAGATCATTTGACTATATATCTGTAAATACAATAATCTATAAATTGCAATTATTCATCCTACAAATATATATTCTCTATCTGTCCTTAAATATTATTTACATTATTATTATATTGCCAATTAACTAGGCGTTTCCGCTCACATTATATTGAGTAGGGCCCAAATAAAAAAGAAGGAACACCAGTTTAACAAAAAGGGCAATTTGCATTCGCTAGGGGTGGCCTTTAATTTTTGTCCCTCAAATCAGTGGTCTTTAATTTTTGTTGTTCGCTAAAAATCCTTTTGTTCTGGGTTCGAACCCCACTCAATCAAAAATGATAAAAAAAATTCGCAAGACATAAATTAGATTTCAAACTCTGTCATAAGGCCCAAAAAAAAAACCATAAACTTACGACCTAATTTTGTGCAAACATTAAGCCTTAAGACAGTGATTCGCCGTAAGGCCTAACTTTGAGTAAATATTTGCCTTAAAGCCTAATTATAGGAAAAAAAAATTACCTTAAAGACAAACATCTGCCTTAACGCATAAATTGACCCTAACTTGGGCATTGTGAATTCAAACTTCTGCCTTGCGAATCTCAAATTATGACACAATCGAATCGATGACCTTTGAGTGTTAAGCGAAGGACAAATATTAAAAATCATAACTTAAGGGACAAAAATTAAAGACCACCCTAAAAGGCCAATCAGCAAAAAAAAAATTAACAAAAAGCTTTTAGGGGTTTGACAATACACAAACCCTATGCACCAGAATATGCGCAGCCGAAAAAGGAATCAACAATTCTCAAAAATCAAGGTAACATTTGTTAACTTTTATTTAATTGTGTTATATATTTATATGTTTTTTATATCTAGAACCTTGAGATCTACTGTAAAATGAGCTTCTTAAACAACATTTGGAAAAACTTTTAATGAAATTTTCAGTAACGAGTGTCAGATATATTTTGAAGAAGCGTAAGGTTTCAGTTAATTGCCTATAATATCTCTAATTGGACATTGTAATTTGCTTATCCTCTCGTGGTTGTATTTGTTAATTGAACGAGCTAATATAAATTCTGGAGATTGAATTTCGAAGAAGAGTAAAAAAAACAAGCCATGGAGGCTAAGAAGAGGATCTAGAGAGAAAGAGAGAGATTAGGTTACAAGTACAATCTGTCTAACTAGATTATTATTTCTGAATACAACATGTATGCAATATGTTGATTTCTGTGTGATGTTGATTTGTTTTACTTCTTGTGTTTCCGAATAACTGGGTTATTTTCTTCTTATTTTGAACAACTTGTTGTTTTCTTACCCTGGGTAAAATAAAGATAAAATTAGGTTCATACACTGGGTAAAATAAAGATAAAATTAGGTTCATACACTGGGTAAAATAAAGATTAAATTAGCTTCACACACTGGGTAAAATAAGATTAAATCAGGTTCATACACTACCAAGAACCTAACCAAATTAGAACAACCTTTTTTCAAAGTCATTGATTATGACGTTGATGGAATATATTTAATGATATGAGAGATCATTTGACTATATATTTGTAAATACAATAATCCGTAAATTTCAATTATTCATCCTACAAATATGTATTCTCTATCTTTCCTTCAAATCAGTGGTCTTTAATTTTTGCCGTTCGCTAAAAATCATTTAGTTCTGGGTTCGAACCCCGCTCAATCAAAAATGATAAAAAAAATTCGCAAGACATAAATTAGATTTCATACTCTATTATAAGGCCAAAAAAAAAAATCCGTAAACCTAAGACCTATTTGTGCAAACATTAAGCCTTAAGACAGTGATTCGCCGTAAGGCCTAATTTTGAGTGAAAATTTACCTTAAGACCTAACTTTGAGTAAATATTTGCCTTAAAGCCTAATTATAGGGGGAAAAAACTACCTTAAAGACAAACATTTGCCTTAACGCATAAATTGACCCTAACTTAGGCATTGTGAATTCAAACTTCTGCCTTGCGAATCTCAAATTATGGCATAATCGAATCGATGACCTTTAGAGTGTTAAGCGAAGGGCAAATATTAAAAATCATAACTTAAGGGACAAAAATTAAAGACCACCCTAAAAGGTGATAACGTCCAAATACACTCCTCAAAGAGAAAGTGCACACGGTCGATGCAATATATTTACCCAACTATGAGTCGGGGTCGATCCCACAGGGAACAACATGCTAGGCGATTAAGAAAGTAAGGAACTTTCACCAACTACGCTAAAGCCAAACGATGGATAATATTTTGATTTTTTGAGAAAGATTATGACTAATGCGGAAATGTAAACTATCCTAGAAAGCGAGTAAAATGATCAATGGCCACAAGCATGGATAATAGGAGATTACACTCAAGTAACGATCCAACGTATTTTACAACTAAGAGCGGGTTTATGTCAATAGATAATGATATCTAAAATCTCATTGAAAGTCTTCCAACCAAATCAATGAATTTCACTCTAAGCTTTTTCAAGCCTTAGAGTGTGATATTAGGCACAATCAATTTAACCTCAAGTAACTATCCTCTTCCGAGCTCAAGTTATTAGATGAGTTTAATGACCCAAATTCTTGTTAACTAATCTTTCCCAACCTAGATTTCCTCTTCCAAGCTCAATCTAAGTAAATGGGTGAGTCCTAGGGTTAGCTAATCCCTTTGGAAACATTCAAGAACGAGATTAATTAAATCAACAAAGACCCACTTCAATAGCAATAAGAATCATTCAATACATAAGCATAACAAGAGTTTCAAACCAAACTTTAATCAAGAATATTTTCACAATCAAGATTCAAGTAATGGAATAAATACTACACACTTAGATATGCAATACAAAACAAGGAATTGAAGAAAGGACTAAGAAATATCTCATTGAAGTGCTTCCAATCTTCTCCTCCAATGTTGTAGAAAAACCCTAGCCTCCAAAACTTGCAAAATGACCAAAGATGAAAATGATATGTTGCCCTAAGCTTCTCTTTTATGCCCAGATTTTTCCAAGTCCAAACAATGACAAAATAAACCCCAAAGTTTCAGTTTTGCAAATCTGTCCCGTTTTTTCAAAACTGTCCAGTTTTGACAGTTTTGCAAAAATGTCCAGTTTGGCCTCTTTTTGACTTCCTTTTCACTTGGTTTCTTCCGATCACTTCTAAATCACATAAAACTGGATAGAGCACCAATATCTCATAAATCAGTCGAGGTGCAGCATCTGCGACACAGGATGCGACTCGCGGGTTCCACATGCGAGTCGCATGTGTTGCATCATTGTATTATTTTATTTGGCCATTCTCTGTCAACAGATGCTGCACCACCTGCGACTCGCATGCAGTACCTGCGATTCGCAGGTGGTGCTCTGGTTCACTTCAGCTATCTTGGCTTGTTTTGCTCTATTTTGTTCCATTTTGGTCCATTTTGATCAATTTTGCTCTTTTATGCTCTCCGGGCATCTTTTCCTACAAAACAACAAAAATACACAAAAAGTAACAACCAAAGTGCTTAAAGAGTCAAAAAAACTTAAGGAATTAGCATCGAATATCGCGTAATTTCACGACTCATCAAAAGGCCAATCAGAAAAAAAAAATAAAAAAAAAAAGCTTTTAGGGGTTTGACAATACACAAACCCTATGCACCGGAACATGCGCAGCCGAAAAAGGAATCAAAAATTCTCAAAAATCAAGGTAACATTTGTTAACTTTTATTTAATTGTGTTATGTATTTATATGTTTTTTATATCTAGAACCTTGAGATCTACTGTAAAATGAGCTTCTTAAACAACATTTGGAAAAACTTTTTAATGAAATTTTCAGTAACGAGTGTCAAATATATTTTGAAGAAGAGTAAGGTCAGTTAATTGCCTATAATATCTCTAATTGGACATTGTAATTTGTTTGTCCTCTCGTGGTTGTATTTGTTAATTGAACGAGCTAACAGAAATTCTGGAGATTGAATTTCGAAGAAGAGTAAAAAAACAAGCCATGGAGGCTAAGAAGAGGATCTAGAGAGAAAGAGAGAGATTAGGTTACAAGTACAATCTTACTAATTAGACTATGGTTTCTGAATACAACAAGTGTGCAATATGTTGATTTCTGTGTGATGTTGATTTATTTTACTTCTTGTGTTTCCGAATAACTGGGTTATTTTCTTTTTATTTTGAACAACTTGTTGTTTTCTTACACTGGGTAAAATAAAGATAAAATTAGGTTCATACACTTGGTAAAATAAAGATTAAATTAGTTTCACACACTGGGTAAAATAAGTATAAATCAGGTTCATACACTACCAAGAACCTAACCAAATTTGAACAACCTTTTTTCAAAGTCATTGATTATGACGTTGATGGTATATATTTAATGATATGAGAGATCATTTGACTATATAGTCCGTAAATTGCAATTATTCATCCTACAAATATGTATTCTCTATCTGTCCTTAAACATTATTTACATTATTATTATATTGCCAATTAACTAGGCATTTCCGTTCACATTATATGGAGTAGGGCCCAAATAAAAAAGAAGGCCCACCAGTTTAACAAAAAGGGCAATTTGCATTCGCTAGGGGTGGCCTTTAATTTTTGTCCCTCAAATCAGTGGTCTTTAATTTTTGTCGTTCGCTAAAAATCCTTTTGTTCTGGGTTCGAACCCCACTCAATCAAAAATGATAAAAAAAAATCGCAAGACATAAATTAGATTTCAAACTCTGTTATAAGGCCAAAAAAAAATCCGTAAACTTAAGACCTAATTTTGTGCAAACATTAAGCCTTAAGACAGTGATTCGCCGTAAGGCCTAATTTTGAGTGAAAATTTACCTTATGACCTAACTTTGAGTAAATATTTTCCTTAAAGCCTAATTATAGGGAAAAAAAAATACCTTAAAGACAAACATATGCCTTAACGCATAAATTGACCCTAACATAGGCATTGTGAATTCAAACTTCTGCCTTGCGAATCTCAAATTATGACACAATCGAATCGATGACCTTAGAATGTTAAGCGAAGGGCAAATATTAAAAATCATAACTTAAGGGACAAAAATTAAAGACCACCCTAAAAGGCCAATCAGAAAAAAAAAATTAAAAAAAAAAAGCTTTTAGGGGTTTGACAATACACAAACCCTATGCACCGGAATACGCGCAGCCGAAAAAACAATCAACAATTCTCAAAAATCAAGGTAACATTTGTTAACTTTTATTTAATTGTGTTATGTATTTATATGTTTTTTATATCTAGAACCTTGAGATCTACTGTAAAATGAGCTTCTTAAACAACATTTGGAAAAACTTTTTAATGAAATTTTCAGTAACGAGTGTCAAATATATTCTGAAGAACAGTAAGGTTTCAATTAATTGCCTATAATATCTCTAATTGGACATTGTAATTTGCTTATCCTCTCGTGGTTGTATTTGTTAATTGAACGAGCTAACAGAAATTCTAGAGATTGAATTTCGAACAAGAGTAAAAACAACAAGCCACGGAGGCTAAGAAGAGGATCTAGAGAGAAAGAGAGAGATTAGGTTACAAGTACAATTTGTCTAACTAGACTATGGTTTCTGAATACAACATGTATGCAATATGTTGATTTCTTTGTGATGTTGATTTATTTTACTTCTTGTGTTTCCGAATAACTGGGTTATTTTCTTCTTATTTTGAACAACTTGTTGTTTTCTTACACTGGGCAAAATAAAGATAAAATTAGGTTCATACACTGGGTAAAATAAAGATTAAATTAGGTTTATACACTGGGTAAAATAAAGATTAAATTAGGTTAGGTTTGCACACTGGGTAAAATAAGATTAAATCAGGTTCATACACTACGATTAAATCAGGTTCATACACTACCAAGAACCTAACCAAATTAGAACAACCTTTTTTCAAAGTCATTGATTATGACGTTGATGGAATATATTTAATGATATGAGAGATCATTTGACTATATATTTGTAAATACAATGATCCGTAAATTGCAATTATTCATCCTACAAATATGTATTCTCTATCTGTCCTTAAACATTATTTAAACATTATTTATATTATTATTATATTGTCAATTAACTAGGCGTTTCCGCTCACATTATATTGAGTAGGGCCCAAATAAAAAAGAAGGCCCACCAGTTTAACAAAAAGGGCAATTTGCATTCGCTAGGGGTGGCCTTTAATTTTTGTCGTTAGCTAAAAATCCTTTAGTTCTGGGTTCGAACCCCGCTCAATCAAAAATGATAAAAAAATTCGCAAGACATAAATTAGATTTCAAACTCTGTCATAAGGCCAAAAAAAAAAAATTCGTAAACTTAAGACCTAATTTTGTGCAAACATTAAGCCTTAAGATAGTGATTCGCCGTAAGGCCTAATTTTGAGTGAAAATTTACCTTAAGACCTAACTTTGAGTAAATATTTGCCTTAAAGCCTAATTATAGGGGAAAAAAATTACCTTAAAGACAAACATCTGCCTTAACGCATAAATTGACCCTAACTTAGGCATTGTGATTCAAACTTCTGCCTTGCGAATCTCAAATTATGACACAATCGAATCGATGACCTTTGAGTGTTAAGCGAAGGACAAATATTAAAAATCATAACTTAAGGGACAAAAATTAAAGACCACCCTAAAAGGCCAATCAGCAAAAAAAAAAATTAACAAAAAGCTTTTAGGGGTTTGACAATACACAAACCCTATGCACCAGAATATGCGCAGCCGAAAAAGGAATCAACAATTCTCAAAAATCAAGGTAACATTTGTTAACTTTTATTTAATTGTGTTATGTATTTATATGTTTTTTATATCTAGAACCTTGAGATCTACTATAAAATGAGCTTCTTAAACAACATTTGGAAAAACTTTTAATGAAATTTTCAGTAACGAGTGTCAGATATATTTTGAAGAAGCGTAAGGTTTCAGTTAATTGCCTATAATATCTCTAATTGCCTATAATATCTCTAATTGGACATTGTAATTTGCTTATCCTCTCGTGGTTGTATTTGTTAATTGAACGAGCTAATATAAATTCTGGAGATTGAATTTCGAAGAAGAGTAAAAAAAACAAGCCATGGAGGCTAAGAAGAGGATCTAGAGAGAAAGAGAGAGATTAGGTTACAAGTACAATCTGTCTAACTAGATTATTATTTCTAAATACAACATGTATGCAATATGTTGATTTCTGTGTGATGTTGATTTATTTTACTTCGAGTTTTTGAATAACTGGATTATTTTCTTCTTATTTTGAACTACTTGTTGTTTTATATTATGTTTTATTTATTTACTTATTTAATTCACCATTTTTTACCCTTTTTTTGGAACAGATTTGTTTAGGGTTTCACCGCTACACGAGGGAATCTTGCTAAAGAGCACGCAAAAAAAAAAAAAAAACCCCGCTTACAAAGCCCATATTATTTATAAGGTTTTAACTGCCTTTTTTTGCGCGGATTGCCCTTCATTTGGGGTGATCTTTAATTTTTGCCTTTCAAATTGGTGGCCTTTAATTTTTGCCTTTCGCCTAATACCCCGAGATTCTGGGTTCGAACACCAACTCAGTAAAATAAAAAGAATTTTTGCAAGGCAGAATTTTGGAATGCAAAAGCATACGTTTGATTTTTGGATGACTCTCCCACAGCTTAAAGCTGGGGAGTGACTGTTTCGGCCATGGAGACCTAGTTCTCCTAGTTCTCGATGTTCCGGTTACTGTTTTTGCAACTTTCTCTACAAGAGTTGGAATTTCTTGCCTCCTACTATGAGCGACCCTGAACTATTATAGTTTGTCGTTATGGGGAATATTTTAAATCTGATTTAACTTTTATTAATTAGATATCCATAAAAGCACAATTTGTTCAGTTACATTATTCGGAGTGTCTATGTGGCTTTCTGTGGCGGAGTCAAGATTTATGTCAAGGGGGTTCAAAAATATAAAGAAGTCATAAATGAAGAAGCTAAGGGGGTTCAACGTCTACTATATATACATAAAAAATAATTTTCATCTTGTATATACAGTCCAATTTTTCGCCGAAGGGGGTTCGGAACCCCCTGGGCTCTTACTAGGTCCGCCACTGGTGGCTTTGCAGAACTCATTATGGTACTTCTTAACATAACTATATTCATTATGGTACTTCCTAACATAACTACTGAAGTTAAATGTACTTATGTTGGAAAATGTTAATGAAATCCTCCCTAAATTATCAAAGTTTTTCAAAGCTTACATTGTTAGAGGCTCTAATAATAGGCAAATATCAAGTTTCAAGCCTCTTTTCCCCCAAAAAAGAGTAAAGAGAATTCAACTCCCTGCCGTCTTGCTATGCCAAAAATAAACAATTTCAATAGGGTAATTTTACTAAATCTTATACTCACATACAACTGCGTAAAATCAAAAAATAAAACAAAACATAAAAAGGCAAAGTAAGGAATTCCTTTCTTATCCTGTATGGCTATATCCCCACAACATTGCTAACTAAGGAAAAAATAAACACCCAAAGAAAGGGAACGATTACTTTTACAAATTAATCATTCTCTGGTTCAATCCAAATGCAGGACCGTCGTTGAAACAAGTTGAAAGTATTTGGACTAGAGTAAGCTTTGTTGACAGAGTAATCGAAAGAGTAGTATTTGCAATTGCGCAAACAATAGAAAACACCCTTGTTGTTGTCGTGAAACATTGAGAAATATATCTTGTTTTCTAGCCCCTGTGCAACACATGGTTTCAAGTACGATGCTCCCAAGCTCACAAACAATGTTTTATTATCCAAACTTGTTATTTTTTCTCTCTTTAAGACCCTTCCATTAATCTTGTACCTCCAAACCTCTACATTATCTTCTTCTTGAGTTAGAAACACGGCTAACATTCCTTCATTATCGACATCTTCTACTGTGTAAATCTTTCGAATTGCTGTTTCTTTTCGACGCGAAAAGGGCTTCCCATAAAATTTCCAGACAGGTGTCTCTGCAGCTGAGTTTTTCTTGATACTTAGTATTCCCAAATCCCCTTCATCTCCCAATACATAGACAGTATTGTTTCTGAAAAATACAGAATTATTGCACCCGCTTAACAAAAAATGTCTTTGGTTATCTCCATCAAAGTCATGATATGTCCATCTAGTCTCTCCAACTTTGATGATGTATACGTCTGGGGGAGAACCAGACATCTCGAAACCAATGACGAAACAATCCGATGATAAGGAGTCAGGGGGACACGAAAATGTCCAAAAAGGCAAATAATTTTGGTGCTCCTCAAGTAGATCAGGGAGTTCAATTATGTCATTGCTAATAGGATTGAAAAAGAACATGCCGCGGCTATCATGACTCATGAGCAACCAATTACCTTTTGCACTCCGAATTAATGAACGCTTTAATTTCGGGATATCTCCATATCCGCCTTCTTTCTACGCCACCACAGTGCGGCGGTGTCGCTCAAGTACATGGCTGCTGTCCGGATCCGAATAGCTTCGTCATTAATATTGACGTGCTCAAAGTATGCCTCCATTTGCCAAATGAAGTCTTCCACCTCTTGAGCGTTCCTATCCCCTTTGAAATATTTGGGTTTAGGGACCTCTATGCGGGTTTCTCGGATGTGGACTGGACCAGCACCGTTTATGAGCTGGGCCGCTCCCAGTTGTCTTGTGAGTAGTTTGGGCATTGTACACCGGATGAAAGAATTCTACCATGCCATCTCTACGTAAGGTCAACAAACAAGGCGATGGCGAATCATCATGTAGCCTAGGCGGGTGTGGAGGCTGCAAGGCCGAGAAGCGCCATTTTTTACAAACAGCGCGGAAAGCAAAGTAGTCGCCCGCAACTAGACGCGAAGATATTGATCCGAGTATGTCTGTTGGAATACAATCCGACCACAATTCATTATAATTTCCACCCTCCATTCACTCTTTTAAAAGAAAAATAGTCTTGGCGTGAAGAATGTTGCGAAGAGCAGTTGTCGAGAAAGATCTGCTTAAATACTTTGAAAATTGTCAGAATTGGAAAAGGACTCCTTACCCTATTTAAACTCGAATTGGCAATGATTCCATTCCTTATTTAGAAGTTGCAACAAAGTCAATCGTGTAACTTATTTTACATTGTTTGTTTATTATGGAAATCCCAATTATTTACGAGAAAGGATAGGAGAACAAAGGTCCTTCTCCTAAACCTATTCGAACTCCTTTTACTTATCGTATTTGAACATTGACCGACTCATTATATTTAACTTAAAGCTAATATTATTAGAAAATCCCAAACTATTTTACTTTGAGAAAGGAAAATCTCCATTAGTTACTTTCCTCGTTTGAGGTATTCTAACTCCTTTCGTTATTGTACGTAGACTTCATTAATTGCTTTCCTTGTATTTGACCTATTTTAATTCTATTTGGACTCCATTAATAACTTATTCTATTTAAACTATGACTATTTAAACTGATTCATTATTAGTCTTCAGCTTTGTACAAAAACCAAACGAGGGTGCAATTGAGAAAGTAAGTTCCTATTTGTGTTCTCCGTGACAGTCTTTCGCTTTCTTCTCTATTAGTTTTGTTGTATTCTCAACAGAGATAAATTCAGAATTTAAATTAATTGTATTTTTAAAATTATACATAAGTTCAGACCTACTTTTTGTTGCAATTTAGTAAATTTTTACTCATAAATTTGTATTGAATTGGAGTCTGAACGTTGCATCTTGATTCTAGATTTGTAGAATTCAGTAGGTAGTATTTCGCTTAATTTATAATGTATGTTTTCTTAACTTCTTTAGATGTATTTATACGTGACTTGCAAATATATATAGCATCTTGAAGCAAAAGTTGCTTTTTGTGCTGTGTGGGATTCTTCTATTTTAAGAGTAAAATCTTTTTTTTTTTTTTTTTTTTTGCCTTCAGGTTGTTTTCATCTGTGTATTGGCTACTTTGTGCCGTAGTAGTAAATCAAAATTTTGTTCTCAAATTGAAAGAAAAAAAAAACTACTGATTGGATGGATATTAATTTGATTGGATGACAACACTTTATTCTTATTCTACCTAATAATTCTTTGTCGCTATTAACCGTGCATTCTCATTCTGCCTGTTTGTTTTACAGAAAAGGACAAAGGAATATTGAAAAAACTAATAATAGAAGATGATGAGATTGGAAGAACACAAGAGGGAAAAGTTAGAATATGATCGACCTCCTTTTTCTACACAACCACACCCTTGGCTTGTTATTTGTCACGAACGTGACATGCAAAAGCAAACTTTTTTCAGCATATCAGAGGATCGATCTTATGTGAGAACCATACCCGAGCTTCGAAACAAAATGATACATGCTTATGCTTATGAGTGGCTCGTGTTAGAAGACATTGATTCTGGTGATTGCTACCTTTGGAATCCTGTTTCAAACGACAAAATTCAGCTCCCACCACTCCCTGAGTACGAGAATTATCTGCAGTGTCTCTTATCTGCACCACCCCATGATCCTGAATGTCACGTTCTCTTCCTACTTACTGAGACTACTCCTCGTGATGACACGGACGACGATGATAATCTTGATGATGACACAGACGATGGTAATCCTGATGATGGCACGGACGATGATAATCCTGATGATGGCACGGACGATGGTAATGCTGATGATGACACGGACAATGGGAATCCTGATGATGTCACGAACGAGGAGAATCCTGAGGATGATACAAACGAGGAGAATCCTCCTGATGATACGGACGATGAGAATCTTGATGATGATATGGACGATGAGAATCCTGATAATGACAGGGAAGTGAATCGGCCTACACTTTACTTCTGCAAGCCAAGTTATAATCAAGAATTTCATAAACAAGATTTGGAGTCAATTATTGGAAATGATAAATTTGTGGCTTGGACTGTTTTCAAGGGGAAATTTTACGGATTAACATTACAGAGCACTATTTTACTCCATTTGGAGCTAGATGATGATTCAAGAACAGTAACAGCTACACAAATGTCTAATCAACGTCCATATGATCAGAAACCCGAAAATGGGCCATGCTTTAGGAAATACCTCATACCATCCTCATGTGACGATAATGATATGTTGTTATATGTTCACAGGTTTTTCTGTGGAAAAGACCTAGAGGACCCAAACGGCTTTCTAGTATTCCGATTTGATTTTGTTACAAAAGCATGGGTAGAGATGGAAAGCATTGGCGAAATTGCAATTTTTCTTGGTGCTTATTGGGGAACAACTTGCTCCACAAAAGGCACTAATCTTGAAAGTGAATCCAACTACTTCACTAAGGGCTGTTATCTCTATATCGACAACTTGAAAAACCCAAGCACATTGAAATCCCTCCCTTGCCCACATGTTAGCGAGACAAACCCAGACCCGTTTTTGTACTGGTTAACGTTTCCTTCTCAATAAGGGCAGGCAAAAATATTAAATACGTACACGGAAAACCAAAAATCTGATCGAACCAGAAGTTTTTGTATTTTGGTTTCGGCTTTTTGTTATATTCAGTTGGTATACAATAAATGTTTTACAGTTTTTGTTCTTGGTTCGTTACTCGATTTGAGTAGGTGGTGTTTCAATATAGTTTTTGTTTGATTTGCATATTTGGGCTTCATTTCATTTTCTGAGAGATGAGTTGAATGCAGTTAATTTTTGTTTTCTCGTTAGCAAACTATTTGGTTTACATTTACAAATTCTAGCACAGTTTCCTTGTGGTTTTATTCATTACCAGTAAACTTAACCGCGCTTCGCGCGGTCGTTAAATATATAATTTAATCTATTTAAAACTAAAATATAATCGAAATTATTGTTTCCACATACTAAAATTATCTTTAATTTTTCTTTCAAAAAGTTATCTAAAACATAAAAGTTTGTAATTTCAATCTATACTTATTTTGTAAAAGAAGAAATCAAAATTTAAACAACTGCATTTTTATATTAAAGAAAGAATTAAAAATATAAAGAAATAACTATAATGACACCATAATAAAAGATCTAAATCAAAATTGTCTAATATCTTGTGTGTTCGATGAAGCATGATTTTACTATCCTCGTTAATACATTTTGGTTACACTGTGATATTCTTCTATCGAACTTTGCGCCATTGATAGAAAACTAAGAATAAAAATATCATTTTATTCCATGCCTCGTATTTGCAAAACATCTCAGTCATATGAATTAGTCATCTTAAAATTAGAAATTAAATATAGAAGCAGTGTTAAAAGAGAATTAATTTTGTTGCAACAACTTCCTCGGCAACCGACCATCCTGATGTTTTACTACTCAAAATCACAACGATAATTGAGCCAAGTTATTCATACATTCTTATTAGAAGCACCACAAACACTCATAATACTAATCGAAACTCAATCAGCCTCTTCTGAAAAAATCTTTTCCGATCCTTCCTTAATTAAGGTATTCATAGAAGATGACTATTTATTATGTTATACTTACTGCATCTTTTATTATGAAATCAACACATTATGGTCAAAATGCAGCATTTTGAATGTGAAAAGAAAAAAAATAGTGATGCCAAATTTTTTGTCTTTAAATTCTTACAGATGCAATATAATGGCCTTATGAGGCTGCTACTGTGGTACAACCACTGCTACTTTAAAAAATATGCCCGTCCAACTACCTGCTCTAAAATCAAATAAGATACCAAAAATTGTGAAACTCAACAGGAGAAAATTTCTGTTGTATACAGCGATACCAAACACATATGTAGTTTCATATCAATATACACAAAAATTATCACTTTTTCAGCCAGAGTATAGTGTGAAGATTTTCACCAATGTTCAGATATTGTGAATTTTTGACCAATTAGTCTCGCCCCGTTAATTATCACCGTGTCCTAATAAAAAATTTCCACAGAAAAAGCTCTTACGGAAACATAACAAAACATGTTCCTACTTGTGACATCCAACCAATTATGTGCCAAAAAAATAAAAATTACTATTATAGTTATTGTACATGGTGAATGACCAAATTCCAATTGTAACGAAATCTTTAGGATAAACCAATGAATTTTAGGGGAAATTAATAAGAGGACATCAATTCAAATTCTGAATTTTCGAATTGAGAGAGATTGAGCTCACAAATTAGTTAAAGCTAAAACTTTTCAAGTTATAGCAAAAACCTATACGTAGTGTCACATTTTTGGCAGCTTCAATAAGCATTCCACCACCACTATATATTTGCCCAAAGCTTTTGCCACATATGAATTTTGATGTTCCTTTCCCTCGAAGTCTTGGCCACTACCATACTGCTGCAAAATGTTAAATAGGAACGGGTGAAGCTGTGGGAATTTAAGCATAGGAGAGCAAATAAAACGTTTTATTTTCATGGCGAGACTTTTCAATGCCGAACGGTTGTTTCTTTTAGACTTACAAACGGTTGTTATTTTAAGTGTTGTTAAATTTAATATAATACAACATTTAGGCTAATTGAATGTAAAGCATGAGAGGAAATAAAAAGCAAGATACAATTGAAACTATAGGGGAAAATTTTAAAAAAAAGAGAAAAAAGATAAATGTTATTCTAGGCAATAGAGAGGTGACACATCACCTTGTCTATGCCTACCTTTATTATATATATAGATTATTGGTTGTTTAGTTAGTTGATTTGAAGTGGATTTAACATATACGATTACTAATCCAAGGACAATGTAAGTTTAGAAAAAGTGATTTAGTAAAGCGGAGTTGAGTAATAATTTCATAATAGAGGTATTAATTTGCTTCTTAAAAAGTTTAATTTATCTTTCAAATGTCTCTATATTTTTAGTAAGGAGATTTAAAATATAAAAAAGTACAGGAAATTCTCTGTAGGGGAAAAATTTAGATTTGCTGGTCACATTAGAAGTTTAGATTACTATTCTGCTGCAACATAGCAACAGGTAGGAGTACAGTGAAAGAGGCATGTTAATTTGTTGGGCATATAGTCTTTATTTGTTTGAGAGGTAAGCCTGTTTGAAACCCTTGCGCCCCAACCTAATATATATATATATATATATATGAAACCCTTGCGACCCAATAAATATACAATTAATGCCCATTCTCATAATAATAATACTAGAAAAAATTGCCAGATGTAACATTATGCTCCATACTTACTCTTTATAGTAGTACTTTTAAATAATTACAAAACATTGCGAGATTATACATTTTACAGCAGCATTTATACATGTATCTCTGATTTATAAGCGTGATTATTTGTCTGTATTTCAATCACGCAGGTGACTTCTTTCAAAAGAGAGAGAGAGATAGTATATGCGCAATATCTAGACCATTTAATATTCGAGGTGTTATCTATTTCTAGTGTAGTGCGCCTTTAATATTTATTTTCGGATACAGAAAAGATTTATAAAATTGAACCAAGACAATTAAAGTTGTTTACAATTTGCTAAGACCACGATGCTGCAAAGTCCAATGCCTTTCTTTACTCATGAATGCTCTCACTTATTCACTACTACTTAATCTTTCTAAGAAGATGACTACTTTTAGTTTCAACATAGCATAATGACTGAATTTTTCACTTCTTCCATAGACGACTATTTGTTCATTTCGTTGTCTATGCTATTTTGATATGAGCCTGGATTGCATCTTAGGATTTGATATCTGGTTTACGAGGTACAGTGCCTTTTTGAAATACTCACTCTGAGCCATTTTTGCCGATAAATACGGTGTGTAAGAAGTTTTTTCTGGTCCACTAGGATTGATCGAGTCAAATGTCGCACATAAATTGGAAGGAGTGATAACTGCTTATAAATTTTGATAGGGTAAATGGCACTTTTAATCTTTCAGTTATCGGTAATCTTTAATTTAGTCTTCTTGATATCTGAATAAACATATTTAACTTTCAATTACTTGAAATGTGCACTTTTTGATATCTTTGCTTATAAATATTCATTTTTTTCAGAATTATTGATCGTTCCATTGTTTAATTACCCATTTGTTATGTTAAACTTGTATTGTCACTCCAAATTTAAGGGTAATATGCTTCTAAAAATGATTCAAATATAAAATATTTCATACGTAAAGACGTAATAAATAGTCATTTTAATTAATTGAAAGTCAAACGCGTTAAATCATATATTACTTTGCCAATAATTGAGAATCCAAATGCTATTCTTCCATATATCAATAATATGTTAGTTCATTGGAATCAAGTTTGCGTTCCACATCTACTGCACAGTAACTGTGCAAGTTGATTTTGATTGCTGCACAATAATTTTTTCACCAAATTAGTGTTTTTAAAGGCATTTTTGGGGTGAGTCTCGGGGCAAGGTGTCGTAAAAATGCACCTCAAACAGTTATGGAATGATTGCTAAGTTTCAAACAACAGTCATAGAAATGGCTATTTGTCAAAATCACTTTGTTAAACCTTTTGCAGAAATGGCAAAAGGTTTAAGAAGTTGCACGATTTTCCTACAAATGGGCTGGTCTGTTCTTTAATTTTTTTTTTCCTTCATAATCGAACTTATGCCTAGTGGGTATAAATTCTTTAGAGGCACCGACATAATTGCTTGTGCATATTATGATACGAAAATATAAACTTATGTCCCGCGAAATAGTTGTTTGTTTTGAGGAACAAAAACTAAAAACCAGCACAAAATAGAGACAAAAGCAAATGATCCCAAAATATACCGATTAGGTCTTTTGGTCCAAAGAGTTCCTGGTTTCAACCTTTATCAAAATTAACTTTATTAGCAGTTATGGCTATTTGTTAAAACTTACGCTGTACGCAGCAAGTTACAAGTCTTGAACACAAAACAAAAAAATGGCGTTATAAGCTCTTTCAGATAAGATTTAAACAAATAGCCCCTAAAATTAACGAATTAGTCAAAAATAACCAACGCATGTTTTCGTTATCCGGGTGCTATGATCCAATATCTTTCGAAAACAATACGATTTACCTATTGGGAGATAACGGGAGTTTGGGAATAAGATATGTTACCCAATGTTTCATGACAACAATAAGGGTGTTTTCCATTGTTTGGGCAATCCGCGCAAAAATATTACTCTTTTAATTATTCTCTCAATGGAACTTACTCAAGCTCAAATTATTACTTTTTTTTTTTTGCGCGGATTGCCCTTTATATGGGGCGGTCTTTAATTTTTGCCCTTCAAATTGATGGTCTTTAAATATTACCCCTCGCCTAACATCCTAAGGTTGTGAGTTCAAATCCCAGCTCAGTAATTAAAAAATAATCACAAGGTAGAATTTTGCAATCCGCCTAGCAAAACTCTGCCTTAAGGCAGAAACTGGCCTGCAAATTCCACCTTAAGGCAGAAATAAGGGCAGAACTTAAAGACCATTATTTTGAAGGGTAAACATTAAATACCACCTCCAGCGAAGGGCAATCCTGCAAATTGCCCAAATTATTACAACTTGGCCCAACCAAGATCCTGCATTTGGATTTAAGCACAGTAGTAAATAGAATGATTAATGTGTAAAAATAGTCATTCTTGTTATAAACAGCTTGTAGATATTGTCCGCTTTGGCGCACCTCACGGCTTTAAAACGCGTCTAGCAGGGAGGGGGACCTTCTGGGCCCTACTTGTAGACATTGTCCGCTTTGGAGCTTCAGGCTCCTCACGGTTTTAATCGCGTCTACAAGTAAAGGCTTCAGGCCCTGCTTATAAGCACGCACACAATCCCGTGTGCGAGCGGTGTGGGAACTTCTAGTTCACAACACACCCTTCCATCGCGAGCATCGTGCTGATAACGTGTTATAAACTGCTTGTACATATTGTCCGCTTTGGCGCACCTCACGGCTTTAAAACGCGTATATAAGTAAAGGCTTCAGGCCCTGCTTATAAGCACGCACACAATCTCGTGTGCGAGCGATGTGGGAACTTCAAGTTCACAACACACCCCCTCATCGCGAGCATCGTGCTGATAACGTGTTATAAACAGCTTGTAGATATTGTCCGCTTTGGCGCACCTCACGGCTTTAAAACGCGTCTAGCAGGGAGGGGGACCTTCTGGGCCCTACTTGTAGACATTGTCCGCTTTGGAGCTTCAGGCTCCTCACGGTTTTAATCGCGTCTACAAGTAAAGGCTTCAGGCCCTGCTTATAAGCACGCACACAATCCCGTGTGCGAGCGATGTGGAGTGTTATAAACAGCTTGTAGATATTGTCCGCTTTGGCGCACCTCACGGCTTTAAAACGCGTCTACAAGTAAAGGCTTCAAGCCCTGCTTATAAGCACGCACACAATCCCGTGTGCGAGCGATGTGGGAACTTCTAGTTCACAACACACCCTTCCATCGCGAGCATCGTGCTGATAACGTGTTATAAACTGCTTGTACATATTGTCCGCTTTGGCGCACCTCACGGCTTTAAAACGCGTATACGAAGGAGGAGGGCCACCAGGCACCATAGCTCACTTGTATAAACTGTCCGCTTTTGGGAACTTCTGGCCCCTCACGGTTTTCAAACGCGTATACAAGTGGAGGGTCTTCTGGCCCCAGTCCACAACAGAGGTTTCGAGCATCGTGCTGATAACGTGTTATAAACAGCTTGTAGATATTGTCCGCTTTGGCGCACCTCACGGCTTTAAAACGCGTCTACAAGTAAAGGCTTCAGGCCCTGCTTATAAGCACGCACACAATCCCGTGTGCGAGCGATGTGGGAACTTCTAGTTCACAACAATTCTCTGGTTTTTTTTTGTTTTTTCCATTCTTTCTTTTGTTGTTTATTTTATACCGTCTAGTGCTCAATTGGATAGCTAATCAAAGTTTGAAACCAAATTGTGAAAGTGTTTGTTCAGTAGCAGCAATTTTGCGGGATAATAGAGGAATTAATTATTATAAGAAAATAAAAGTGACTGTACTTGAGTAATTTTCATAACTTAAATGAACATTCAAATAATTAACTCATTTTCTGGGCTTCTAAGACCATCTCAAACCCACTTCCATTTTTACCTTCAAACTCCATTTTGGAGTCAAAAATGGAGGAATTTTACTCCAACCTAGCTGCAAATTTGCCTCCATTTTGGAGGGTGAACAGTGTCACTCCAAATTTGGAGTGACACTCTTCATCCACTCCATCACTATTCCCTATTATTTTATTATTTAACCCTTTTAATTTATCATATTATATATACCTAATTATGTCTATGTAATATCTTTATAATATTAATTTTACATCTTAATTTTCGCGATGAAACAAGAATCATGTCGAAAAGATGTTGAACGTGCATTCAGAATTTTCAAGCTCGTTTTGCAATTATTGCAGGACTATCCCGTTTTTAGAGAAAAGAAGTGCTACATGATATAATAATTACATGTATTATATAACACAATATGATAATCGAGGATGAGCGTGATCTTAATGCATCAATTCAAGATGCTTGAGAAGGTCTAGCTCCAACAGAAGAAGTGGTAATAGATGAAAATCACCAATTTGAACAATTTTTAGATCGACACAAAAAAATTAAGGACAAAGATGCTCATTTTGCACTTCGTAATGCATTAATAGATCATTTATGGGAGCATACTAGAGGTGGAAGTTGAATATTAAAGTAGTACTTAAACTAAATTTTACCATAATGTAATATGTATTGAATTATCTTGTATCTCAATGATTTCACTTTTATTTGAATTATCCGTTAATATGTATAATCTATAATATTTGCTTACAAATTATATTATTTAACAAATTATATGAATTACATAGGATGAATATGTAAAAAAGAAAAAAAAAGATAGGATTCGTTTAATGGAAACAAGAAAATAAAATTTAAATAAAAGATAATAGTATAATATAGAAGAGAGAAGAATATAAAAGGGAATATTCTTTTTTGGAGTAAAAAATAGAGTAATGGTTGGAGTTAGTTTACTCCATTTTGGAGTGAAGATTTGGAGTGAAGGGTTGGAGATGGCCTAACGAATGTTGCAATTGCGGAAGCTGTAGTGTTTTCGTAACGCACATAAATTCTTGTGTCGATTTCTGTTTGGCCTTATCCTTATATGAATGGAAAGGTATTTCAACGCACTACAACTTTCATTAAGGAAGCTTTTCAAAATGCTCATCTGATCAAGGGGTTATGGTTGCTTGAAGTAAGCCCCTCAACAACTTACTCAAACGCATTCTAACCTTCTAGCTGTTATACTCTTATGGTACGAGTCAAGCATTAGTCTGAAGACTCGAGGTGTTACACGAAGCACCAAGAACAAGAGATACTCTCATTCACGCCTCCTAAGACAGTTCAACTAGAATATAGACGGAAGGAGCTCATGCAGCAGGCAAAACGAATCTATATTAATGCATGTGCTTTAGCAAAACTTTATTTTTTTATTTAGAAATTCACTTTATATGTATAAATTGTTTATACATGGATTTATAGCTTTGGCAAAACGAATCTACATTGATGCATGTTCAACTAAAAATATTTCATTAATCATACTTAATATATCCTACCGAACGATCCCTCATTAAGTTATTGAGTTTACATGGGAATGATGTTTGACAAAAAAAAAACTATGATTTTAAATTGAGATTATTGATTCGTTGAGTTGCAAAAAACAAGGGGAACTCCTAAACTACTGACGGCTCTTGAAACGCAAAACAAGGGGAACTCCTAAACTACTGACGGCTCTTGAAACGCATAAACCACCGCAGCAGCGCCTCTCAAACCTAGACATTGGGAGAAAAGAGCTCAGTTCACACGCTTATAAAAGAAAAAGTTGTTATGTCATTCACCGATGTGGGAGTTAAGGTAAAACTTCAATCCAATTCACGCCCCAACCCCTACCCGCCCGCACTAACCCAACCCATGTCGCCTCAATCCTATTTTTAACAATACTGGTTATTATAGTTTTAATAATTTTTACACCTAAATTTATGCTTCGCGTCGAAAGTTAGGAGTTCAATTGAATCCCAACTTACCATGCTAGATACGCTCCCCGCATACAAAAAAATGAGTAATTTGCGGAGGTTAAAAGTTACAATTCGCAGAGATTTTAACTTTCACTAATTGCTAGAAGAGGCTAACATCTCTGCAAATTACCCATTTTTTTAAAGTACAATTTTGTCTTCAAATTTACTTAATGCATGTATTAATAGTCTTGGCATTGCTAATACCATGATTTGCAACATGTTTGAGATACGATTTGTTGAGCTACGAAAACCCAAAAAACGGTCCTAAGCTGACGAAGCAATTTCTTTTCTTTTTTTGAGCGAAATGACGGAATGAATATAAATGTATTAGACTCCCAAGGTGGACAAAGGTAGTTTAGTGCTCACAGAGCTTTCAAACGAGACTCTGATTCACAAGGTTATAAAAGAAAAAATTGTTAATGTTTTTTTTACCCATGTGGGAGTTATGGTAAAACTTAAGTCCAATTCACGCCCAAACCCCTATCCGCCTGCACTAACCCAGGCCATGAAGCCTCAATCTTATTTTTAGGCTAATTGTTTTTAACAAAACGTGGCATCTAAATGTGGTGGGTATATAGTTTGAAACGTAAGTTGACTTTTGAGGCGCATCATAATATCTCATTAATTCGACATACAGTTAAAAGTTGATCCTTCGAACTTCTTTTAATAAATATAGCAGAAGCTTCAGTGGTGTAATTAAGTTATCAAAATATGAACCTTTTTTTTTTTAATTTGGTTATGTAACATAGGTGGGTCAAATCAAATCATTAAACTTTTGGAACGATTCGCCTTCTTTTATGTCATTTCAATTACAAATAATGGTCAAAATACACACCAAGTATCACTTTTTTTATTGAAAGCATGTGCAAATAAGCTTGAATAAATTCCAGATGTAGGATTAACTCAGTTTGGTAGATACTTAGAAATCCAGCTCAAATAATTTCGAATATGGTTTATTTATGGGTTGAGTCTAATACATGTAAACCGATATATTAGTACCACCTATTTAATTAAATCCCCACACATGCATTTCATAATTTGTTAAGAATAGGGCCGAGGACATTTTTAATCCAAATTTTATCAATAAAGTGTGATCCAATAGAGAGAGATATTAAACCATTTCGAATGGACATTTTTGACCCTTTGCTATTTTAATCATTCTAGGGGCCATAAGTGAAAGGATTAGGTTCTAAACGTTTCGGGGAGGGGAGTTCAAATGAGACCGAAATATCGATCTGAACCGGTAAATTGAGTCAAACAGACTTAATAAATCGAAACTGGTTTGGGTCTCATTTGATTTGGTTTTAGATTTTAAAAACCAAACAGAGTTCCAGATCATAAATTTAAGTCTGTTTGGTCCATTAGATTCCATTATACACAGGAATATTGTCCTTTAGGCAGAGTTCCAGATCTTAAATTTAAGTGTGTTTGGTATTACAATTAATTTTAATAAACGGGTTGGTTTGACGAGGGGCAAAATCATAATTTCGACCTCCGATTTAATTAAAACAGAGCACATATTGACCCCTTTCTACCATTTTCTAAAACTCTCCCGCTCTATTTTGATAGCCTTCCCTTGTTTTTTCACTCTTTCCTCTGCTCAGTTTAGGTACGTTGCTTGTAGAACTGTAAGGTGAGGTTTCTGATTTCCAGTGTTATCTAGATTTAACATTGTGTTGAGGTTTAATTTGAAGAATGTTTTTTTTTTTTACTTTCGCCTAAGCTAATTAGTGATTAATTGTTACACCTCTATTCTATGTATTCGACTTGTAGATCTGTTAGGTGAGGTTTCTGATTTTCAGTGTTTTCTAGATTTAACATTGTGTTGAGGTTTAATTTGACGAATGTTTTTTTTGAATCTCGCATGGAAGATATAGCTTACTTTCGCCTAAGCTAATTAGTGATTAATTGTTACACCTCTATTCTATGTATTCGACTTGTAGATCTGTTAGGTGAGGTTTTTTATTTTCAGTGTTATCTAGATTTATCATTGTGTTGAGGTTTAATTTGAAGAATGTTTTTTTTTTACTTTCGCCTAAGCTAATTAGTGATTAATTGTTACACCTCTATTCTATGTATTCGACTTGTAGATCTGTTAGGTGAGGTTTCTGATTTTCAGTGTTATCTAGATTTAACATTGTGTTGAGGTTTAATTTGACGAATGTTTTTTTTGAATCTCGCATGGAAGATATAGCTTACTTTCGCCTAAGCTAGTTAGTGATTAATTGTTACACCTCTATTCTATGTATTCGACTTGTAGATATGTTAGGTGAGGTTTCTGATTTTCAGTGTTATCTAGATTTAACATTGTGTTGAGGTTTAATTTGAAGAATGTTTTTTTTTTACTTTCGCCTAAGCTAATTAGTGATTAATTGTTACACCTCTATTCTATGTATTCGACTATGCTGCTTTCATGGTTTATTCTTCACTTTTAGGTCTTTCAGTAAGAATGGATTTGAGTTTGTTATTTGACATACTGCACTAGAGGTGTTTGAGAAATTGCCTGAAAGAAGAAACTACTAATCTTTTTAGGACGCTCTGAAAAAAAAGATCAAAAATAGATGGGAAACTTCCCATTAAAGGTGCGCTGTTCTATGAGAGCTTGAAAATTTCATTCTCCAGCGGAGATAATCTCTGAAAATGAATTTACTATTTGCTAGCCATAGTTCAGCTAACAAGGTTGTTCATTATTTGATAGCTGAACTAGATGGGTCTCCAATGCTCTTTTGATCATCATACACTGGGGCTAGAGTAAGCTCATGTGGTATTCTCTGTACTGGTTTGGAAAACTTTTTAATGTCATGTGGTATTCTCGTTACGAAAAGTTTTAATGTCAAATTGATTTTTCTTCTCTCCAAAGCCCTTTTCTATCTCTCTCCAGAATTTTCTGGTCTTCTTTGTGTGAATAATGAGGAGAAAGACCTGAAATTTCATTTAAAAGGGTGTGGGTAATGGGCCTAACCCGGTTGGGCTCGGATTGGGCCTAGCCCACTGACCTTTCTGCCTTAACACGTCAATATCTCCTTATTCCATCGTCACTTGCGAACCCGCGATAAATGGTTGGAAAGCTAATTCAATTATCTACAACTTCTATTTCATGGTATTTTTCCAAATTCCAAACTTATAATACCGTTTTTACCCCCCAAAGTCAGGTCACCCGAAAACGTTTTCTTAAAAATATTCGTTTGGAGGACTTCCATTTTGATTTGGCCCAAGGGTCCTGCTTGAATTGTGTTTAACTTCACATATGTGATTCATATAATTTGTCACATGTCCCAAAAAAAAATCTTGACGTGTGGGCCCCACCTCAACTTACAATTAATCCGACGTTCAAAAATACGGGATGTAACATTCTTCCCCCCCCCCCCCTTTAGAACATTCGTCCTCGAATGTTCAACTAGCCTTATGGGGTATTATAATACGTCGGAGAGGTCTCTTTCTTTCCTTCAAAATTTCCCAAACGTTACTATTACTGTCCCCCTTTTTACGTACTCGCCCCCTTTTTTTTTTCCGAACATCGTTGTGCTGGAACGTCCCGGCCTTAACTGGCGACGGAACTAGTGTCAATTTACTTATAATATATGTACCATGTCTTTCGCATTGTTTCTCAAATTCTGTTCAGTTAATATCTTTCATACCTTGCGATGTACATTCCGCCAACCTATCAGATTTGGATACGGCCAAAATGGCCTGTATATTTGTATATGTGCATATGTACGGCGATGTGTATTCCGCCGACCCTTTTGATTTGATATGATATTCTGTATACGCGACCGCTTAAGATATTATTTATTTTCAGTTTTGTTTAAAAAGATGAATAAGCAATCCGAGTTAAGCTTTAATATGACGATTTGGCTTGTATGTCTGTTTGGGTGTCCAAATAGGGCACCAGTCGCGGCCCACGGGGCCGGGTCGTGACATTAAAAACCCGACGCAATTGGTTTGGTTTGGTGTTTAAAAAATCCGAATCAACCCGATCCATGTACAGCCTACTGATGAGTGTCTAGAATTATAAGAATTAATAAAAACAATGTAAGATACCTTAGAATAATTAATTAAGTAATAAATAGTTGCTCAAAACTCTTTGTAAACAATAAGAGTTTTACTGGAAGCTCTGGTCAGGCAGCTCAAAATCATGGAAACCAAATATCAATTTAATTTGATTTCTTGCCCTTATTTTCCCTCAAACAATTAAATTTCTTTCTTTTGTTTTATCGTAAAATGTGAATTTCATTTTGATAATTATCTTTAATCGTTGTTATAGGTTTAAGTATTAAGAATGAAGAATCTTTAAGCAGCACATGACAAAGGGCCCAACTAGAATAGGCCCACAAAGCCTAGTAAAAAGTAACTCCTAAAATTAGGGTAAACTATCAACTCCAAATAATTAGTTAGAGATTTGTTTTTCTAGAATTTGAAGATAAGTGGGCCGTATCCAAACCCGAGAACTCTTTCGTGAGCCCAGTTCGGAGTGATGGTGAGCACAGCCGTAACGGAATAAGAAATAACAATCTAAGAAGCTAAAAGTAATGAACTTCCGTATATTGCCTTAAAGAGAATAATATTCGGGTTACAATGATGAGTTATAGAGAAGAAGATAAATCCTTTTCCTCTACCCTAAGCTACCTTATATAAGCCAAAACAAGACCCGAGTTAGTAGGAGTGGAGGCCAGCTGTATAGCACATTCGGCCTCTCTAAGCATCCAGTCATGCAGCCTAACCCTAAGAACCTTTTCCTCCCTTTGTGCGACGCCTGGCCATCCCGAGTGGCTATCCGCTGTAGTGTTTTCGTAATGCACATAAATTCTTGTGTCGATCTCTGTTTGGCCTGATCCTTATATGAATGGAAAGGTATTTCAACGCACTACAACTTTCATTAAGGAAGCTTTTCAAAATGCTCATCTGATCAAGGGGTTATGGTTGCTTGAAGTAAGCCCCTCGACAACTTACTCAAACGCATTCTAACCTTCTAGCTGTTATACTCTTATGGTACGAGTCAAGCATTAGTCTGAAGACTCGAGGTGTTACACGAAGCACCAAGAACAAGAGATACTCTCATTCACGCCTCCTTGACTTCTCAAATTGAACTAAGACTGTTCAACTAGAATATAGCCGGAAGGAGCTACTGCAACAGGCAAAACGAATCTATATCAATGCATGTGCTTTAGCAAAACTTTATTTTTTTATTTAGAAATTCACTTTATATGTATAAATTGTTTATACATGGATTTATAGCTTTGGCAAAACGAATCTACATTGATGCATGTTCAACTAAAAAAAATTCTTTAATCATACTTAATATATCCTACCGAACGATCCCTCATTAAGTTACTGAGTTTACATGGGAATGATGTTTGAAAAAAAAAACTATGATTTTAAATTGAGATTATTGATTCGTTGAGTTGCAAAAAACAAGGGGAACTCCTAAACTACTAACGGCTCTTGAAACGCAAAACAAGGGAAACTCCTAAACTACTGACGGCTCTTGAAACGCATAAACCACCGCAGCAGCGCCTCTCAAACCTAGACATTGGGAGAAAAGAGCTCAGTTCACACGCTTATAAAAGAAAAAGTTGTTATGTCATTCACCGATTTGGGAGTTAAGGTAAAACTTCAATCCAATTCACGCCCCAACCCCTACCCGCCCGCACTAACCCAGCCCATGACGCCTCAATCCTATTTTTAACAATACTGGTTATTATAGTTTTAATAATTTTTACACCTAAATTTACGCTTCGCGTCGAAAGTTAGGAGTTCAATTGAATCCCAACTTACCATGCTAGATACGCTCCCGCATACAAAAAAATGAGTAATTTGCGGAGGTTAAAAGTTACAATTCGCAGAGATTTTAACTTTCACTAATTGCTAGAAGAGGCTAACATCTCTGCAAATTACCCATTTTTTTAAAGTACAATTTTGTCTTCAAATTTACTTAATGCATGTATTAATAGTCTTGGCATTGCTAATACCATGATTTGCAACATGTTTGAGATACGATTTGTTGAGCTACGAAAACCCAAAAAAAGGTCCTAAGCTGACGAAGCAATTTCTTTTCTTTTTTTGAGCGAAATGACGGAATGAATATAAATGTATTAGACTCCCAAGGTGGACAAAGGTAGTTTAGTGCTCACAGATCTTTCAAACGAGACTCTGATTCACAAGGTTATAAAAGAAAAAATTGTTAATGTTTTTTTACCCATGTGGGAGTTATGGTAAAACTTAAGTCCAATTCACGCCCAAACCCCTATCCGCCTGCACTAACCCAGGCCATGAAGCCTCAATCCTATTTTTAGGCTAATTGTTTTTAACAAAACGTGGCATCTAAATGTGGTTGGTATATAGTTTGAAACGTAAGTTGACTTTTGAGGCGCATCATAATATCTCATTAATTCGACATACAGTTAAAAGTTGATCCTTCGAACTTCTTTAATAAATATAGCAGAAACTTCAGTGGTGTAATTAAGTTATCAAAATATGAACCTTTTTTTCTTTTTAATTTGGTTATGTAACATAGGTGGGTCAAATCAAATCATTAAACGTTTGGAACAATTCACCTTCTTTTATGTCATTTCAATTACAAATAATGATCAAAATACACACGAAGTATCACTTTTTTTATTGAATGCATGTGCAAATATGCTTGAATAAATTCCAGATGTAGGATAAACTCAGTTTGGTAGATACTTAGAAATCCAGCTCAAATAATTTCGAACGAATGGATATGGTTTATTTATGGGTTGAGTCTAATACACGTAAACCGATATATTAGTACCACATATTTAATTAAAACCCCACACATGCATTTCATAATTCCGTTAAGAGTAGGGCCGAGGACATTTTTAATCCAAATTTTATCAATAAAGTGTGATCCAATAGAGAGAGATATTAAACCATTTCGAATGGACATTTTTGACCCTTTGCTATTTTAATCATTCTAGGGGCCATAAGTGAAAGGATTAGGTTCTAAACGTTTCGGGGAGGGGAGTTCAAATGAGACCGAAATATCAATCTGAACCGGTGAATTGAGTCAAACCGAAACTGGTTTGGGTCTCATTTGATTTGGTTTTAGATTTTAAAAACCAAACAGAGTTCCAGATCATAAATTTAAGTCTGTTTGGTCCATTTGATTCCATTATACACAGGAATATTGTCCTTTAGGCAGAGTTCCAGATCATAAATTTAAGTGTGTTTGGTATTACAATTAATTTTAATAAAAGGGTTGGTTTGACGAGGGGTAAAATCATAATTTCGACCTCCGATTTAATTAAAACAGAGCACATATTGACCCCTTTCTACCATCTTCTAAAACTCTCCCGCTCAATTTTGATAGCCTTCCCTTGTTTTTTCACTCTTTCCTCTGCTCAGTTTAGGTGCGTTGCTTGTAGAACTATAAGGTGAGGTTTCTGATTTTCAGTGTTCTCTAGATTTAACATTGTGTTGAGGTTTAATTTGAAGAATGTTTTTTTTTTAATCTCGCATGGAAGATATAGCTTACTTTCGCCTAAGCTAATTAGTGATTAATTGTTACACCTCTATTCTATGTATTCGACTTGTAGATCTGTTAGGTGAGGTTTCTGATTTTCAGTGTTATCTAGATTTAACATTGTGTTGAGGTTTAATTTGAAGAATGTTTTTTTTTACTTTCGCCTAAGCTAATTAGTGATTAATTGTTACACCTCTATTCTATGTATTCGACTTGTAGATCTGTTAGGTGAGGTTTCTGATTTTCAGTGTTATCTAGATTTAACATTGTGTTGAGGTTTAATTTGAAGAATGTTTTTTTTGAATCTCGCATGGAAGATATAGCTTACTTTCGCCTAAGCTAATTAGTGATTAATTGTTACACCTCTATTCTATGTATTCGACTTGTAGATCTGTTAGGTGAGGTTTCTGATTTTCAGTGTTATCTAGATTTAACATTGTGTTGAGATTTAACTTGAAGAATGTTTTTTTTGAATCTCGCATGGAAGATATAGCTTACTTTCGCCTAAGCTAATTAGTGATTAATTGTTACACCTCTATTCTATGTATTCGACTTGTAGATCTGTTAGGTGAGGTTTCTGATTTTCAGTGTTATCTAGATTTAACATTGTGTTGAGGTTTAATTTGAAGAATGTTTTTTTTGAATCTCGCATGGAAGATATAGCTTACTTTCGCCTATGCTAATTAGTGATTAATTGTTACACCTCTATTCTATGTATTCGACTTGTAGATCTGTTAGGTGAGGTTTCTGATTTTCAGTGTTATCTAGATTTAACATTGTGTTGAGGTTTAATTTGAAGAATGTTTGTTTTGAATCTCGCATGGAAGATATAGCTTACTTTCGCCTAAGCTAATTAGTGATTAATTGTTACACCTCTATTCTATGTATTCGACTTGTAGATCTGTTAGGTGAGGTTTCTGATTTTCAGTGTTATCTAGATGTGGAGGGTAAGAAAATTTTAAGTGGTGAAGGTAGAATGGGTTAAGACGCGGAGATGGCATGCCACGTGGCATCCACCTCATCAAATGTTAGTGCCACGTAGGATTGGATGTCCATCTTCGATAACTTTAACGGATGAGGGGTATATTTGATCCTATAGTATAATGACAGAGGCATATTTGAATCCAAAGTATAACGAGAGGTATATTTTTGACCCTTTTCTCATAGTACAGGGTACGTATATTTGTCCCTTTGCCGTTTCAAAAATAATATTCCACTATAATATACTTCATCTGTCCATAATAAGTGTCACCTCAGTCAAAAGATTTTATAAATGCGACCTTAGGAAATTAAAATAAAAATTAACTATTTTTTTTCAATTCTACCTTTAGATAAAACCTGGCAAGTATCTGTATTCAAAACAAAAATTGACACAGTAATTTAGTACTGTGATTTTCAATGTCAAAAGGATTACTACTCATGGATGCTTTAATCAATATGAAAAAGTAATTTATTTATTATATATGGATAATTTAGTATACTTCACAAGAGTGAATCTCACTTTATCCCCTTAACATTTAAATATTAGGAAATGATACCCCTCTCACATATTAAATGGAAACAATAACCCCTTTATCTAATATTTTCTGATGAGATTTTTTTTATTTTTAATAAAGATCTTTTTTCTTTTTTTTTTCTAGAATTAAATACAAAAATATATATCTCTTATTCTACTGAAAATAATGTATAACAACTACTTGAAAAAATCTGTCAATAAATTTCAAGCTATGTGTCATTTTTTTTTTTGGGACAAGAGAGACCTCTTTTATATTTGAAAAAATCATAAAGAGAAATAATTTTTAATTGTTGGGAAACATTAAGGATTCAATTAGAGGTTAAGTGCATTCAAGATCTTAATTATTATACAATCTAGTATTAGTATTCGTGCGGGGCGCGGACGATGTTAAAAGACACTAATCATGTTGAATTGTGATATCGCTTGTTTGAGTACATTATATCATATTATTTTAATAAAATGTCAAGTATTATTTAATTTTTCAATATAATACACTTAAATTAACGATATTGATGCGACTAGACACTAGAAAAACAAAGACACTAGAAAGTAAAGGAAAGGACCAAAACGAATTCAGCTAACGTAAAAAAGAATTCCATTAGTGTGATTAGCGTTTTTTGAGAAATTAGTTGAGAAAAACGGGGAGTTTATTTATGGTAGATAGTATACAGGAGTATCGGTTATGAGGTTTAAAAGAAAATACTGCAAAATGTTTTTATCCCACCAAAGGCCCAAGGGTCTGTGATTTGACGGCCGGAAAAAAAAAAAAAACTTTGAAAATCAAAATGTAAAATTGAAAAGTAAATCTGAAATGTATCCTTCCAAGAAAGAGAATTTCAAGACTAGTTGGATCCAGCTAACTAAGGAACCAAAGGGATATTTTAAGTTCTCTTTGCGAGTAGTGCTGTCAATTTTGATAAACATTAACTATATGTTTGTTACAATTGATAAATTATTTAAAAGGTAGTATAATAATGGATTTAATTGCACCCTTCTCTCTCAAAAATATGACTCCCCCCCCCCCCCCCCCCCTCCATATTTAATGTATATTACTTTACAATATTATATAAAAGGTAGTATAATAATAGAATTAATTATATATTTACAAAATAATTCTAGTTTATTGCGAATTTAATCAGGATTATTTGATTATACAAGACAAACGGTATATAATAATGGTAAAATGTATGTGTTTATTCATTCATTCGTTAGAAAAAAGATATTCATGGCCTATTCGAATAGGTGAAAACAAATAAATGATGTCCACAATCTAAGAAGGACATAGGATCTCGTGTGATCTCTTGACCTCTTACAATTTGAATAGAAGAAAATGTTTTTTCTAGATATCTTATGTGTTTTTGTGTAAAAAATGAAGATTTCTTGTAAAAATATCATAAAACTAATTTTTTTTTATAAAGGGCCAAAAATTCATCTCTCCCCAATCTATAGGACTCCACAAATTAAAAGGTAAAAAGCTACTCCCTCCATCTCACAATATTTGCAGTGGTTACTATAAAAAAATTGTCTCAAATTATTTCTTGTTTTAGAACTTTTTATTTCTTATTTACCTTTAATAGAATTTCGTCATTAATGGAGATAACACATAAATAGAGTAAATATTCAATGAAAAAAATTATAACTTAGACATAAATAAGGGTAAAGTTAGTCAAATGACCCTTTTAATTAATAAGACACGTGTAAAACGAAAAAACGATAAATAATTTGAGACGGAGGAAGTATATTAAGCTATCCACTAAATATTCAATTTAGCAATAAAATTAAAGTATACCCCTAATGTGTAAAACCACCGTAATTGGAAGAGAAAGAAAGTGCCAATAAAATAATCATTTATGACAAAATCATTGATGGAAGAGAGATGAAAAATAAAAATAGTTGCAGAACATTAATGATATTGTTGAGCTACTACTATAATATAGCGTAAAAAAGGTCATGTTTTGCTAAAAAACAATTAGCGTAAAAAAGGGGACTGAGTTTTCGTGGCTGGGTTAGTGTTGGCGGTGCGTGAATAGGAATTAAAGTTCCCACATCGTCCAAAGACATAAAATCTTTGTATTTAATAAACTTGGGAACAAAAACCGCTGCTCGGAAGCTATCTGAGCATGAGTATCTCTGTCACAGTGGACTTAAGAATAGTGCGCGTAAATTTTAAAACCCTAGCCGCCACACACTCTCTCTTCTAAGACTACTCTCTCTTCTAAAATAACCAAACCCTAGACCAATCTTGTATGGCCATGGCGGCCGGCAGCCAGCCACGGGGTGGTCTGCCATCGACCAACTCCACAAACGACAATACACCTACTCTTAATTTTCTATCTGCTTTACAACCACCTCCAGAAGTGGAAGCTTTAAACCTTAAACCTTTAACATATCTACATGGGGAACCAACGTTTGCATGGACAAAGATCGCGACGTCAAAACCTAAAATATGTTGTTATTGCAAAATTCTCTCATGGCAGACCAGATTTACATGAAATAAGGAAGTTTCTACCCATTCAATTGGGGATTAAAGGGCGGTGTGATATTGTTTTTTTGGAGGAGAGACATCTTTTATTGAGACTCTCACGACTTGAAGATTATGCAGCCCTAACATCTGGTGCATTTGAATTGCATTATAGGGGAAGGATATATCCTGTACAATTTTTAATATGGAATCCATGGTTTAACCCAGAGGAGGAAACCACGATAGCAGTTGCATGGATCTCATTCCCTGGACTACCCACAAATCTATTTGATAGAGAATCAATGTTTACTTTGACACAAGCAGTAGGCACACCATTGATACTTGATAAAGCTACTACTAATCAGACGAGACCAAGTTGTGCACGTGTGAAAGTGGAAGTAAATTTACTGAAGGAATTGCCAAAGAGGATTCACATCAGTTGTGTTGATGAGGAGAATGGGGAAGTACAAGCAAAATGGCAAAGAATCCAATATGATTACTTGCCAAAATATTGTACACATTGTAAACTGCAGGGGCATGATATACAAGGTTGTTGGGTGGTGCATCCTGAATATAGGCCCAAGAAGGAGGAACCAAAGTCGGAGCAGCATAAGGAACCTGAAAAAGCCAAGCGGAAACAAGTTAATGAGAATACTAAAGATGAAGCAGCTACCAAACCGAACAGGAAACATTTTGAGAATAATGGTTCTCAACCTGCTAAATCAGTGGCAGCAAGATGGAAGGGAACAAACAATTATTATGGGAGGAATCATGGGTATAACAATAAAATGGAATGGAATGTAGTGACACATAAAAAGATCAACAAGCAAGGTATGGAAGAGGGGAAAAAAGGAAAGGAAACAAGAGGATAATACACACCAAAAGACAGTAGAGAAGGAGCTGAACAAGGGAAATTCTTTTGAGGCACTATCAAAGGTAGATGAAGAAACTTCACTGGAAATATGCAAAGAACAAGGAAATCAACAAATACAGTTATCAAAACCTTTGGTGGAATCATCTGTAGATAGGACGAAGGAAGAGGGTAGCAAAGCCCCAATTGTGGTGGAGAGCAACTCATCTGATGAATCTGGGGACAAAGAAAATAAGGAGAAAGGCAGCATGTTACAAGAAGCAGTCAATAGCAAGCATGATCAAACACAACAAAGAGTGGAAACACAAGCAGAGGTACCAACATCTAATGAGAACAAGGAAAAGATCACAACCAGTAATCAAAATACAACTGAAGAAGATCATGTAAACAAAGGAATGGAAAGCAAAGCAATAGAGGAGGAGGGAACTAAAGCAGCAGATGTGGAGAAGGGACAGGACCAGACTAAAATAATGCAAGATGTGGATTTAAATGAAGTGCCTGATAAACCACCTGATACAAGCATAAGTGAAAGTGTTAAAGAGGCTGAAAAGTTGATTCAACAACCTGATGATACTCTTTCATCGTCAGAAGTGGATAAAAGGATCAATAGAGGTCAACAGGGGGAGAATAGGTGTCAAGAAGAACAAATTGGAGAAGCTATGAGGGAAAACTGGATTGCTTATGTGGAGAATGACAAGAGTAAGTCTAGTACTATAGTGGAGGACAGGCGAAAGAAAAGTGCACAGTTGACTGTAAAAAAAATTTGAGCATGGAGGCCAGCAACAACCACAGGTTACTACTAATGAAATTGAAATTGGTGATGATGATGAACTGGATGAAGAGAACATAGCGCAAAGCATACAAAAAGCTATGACCAAAGGAGACATATCACCAAAGCAAGTTGCAACCACCAACAAGCAGAACATAAAAAAAACAATCAGAGGTAAAAGTGTGCCTCCAGCAGGTGTAGGAGGTATACAAACAAGGAAAACAGCTTCCAAATCCAAAGTTTCTCAATGAATAGTGCATTAATATGGAACATTAGATTTGTTAACACTCAGCAAGCTTTTGAAAGAGTGATGATGTTAAACAGACAGAAAAAGTTCAAGTTTATTGCTTTAATGGAACCATTTCAGCATCAAAGACACATTGAGATGTATAAATTATGGGTGGGAATGTCAACTGCTTGGCATAATAGTAATGGCAAAATTTGGGTATTTGTAGATGATGAGTATCAGGTGGAGACCCAAAAGAATACAGAACAATTGCTATCTTTGAAATTGACAAAATTGATTGGAGGCCAAGAAATGGTCATTTCTATTGTATATGCCAGCACAGATAGGGCAACTAGAGTAACATTATGGAATGATATTCTTCATATTTCTAACACTGTTAATGCACCATGGCTTGTGGGTGGTGATTTTAATGTTATAATGGATGAAATAGAGAAATTTAGAGGTTTAGAAGTGCCTTTTGTGGAAGTGGAAGATTTCAATCAGTGTATTAATATCTGTCAGCTTACCGATTTGGGATTCAAAGGAAGCATGTACACCTGGTGGAATGGAAGATCAGATGAACAATGTATTTTCAAGAGGCTAGACAGATGCTTAGCTAATCAGAGGCTGCAAGATTTATATCCGAATATTGAAGTGGAGCATCTTATTAAACAAGGGTTAGATCATTCACCTTTGTTGATTAATTGTAAAGAGGACAACACTATAATCAAAAAGTCATTCAGATTTCTGAATTTCTGGATTGAGCATCCTGCTTTTATGGATATGGTGAAGGATAATTGGTCAGGATTTCATGGGTCAGATCCTTTTTACATCTTTCATAGTAAATTGAAGAAATTGAGTAAAATCTTATCCAAATGGAGCAAAGATACTTATGGTGACATATTCAGACAGATTGATACACAAGAAGAAGTAATTAAAATTCATGAACAGGAATTTGAAGAGAATCCTTCTGGTGCCAATAGAGAGAGGTTATAAAAGGTGCAAGCAGAACTAATAAAATTTTATGCAGTAGAGAAGCAGTTTTGGAAACAGAAATCAGGAATGCAATGGTTTATGGATGGGGATAGAAATACAAAATTCTTTCATGCTCATGTGCAAGGCAAAAGAAAGAAGCTACAAATTAACAGAATTCAGAATCAGAATAGAGTGTGGCTAGAAAGAGAAGAGGATATTGCGGTGGAAGTTGTTAATTACTTTCAGCATCAGTTTACTGCAGAAAAAGAGGCTACTGATTTTGAGTTGCTGGATAACATTCCAAATCTGATATCAGCAGATCAAAATAGTGAGCTTACTGAATTTCCTGAAGAAGATGAGATTAAGAAGGCTGTGTTTGGGCTTAATGCTAATAGTGCAGGAGGACCTGACGGGTACACTGGGAAGTTCTTTCAGGCAGCGTGGGATATCATATCTAAAGATGTCATCAATATGGTGCATGCTTTCTTCTGTGGACATGAACTTCCTAGATACATTACTTGCACTAATGTAGTGTTATTACCTAAAAAGAAGGAGGTTCTTACTTGTTCTGATTTGAGGCCTATAAGCTTGAGTAATTTCATCAGCAAAGTATTCTTCAAAATTATTCATGAGAGATTGGTGAAGTTGTTACCAAATATTATTTCACCTCAGCAGACTGGTTTTGTCAAAGGAAGGAGCATTGTGGAGAATATATTACTTGTTCAGGAGAATATATTTTTTCCTGAACTTCTCTTCTTTACATTTTCTCTAAGCGTACCTTTACCATTTTTTGAACTTATTATCACTATTTAAATATCATATTTTTTTTTTTGCAACTGCCTCCTAATTCTCCATGCGGACCACATCTTAATTTTTTTAATCTCTACTATTATGGAGCATTGTGGAGAATATATTTTTTTCCTGAACTTCTCTTCTTTACATTTTCTCTAAGCGTATCTTTACCATTTTTTGAACTTATTATCACTATTTAAATATCATATTTTTTTTTGCAACTGCCTCCTAATTCTCCATGCGGACCACACCTTAATTTTTTTAATCTCTACTATTATGGAAGAGTGGGTCCCACCTTAATTATTTTTTGTACAATTTTTCTACCATTAGAGAAGCTTGGGCTCTACCTTTTTTTTTTTTTAAATTCTACTATTAAAGAAGATTGGGGCCCAGTTTTTTTTTTTTTAAATGGAGCCTGACGATGAAGCATGGAAACCCATGCTTCTATATAGTTAAAATATGGGATGCACCTTTTTTTGACATTATTTATTTTTTTAATATGGGATTCACTTTTTTTTTAATATATTGCTTGATTTTATTAATATGGGGTCCACTTTTTTTTCCGTGACTTTGGAGATGGTGGGTTCCACTTTTTTATTTTTTAAATATTGGTTTGTGTTTAATATGGGGCCCACACTTTTTTGTTTTGTTTAATGGACTGACAACGAAAAAGTGAGCTAACCGGCTCTTCTAATAGTAGAAAATATTAACGAGATTCCACAGAAGTCAATTTATGCTATATGTTTAGCCCAAATCAACCAAACTTTTAAATGAGTCAAATTTGGATCGGTCAGCATAGATAGAATTAAGGGCAATTTGCAGGATTGTCCTTCGCTAGGGGTGATCTTTAATTTTTGTCCCTCAAATTGGTGGTTTTTAATTTTTGCCCATTAAGCAGAATTTCGCTACAAGGCAGAATTTGGGCCTTAAAGGCAGAATTTGCATGAGCATAATTCTTTCTTGCGATTTTTTATTTTTTTATTTTTTGTTACTGAGCTGGGGTTCGAACCCACAACTTTGGAGTATTAGGCGAAAGGTAAAACTTAAAGACCACCAATTTGAAGGACAAAAATTAAAGACCACCCCAAATGAAGGGCAATCCGCGCAAACAAAAGTAGGATTAACAAATGTGACCTGCCTAAACTTAACCTGATTGGCCGGATCATATTTTCATGAGCTAAGGTTGTCGATGACCCGCCCAACTTAACCATCTATCATATTCTCACGAGCTAATTTCGCTATCTCTCATATTATGCATTTTAAAAGTCAACCCTTATTTTTATAGTAGAGTTAAAACAACAAGTTTCAAAAGTCAACCCTTATTTTTCAGATTTTATGTCAAATCAAATTATATCACATAAATTAAAACGGATGGAGTACCTAAAATAAATTATTTGTTTCTACATGTATACTCAGATAATGTCTCTTAGGTATTTGGTCTGGAAAGAGAGCAGTTTCTGATTTCGATTCAGCAGTATAATGATTTTATTTGATTATAATATAATCTGGGTAATCGATACTACCAAAAAAAAAAAATCACGAATGACTCTCATGGTCTTAGTCAACCTTTATTTATTTCGCTGAACATGAGAAGGAGAACTTAAGCTTGTGGTTCTAGATGATTTGGTTTCAAAATTTTAGATGAAATAGTTTAAATTAAACAAAGAATGTTCTCTTATAAGTAACATCTTAAATAATGATTCTTAGTCCTTGAATATTTTCTGTCATTGAAGGATAAAACATAAATTTGAAACGACGAAGACGCTAAGCTGCAATTTAAAAGTAAAAAAAAAAAATGTGTCGTTTTACATGTCATACTTTTTTTTTTTAATTGGTCTTGAAAAATGACATTCTTTCTGATTAAGAAATAATCTAATTTTTATTTTATCTTTAATCAGAAAATTTATAGCCATATAAATGTATATGACTTGTTTTGGACCACATATTTTTATTTTTATTTTATTTCTTAAACTATGTGTCGAGTCAAATGTCGCACATAAATTGGAAGGAGTAATAACTCCTTATAAATTTTGATAGGGTAAATGGCACTTTTGATCTTTCCGTTATCGGTAATCTTTAATTTAGTCTTCTTGATATCTGAATAAACATATTTAACGTTCAATTACTTGAAATGTGCACTTTTGATATCTTTGCTTATAAATATTCATTTTTTTCAGAATTATTGATCGTTCCATTGTTTAATTACCCATTTGGTTTATTAAACTTGTATTGTCACTCCAATTTTAAGGGTAATATGCTTCTAAAAATAATTCAAATATAAAATATTTTTAATAAAGATCTTTTTTCTTGAATTAAATACAAAAATATATATCTCTTATTCTACTGAAAATAATGTATAACAACTACTTGAAAAAATCTGTCAATAAATTTCAAGCTATGTGTCATTTTTTTTTTTGGGACAAGAGAGACCTCTTTTATATTTGAAAAAATCATAAAGAGAAATAATTTTTAATTGTTGGGAAACATTAAGGATTCAATTAGAGGTTAAGTGCATTCAAGATCTTAATTATTATACAATCTAGTATTAGTATTCGTGCGGGGCGCGGACGATGTTAAAAGACACTAATCATGTTGAATTGTGATATCGCTTGTTTGAGTACATTATATCATATTATTTTAACAAAATGTCAAGTATTATTTAAATTTTTTAATATAATACACTTAAATTAACGATATTTATGAGACTAGACACTAGAAAAACAAAGCCACTAGAAAGTAAAGGAAAGGACCAAAACGAATTCAGCTAACGTAAAAAAGAATTCCATTAGTGTGATTAGCGTTTTTTGAGAAATTAGTTGAGAAAAACGGGGAGTTTATTTATGGTAGATAGTATAGAGGAGTATCGGTTATGGGGTTTAAAAGAAAAGACTGCAAAATGTTTTTATCCCACCTAGCCAAGGCCCAAGGGTCTGTGATTTGACGGCCGGAAAAAAAAAAAAACTTTGAAAATCAAAATGTAAAATTGAAAAGTAAATCTGAAATGTATCCTTCCAGGAAAGAGAATTTCAAGACTAGTTGGATCCAGCTAACTAAGGAACCAAAGGGATATTTTAAGTTCTCTTTGCGAGTAGTGCTGTCAATTTTGATAAACATTAACTATATGTTTGTTACAATTGATAAATTATTTAAAAGGTAGTATAATAATGAATTTAATTGCACCCTTCTCTCTCAAAAATATGACTCCCCCCCCCCCCCCCCTTCCATATTTAATGTATATTACTTTACAATATTATATAAAAGGTAGTATAATAATAGAATTAATTATATATTTACAAAATAATTCTAGTTTATTGCGAATTTAATCAGGATTATTTGATTATACAAGACAAACGGTATATAATAATGGTAAAATGTATGTGTTTATTCATTCATTCTTTAGAAAAAAGATATTCATGGCCTATTCGAATAGGTGAAAACAAATAAATGATGTCCACAATCTAAGAAGGACATAGGATCTCGTGTGATCTCTTGACCTCTTACAATTTGAATAGAAGAAAATGTTTTTTCTAGATATCTTATGTGTTTTTGTGTAAAAAATGAAGATTTCTTGTAAAAATATCATAAAACTAATTTTTTTTTATAAAGGGCCAAAAATTCATCTCTCCCCAATCTAAAGGACTCCACAAATTAAAAGGTAAAAAGCTACTCCCTCCATCTCACAATATTTGCAGTGGTTACTATAAAAAATTGTCTCAAATTATTTCTTGTTTTAGAACTTTTTATTTCTTATTTACCTTTAATAGAATTTCGTCATTAATGGAGATGACACATAAATAGAGTAAATATTCAATGAAAAAAATTATAACTTAGACATAAATAAGGGTAAAGTTAGTCAAATGACCCTTTTAATTAATAAGACACATGTAAAACGAAAAAACGATAAATAATTTGAGACGGAGGAAGTATACACTGATTAAGCTATCCACTAAATATTCAATTTAGCAATAAAATTAAAGTATACCCCTAATGTGTAAAACCACCGTAATTGGAAGAGAAAGAAAGTGCCAATAAAATCATCATTTATGACAAAATCATTGATGGAAGAGAGATGAAAAATAAAAATAGTTGCAGAACATTAATGATATTGTTGAGCTACTACTATAATATAGCGTAAAAAAGGTCATGTTTTGCTAAAAAACAATTAGCGTAAAAAAGGGGACTGAGTTTTCGTGGCTGGGTTAGTGTTGGCGGTGCGTGAATAGGAATTAAAGTTCCCACATCGTCCAAAGACATAAAATATTTGTATTTAATAAACTTGGGAACAAAAACCGCTGCTCGGAAGCTGTCTGAGCATGAGTATCTCTGTCACAGTGGACTTAAGAATAGTGCACGTAAATTTTACAAACCCTAGCCGCCACACACTCTCTCTTCTAAGACTACTCTCTCTTCTAAAATAACCAAACCCTAGACCAATCTTGTATGGCCATGGCTTCTAAAATAACCAAACCCTAGACCAATCTTGTATGGCCATGGCGGCCGGCAGCCAGTCACCCCCGGTGGCTGGTCGTCTGCCATCGACCAACTCCACAAACGACAATACACCTACTCTTAATTTTCTATGCTGTTATTGCAAAATTCTCTCATGGCAGACCAGATTTACATGAAATAAGGAAGTTTCTACCCATTCAATTGGGGATTAAAGGGCGGTGTGATATTGGTTTTTTGGAGGAGAGACATCTTTTATTGAGACTCTCACGACTTGAAGATTATGCAGCCCTAACATCTGGTGCATTTAAATTGCATTATAGGGGAAGGATATATCCTGTACAATTTTTAATATGGAATCCATGGTTTAACCCAGTGGAGGAAACCACGATAGCAGTTGCATGGATCTCATTCCCTGGACTACCCACAAATCTATTTGATAGAGAATCAATGTTTACTTTTGAGGCACTATCAAAGGTAGATGAAGAAACTTCACTGGAAATATGCAAAGAACAAGGAAATCAACAAATACAGTCATCAAAACCTTTGGTGGAATCATCTGTAGATAGGACGAAGGAAGAGGGTAGCAAAGCCCCAATTGTGGTGGAGAGCAACTCATCTGATGAATCTGGGGACAAAGAAAATAAGGAGAAAGGCAGCATGTTACAAGAAGCAGTCAATAGCAAGCATGATCAAACACAACAAAGAGTGGAAACACAAGCAGAGGTACCAACATCTAATGAGAACAAGGAAAAGATCACAACCAGTAATCAAAATACAACTGAAGAAGATCATGTAAACAAAGGAATGGAAAGCAAAGCAATAGAGGAGGAGGGAACTAAAGCAGCAGATGTGGAGAAGGGACAGGACCAGACTAAAATAATGCAAGATGTGGATTTAAATGAATTGCCTGATAAACCACCTGATACAAGCATAAGTGAAAGTGTTAAAGAGGCTGGAAAGTTGATTCAACAACCTGATGATACTCTTTCATCGTCAGAAGTAGATAAAAGGATCAATAGAGGTCAACAGGGGGAGAATAGGTGTCAAGAAGAACAAATTGGAGAAGCTATGAGGGAAAACTGGATTGCTTATGTGGAGAATGACAAGAGTAAGTATAGTACTATAGTGGAGGACAGGCGAATGAAAAGTGCACAGTTGACTGTAAAACAAATTTGAGCATGGAGGCCAGCAACAACCACAGGTTACTACTAATGAAATTGAAATTGGTGATGATGATGAACTGGATGAAGAGAACATAGCGCAAAGCATACAAAAAGCTATGACCAAAGGAGACATATCAACAAAGCAAGTTGCAACCACCAACAAGCAGAACATACAAAAAACAATCAGAGGTAAAAGTGTGCCTCCAGCAGGTGTAGGAGGTATACAAACAAGGAAAACAGCTTCCAAATCCAAAGTTTCTCAATGAATAGTGCATTAATATGGAAAATTAGATTTGTTAACACTCAGCAAGCTTTTGAAAGAGTGGTTATGTTAAACAGACAGAAAAAGTTCAAGTTTATTGCTTTAATGGAACCATTTCAGCATCAAAGACACATTGAGATGTATAAATTATGGGTGGGAATGTCAACTGCTTGGCATAATAGTAATGGCAAAATTTGGGTATTTGTAGATGATGAGTATCAGGTGGAGACCCAAAAGAATACAGAACAATTGCTATCTTTGAAATTGACAAAATTGATTGGAGGCCAAGAAATGGTCATTTCTATCGTATATGCCAGCACAGATAGGGCAACTAGAGTAACATTATGGAATGATATTCTTCATATTTCTAACACTGTTAATGCACCATGGCTTGTGGGTGGTGATTTTAATGTTATAATGGATGAAATAGAGAAATTTGGAGGTTTAGAAGTGCCTTTTGTGGAAGTGGAAGATTTCAATCAGTGTATTAATATCTGTCAGCTTACCGATTTGGGATTCAAAGAAAGCATGTACACCTGGTGGAATGGAAGATCAGATGAACAATGTATTTTCAAGAGGCTAGACAGATGCTTAGCTAATCAGAGGCTGCAAGATTTATATCCGAATATTGAAGTGGAGCATCTTATTAAACAAGGGTTAGATCATTCACCTTTGTTGATTAATTGTAAAGAGGACAACACTATAATCAAAAAGTCATTCAGATTTCTGAATTTTTGGATTGAGCATCCTGCTTTTATGGATATGGTGAAGGATAATTGGTCAGGATTTCATGGGTCAGATCCTTTTTACATCTTTCATAGTAAATTGAAGAAATTGAGTAAAATCTTATCCAAATGGAGCAGAGATACTTATGGTGACATATTCAGACAGATTGATACACTAGAAGAAGTAGTTAAAATTCATGAACAGGAATTTGAAGAGAATCCTTCTGGTGCCAATAGAGAGCGGTTATAAAAGGTGCAAGCAGAACTAATAAAATTTTATGCAGTAGAGAAGCAGTTTTGGAAACAAAAATCAGGAATGCAATGGTTTATGGATGGGGATAGAAATACAAAATTCTTTCATGCTCATGTGCAAGGCAAAAGAAAGAAGCTACAAATTAACAGAATTCAGAATCAGAATGGAGTGTGGCTAGAAAGAGAAGAGGATATTGCGGTGGAAGTTGTTAATTACTTTCAGCATCAGTTTACTGCAGAAAAAGAGGCTATTGATTTTGAGTTGCTGGATAACATTCCAAATCTGATATCAGCAGATCAAAATAGTGAGCTTACTGAATTTCCTGAAGAAGATGAGATTAAGAAGGCTGTGTTTGGGCTTAATGCTAATAGTGCAGGAGGACCTGACGGGTACACTGGGAAGTTCTTTCAGGCAGCGTGGGATATCATATCTAAAGATGTCATCAATATGGTGCATGCTTTCTTCTGTGGACATGAACTTCCTAGATACATTACTTGCACTAATGTAGTGTTATTACCTAAAAAGAAGGAGGTTCTTACTTGTTCTGATTTGAGGCCTATAAGCTTGAGTAATTTCATCAGCAAAGTATTCTCCAAAATTATTCATGAGAGATTGGTGAAGTTGTTACCAAATATTATTTCACCTCAGCAGACTGGTTTTGTCAAAGGAAGGAGCATTGTGGAGAATATATTACTTGTTCAGGAGAATATATTTTTTCCTGAACTTCTCTTCTTTACATTTTCTCTAAGCGTACATTTACCATTTTTTGAACTTATTATCACTATTTAAATATCATATTTTTTTTTTTGCAACTGCCTCCTAATTCTCCATGCGGACCACACCTTAATTTTTTTAATCTCTACTATTATGGAGCATTGTGGAGAATATATTTTTTCTTGAACTTCTCTTCTTTACATTTTCTCTAAGCGTACCTTTACCATTTTTTGAACTTATTATTACTATTTAAATATCATATTTTTTTTTTGCAACTGCCTCCTAATTCTCCATGCGGACCACACCTTAATTTTTTTAATCTCTACTATTATGGAAGAGTGGGTCCCACCTTAATTTTCTTTTTGTACAATTTTTCTACCATTAGAGAAGCTTGGGCTCTACCTTTTTTTTTTTTTTTAAATTCTACTATTAAAGAAGATTGGGGCCCAGTTTTTTTTTTTTTTTTTTTAAATGGAGCCTGACGATGAAGCATGGAAACCCATGCTTCTATATAGTTAAAATATGGGATGCACCTTTTTTTTGACATTATTTGTTTTTTTAATATGGGATTCACTTTTTTTTTAATATATTGCTTGATTTTATTAATATGGGGTCCACTTTTTTTTCCGTGACTTTGGAGATGGTGGGTTCCACTTTTTTATTTTTTAAATATTGGTTTGTGTTTAATATGGGCTCACACTTTTTTTTTGTTTAATGGACTGACGACGAAAAAGTGAGCTAACCGGCTCTTCTAATAGTAGAAAATATTAACAAGATTCCACTGGAGTCAATTTATGCTATATGTTTAGCCCAAATCAACCAAACTTTTAAATGAGTCAAATTTGGATCGGTCAGCATAGATAGAATTAAGGGCAATTTGCAGGATTGTCCTTCGCTAGGGGTGATCTTTAATTTTTGTCCCTCAAATTGGTGGTTTTTAACTTTTGCACATCAAGCAGAATTTCGCTACAAGGCAGAATTTGGGCCTTAAAGGCAGAATTTGCATGAGCATAATTCTATCTTGCGATTTTTTATTTTTTTATTTTTTGTTACTGAGCTGGGGTTCGAACCCACAACTTTGGAGTATTAGGCGAAAGGTAAAACTTAAAGACCACCAATTTGAAGGACAAAAATTAAAGACCACCCCAAATGAAGGGCAATCTGCGCAAACAAAAGTAGGATTAACAAATGTGACCTGCCTAAACTTAACCTGATTGGCCGGGTCATATTTTCGTGAGCTAAGGTTGTCGATGACCCGCCCAACTTAACCATCTATCATATTCTCACGAGCTAATTTCGCTATCTCTCATATTATGCATTTTAAAAGTCAACCCTTATTTTTATAGTAGAGTTAAAACAACAAGTTTCAAAAGTCAACCCTTATTTTTCAGATATTATGTTAAATCAAATTATATCACATAAATTAAAACGGATGGAGTACCTAAAATAAATTATTTGTTTCTACATGTATACTTAGATAATGCCTCTTAGGTATTTGGTCTGGAAAGAGAGCAGTTTCTGATTTCGATTCAGCAGTATAATGATTTTATTTGATTATAATATAATCTGGGTAATCGATACCACCAAAAAAAAAAATCATGAGTGACTCTCATGGTCTTAGTCAACCTTTATTTATTTCGCTGAACATGATAAGGAGAACTTAAGCTTGTGGTTCTAAATGATTTGGTTTCAAAATTTTAGATGAAATAGTTTAAATTAAACAAAGAATGTTCTCTTATAAGTAACATCTTAAATAATGATTCTTAGTCCTTGAATATTTTCTGTCATTGAAGGATAAAACATAAATTTGAAACGACGAAGACGCTAAGCTGCAATTTAAAAGTAAAAAAAAAAAATGTGTCGTTTTACATGTCATACTTTTTTTTTTAATTGGTCTTGAAAAATGACATTCTTTCTGATTAAGAAATAATCTAATTTTTATTTTATCTTTAATCAGAAAATTTATAGCCATATAAATGTATATGACTTGTTTTGGACCACATATTTTTATTTTTATTTTATTTCTTAAACTATGTGTCGAGTCAAATGTCGCACATAAATTGGAAGGAGTAATAACTCCTTATAAATTTTGATAGGGTAAATGGCACTTTTGATCTTTCCGTTATCGGTAATCTTTAATTTAGTCTTCTTGATATCTGAATAAACATATTTAACGTTCAATTACTTGAAATGTGCACTTTTGATATCTTTGCTTATAAATATTCATTTTTTTCAGAATTATTGATCGTTCCATTGTTTAATTACCCATTTGGTTTATTAAACTTGTATTGTCACTCCAATTTTAAGGGTAATATGCTTCTAAAAATAATTCAAATATAAAATATTTCATACGAAAACCGTAATAAATAGTCAATTTAATTAATTGAAAGTCAAACGCGTTAAATCATATATTACAATAATTTGCCAGTAACTGTGCAAGTTGATTTTGATTGCTGCACAATAATTTTTTCACCAAATAAGTGTTTTTAATAGCATTTTTGGGGTGAGTCTCAGGGCTAGATGTCGTAAAAATGGACGTCCAACAGTTATGGAATTATTGCTAAGTTTCAAACAACAGTCATAGAAATGTCTATTTGTCAAAATCACTTTGTTAAACCTTTTGCAGAAATGGCAAAAGGTTTAAGAAATTGCACGATTTTCCAACAAATGGGCTGGTCTGTTCTTTAATTTTTTTTTTCTTCATAATCGAACTTATTCCTAGTGAGTATAAATTCTTTAGAGGCACCGACATAATTGCATGTGCATATTATAATACGAAAATATAAACTTATGTCCCGCGAAATAGTTGTTTGTTTTGAGGGCCAAAAACTAAAAACCAGCACAAAATAGAGACAAAAGCAAATGATCCCAAAAAATACCGATTAGCTCTTTTGGTCCAAAGAGTTCCTGGTTTCAACCTTTATCAAAATTAACTTTATTAGCAGTTATGGCTATTTGTTAAAACTTACCCTGTACGCAGCAAGTTACAAGTCTTGAACACAAAACAAAAAATTGGCGTTATAAGCTCTTTGAAGGGGAGCCTTGGCGTAACTGGTAAAGTTGCTGTCATGTGACCAGGAGGTCACGGGTTCGAGCCGTGGAAACAGCCTCTTGCAGAAATGCAAGGTAAGACTGCGTACAATAGACCCTTGTGGTCCGGCCCTTCCCCGAACCCCGCACATAGCGGGAGCTTAGTGCACCGGGCTGCCCTTTCCAAATTGACTTTTTACTCCTTAGGAAGGACGATAAAGGTCTGTGCAAAGACTGTAAGGTCATTCCGAGCGACTATCTTACAACCCGACATAAGCTCTTGGTGATGGATCTAGGGATCAAGATGCCGAGGAAGAAGAGGGTCGTGGATGACCGACCTAGGATCAGATGGGGGAGTTTGACCACGACTAGTGCCGTGGAGATGGGAGAGAAATTGAAGGTTATGGGCGCCTGGGATAGCAGTGGGGATGCGACAAGTATGTGGGATAGGACGGCTAGTTGCATTAGGGCGGTAGCAAGGGAAGTGTTGGGGGTCTCGACAGGTAGTCGTGGCCAGCATCGAGGGGACTGGTGGTGGAATGGAGAAGTTCAAGGGAAGGTGGAAGCAAAGAAGGTGGCGTATGCGAAGTTGATAGAAAGCAAGGATGAGGTGGAGCAGTGGACGAATAGGGAACTTTATAAGATGGCGAGGAAGGAGGCGAAGTTGGCGGTTTCGACGGCAAAAACGGCAGCTTTTGAACGCCTTTATGCTGAACTAGAAGAGAAAGGAGGGGATCAAAAATTGTTCAAGCTAGCCAAGGCGAGGGAGAGAAAGGCACGTGATGTGGTTCAAGTGAAGTGCATCAAGGACGAGCATGGCAAAGTATTGGTAGAGGAGACTCTCATTAGACGGAGATGGCAGTCATACTTCTCCAAACTCTTAAATGAAGAAGGGGACAGAGACATTGTGTTGGGAGATCTAGAACATACTGGAAGGCGTCAAGATTTTGGGTAATGCAGGAGTATTAAGGTTGAGGAGGTTAAGGGTGCTGTTCGTAGGATGCGCAGGGGAAGAGCGACCGGACCTGACGAGATTCCTGGGGAATTTTGGAAGAGTGCGGGCCCGACAGGTTTGGAGTGGCTGACTAGGTTGTTTAATGTCATCTTTAAGACGGCAATGATGCCTGAAGAATGGAGGTCGAGTGTAATGGTCCCTCTATACAAGAACAAGGGAGATATCCAGAGTTGCAACAACTATAGAGGTATCAAGCTACTAAGCCATACTATGAAAGTGTGGGAAAGGGTGGTGGAGATGAGGGTGAGGAAAGGCGTGTCTATTTCAGAGAATCAGTTCGGATTCATGCCGGGACGCTCAACTACAGAAGTCATCCATCTTGTGAGGAGACTGGTGGAGCAGTATAGGGAGAGGAAAAGGGACTTACACATGGTATTCATTGACCTAGAAAAGGCTTACGACAAAGTCCCAAGAGAAATCCTATGGAGATGCTTGGAGGCTAAAGGTGTACCTGTGGCGTACATTAGGGTGATCAAGGACATGTATGAGGGAGCCAAAACCAGGGTAAGGACAGTAGGAGGAGACTCAGAGCACTTTCCAGTTGTGATGGGGTTGCATCAAGGATCAGCTCTTAGTCCGTTCTTATTTGCCTTGGTGATGGATGGATTGACGCGGCAAATTCAAGGTGAGGTGCCATGGTGTATGCTTTTCGCGGATGACATAGTCCTGATCGATGAGACTCGTAGCGGAGTTAACGCTAAACTGGAGGATTGGAGACAAACTCTGGAGTCTAAAGGGTTTAAGCTGAGTAGGACCAAGACAGAGTACTTAGAGTGTAAGTTTAGTGAAGCACCTCAGGAGGCCGGCTTGGAAGTGAGGCTTGGTACCCAAGTCATCCAGAAGAAAAGTAGTTTCAAGTATCTTGGGTCTATTATGCAAGGCAGCGGGGAGATTGACGATGATGTCACACATCGTATTGGGGCAGGGTGGATGAAATGGAGGCTTGCTTCCGGAGTGTTATGTGACAAGAAGGTGCCACCACAACTTAAGGGAAAGTTCTACAAAGTGGTGGTTAGACCGACTATGTTGTATGGGGCGGAGTGTTGGCCAGTTAAGGTTTCTCACGTTCAAAAGATGAAAGTTGCTGAGATGAGAATGTTGAGATGGATGTGTGGCCACACCAGGAGTGACAGGATTAGGAATGAGGATATTCGGGACAAGGTGGGAGTGGCCTCGGTGGAAGACAAGATGCGAGAAGCGAGATTGAGATGGTTTGGGCATGTGAAGAGGAGAGACACGGATGCCCCAGTGCGGAGGTGTGAGAGGTTGGCCATGGATGGTTTCAGACGAGGTAGGGGTAGGCCAAAGAAGTATTGGGGAGAGGTAATTAGACACGACATGGCGCAGTTACAGCTTACCGAGGACATGACCTTAGATAGGAGGGTTTGGAGGACCCATATTAGGGTAGAAGGCTAGTAGATAGTCTCATTACCCTGCCTTATTAATAGTCGCATTATCGTAGTATAATTTCTTGTGCTCTAATTTATGCTATTATGCTATTATCTGTTATTTCCTGTGCTTTGATTATTCTATGTTATCTGTGTCGCTTGCGTTACTTCATTTCCATATCGCTTTGAATCTCTTAGCCGTATCTGATCTCTTTTTATGTTTTTATTGAGTCGAGGGTCTCTCGGAAACAGCCATCCTACCTTGGTAGGAGTAAGGTCTGCGTACACTCTACCCTCCCCAGACCCCACGTTGTGGGATTTCACTGGGTTGTTGTTGTTGTTGTTGTTGTAAGCTCTTTCAGATAAGATTTAAACAAATAGCCCCTAAAATTAACGAATTAGTCAAAAATAACCAACGCATGTTTTCGTTATCCGGGTGCTATGATCCAATATCTTTCGAAAACAATACGATTTACGTACTGGGAGATAACGGGAGTTTGGGAATAAGATATGTTACCCAATGTTTCATGACAACAATAAGGGTGTTTTCCATTGTTTGGGCAATCCGCGCAAAAATATTACTCTTTTAATTATTCTCTCAATGGAACTTACTCAAGCTCAAATTATTACTTTTTTTTTTGCGCGGATTGCCCTTTATATGGGGCGGTCTTTAATTTTTGCCCTTCAAATTGATGGTCTTTAAATATTACCCCTCGCCTAACATCCTAAGGTTGTGAGTTCAAATCCCAGCTCAGTAATTAAAAAATAATCACAAGGTAGAATTTTACAAATCCGCCTAGCAAAACTCTGCCTTAAGGCAGAAACTGGCCTGCAAATTCCGCCTTAAGGCAGAAATAAGGGCAGAACTTAAAGACCATTATTTTGAAGGGTAAAAATTAAATACCACCTCCAGCGAAGGGCAATCCTGCAAATTGCCCAAATTATTACAACTTGGCCCAACCAAGATCCTGCATTTGGATTTAAGCACAGTAGTAAATAGAATGATTAATGTGTAAAAATAGTCATTCTCTGGCTTTTTTTGTTTTTTCCATTCTTTCTTTTGTTGTTTATTTTATACCGTCTAGTGCTCAATTGGATAGCTAATCAAAGTTTGAAACCAAATTGTGAAAGTGTTTGTTCAGTAGCAGCAATTTTGCGGGATAATAGAGGAATTAATTATTATAAGAAAATAAAAGTGACTGTACTTGAGTAATTTTCATAACTTAAATGAACATTCAAATAATTAACTCATTTTCTGGGCTTCTAAGACCATCTCCAACCCACTTCCATTTTTACCTTCAAACTCCATTTTGGAGTCAAAAATGGAGGAATTTTACTCCAACCTAGCTGCAAATTTGCCTCCATTTTGGAGGGTGAACAGTGTCACTCCAAATTTGGAGTGACACTCTTCATCCACTCCATCACTATTCCCTATTATTTTATTATTTAACCCTTTTAATTTATCATATTATATATACCTAATTATGTCTGTAATATCTTTATAATATTAATTTTACATCTTAATTTTCGCGATGAAACAAGAATCATGTCGAAAAGATGTTGAACGTGCATTCGGAATTTTCAAGCTCGTTTTGCAATTATTGCAGGACTATCCCGTTTTTAGAGAAAAGAAGTGCTACATGATATAATAATTACATGTATTATACAACACAATATGATAATCGAGGATGAGCGTGATCTTAATGCATCAATTCAAGATGCTTGAGAAGGTTTAGCTCCAACAGAAGAAGTGGTAATAGATGAAAATCACCAATTTGAACAATTTTTAGATCGACACAAAAAAATTAAGGACAAAGATGCTCATTTTGCACTTCGTAATGCATTAATAGATCATTTATGGGAGCATACTAGAGGTGGAAGTTGAATATTTAAGTAGTACTTAAACTAAATTTTACCATAATGTAATATGTATTGAATTATCTTGTATCTCAATGATTTCACTTTTATTTGAATTATCCGTTAATATGTATAATCTATAATATTTGCTTACAAATTATATTATTTAACAAATTATATGAATTAATAGGATGAATATGTAAAAAAGAAAAAAAAAATAGGATTCGTTTAATGGAAACAAGAAAATAAAATTTAAATAAAAGGTAATAGTATAATATAGAAGAGAGAATAATATAAAAGGGAATATTCTTTTTTGGAGTAAAAAATAGAGTAATGGTTGGAGTTAGTTTACTCCATTTTGGAGTGAAGATTTGGAGTGAAGGGTTGGAGATGGCCTAACGAATGCTGCAATTGGGGAAGCTGTAGTGTTTTCGTAACGCACATAAATTCTTGTGTCGATTTCTGTTTGGCCTGATCCTTATATGAATGGAAAGGTATTTCAACGCACTACAACTTTCATTAAGGAAACTTTTCAAAATGCTCATCTGATTAAGGGGTTATGGTTGCTTGAAGTAAGCCCCTCAACAACTTACTCAAACGCATTCTAACCTTCTAGTTGTTATACTCTTATGGTACGAGTCAAGCATTAGTCTGAAGACTCGAGGTGTTACACGAAGCACCAAGAACAAGAGATACTCTTATTCACGCCTCCTAAGACTGTTCAACTAGAATATAGCCGGAAGGAGTTCATGCAGCAGGCAAAACGAATCTATATTAATGCATGTGCTTTAGCAAAACTTTATTTTTTTATTTAGAAATTCACTTTATATGTATAAATTGTTTATACATGGATTTATAGCTTTGGAAAAACGAATCTACATTGATGCATGTTCAACTAAAAAATTTTCATTAATCATACTTAATATATCCTACCGAACGATCCCTCATTAAGTTATTGAGTTTACATGGGAATGATGTTTGACAAAAAAAAACTATGATTTTAAATTGAGATTATTGATTCGTTGAGTTGCAAAAAACAAGGGGAACTCCTAAACTACTGACGGCTCTTGAAACGCAAAACAAGGGGAACTCCTAAACTACCGACGGCTCTTGAAACGCATAAACCACCGCAGCAGCGCCTCTCAAACCTAGACATTGGGAGAAAAGAGCTCAGTTCACACGCTTATAAAAGAAAAAGTTGTTATGTCATTCACCGATGTGGGAGTTAAGGTAAAACTTCAATCCAATTCACGCCCCAACCCCTACCCGCCCGCACTAACCCAACCCATGTCGCCTCAATCCTATTTTTAACAATACTGGTTATTATAGTTTTAATAATTTTTACACCTAAATTTATGTTTCGCGTCGAAAGTTAGGAGTTCAATTGAATCCCAACTTACCATGCTAGATACGCTCCCCGCATACAAAAAAATGAGTAATTTGCGGAGGTTAAAAGTTACAATTCGCAGAGATTTTAACTTTCACTAATTGCTAGAAGAGGCTAACATCTCTGCAAATTACCCATTTTTTTAAAGTACAATTTTGTCTTCAAATTTACTTAATGCATGTATTAATAGTCTTGGCATTGCTAATACCATGATTTGCAACATGTTTGAGATACGAAAACCCAAAAAAAGGTCCTAAGCTGACGAAGCAATTTCTTTTCTTTTTTTGAGCGAAATTACGGAATTAATATAAATGTATTAGACTCCCAAGGTGGACAAAGGTAGTTTAGTGCTCACAGAGCTTTCAAACGAGACTCTGATTCACAAGGTTATAAAAGAAAAAATTGTTAATGTTTTTTTTACCCATGTGGGAGTTATGGTAAAACTTAAGTCCAATTCACGCCCAAACCCCTATCCGCCTACACTAACCCAGGCCATGAAGCCTCAATCCTATTTTTAGGCTAATTGTTTTTAACAAAACGTGGCATCTAAATGTGGTTGGTATATAGTTTGAAACGTAAGTTGACTTTTGAGGCGCATCATAATATCTCATTAATTCGACATACAGTTAAAAGTTGATCCTTCGAACTTCTTTTAATAAATATAGCAGAAGCTTCAGTGGTGTAATTAAGTTATCAAAATATGAACCTTTTGTTTTTTAAATTTTGTTATGTAACATAGGTGGGTCAAATCAAATCATTAAACTTTTGGAACGATTCGCCTTCTTTTATGTCATTTCAATTACAAATAATGGTCAAAATACACACCAAGTATCACTTTTTTTATTGAAAGCATGTGCAAATAAGCTTGAATAAATTCCAGATGTAGGATTAACTCAGTTTGGTAGATACTTAGAAATCCAGCTCAAATAATTTCGAACGAATGGATATGGTTTATTTATGGGTTGAGTCTAATACACGTAAACCGATATATTAGTACCACCTATTTAATTAAAACCCCACACATGCATTTCATAATTCCGTTAAGAGTAGGGCCGAGGACATTTTTAATCCAAATTTTATCAATAAAGTGTGATCCAATAGAGAGAGATATTAAACCATTTCGAATGGACATTTTTGACCCTTTGCTATTTTAATCATTCTAGGGGCCATAAGTGAAAGGATTAGGTTCTAAACGTTTTGGGGAGGGGAGTTCAAATGAGACCGAAATATCGATCTGAACCGGTAAATTGAGTCAAACAGACTTAATAAATCGAAACTGGTTTGGGTCTCATTTGATTTGGTTTTAGATTTTAAAAACCAAACAGAGTTCCAGATCATAAATTTAAGTCTGTTTGGTCCATTTGATTCCATTATACACAGGAATATTGTCCTTTAGGCAGAGTTCCAGATCATAAATTTAAGTGTGTTTGGTATTACAATTAATTTTAATAAAAGGGTTGGTTTGACGAGGGGCAAAATCATAATTTCGACCTCCGATTTAATTAAAACAGAGCACATATTTACCCCTTTCTACCATCTTCTAAAACTCTCCCGCTCTATTTTGATAGCCTTCCCTTGTTTTTTCACTCTTTCCTCTGCTCAGTTTAGGTGCGTTGCTTGTAGAACTGTAAGGTGAGGTTTCTGATTTTCAGTGTTATCTAGATTTAACATTGTGTTGAGGTTAAATTTGAAGAATGTTTTTTTTTTACTTTCGCCTAAGCTAATTAGTGATTAATTGTTACACCTCTACTCTATGTATTCGACTTGTAGATCTGTTAGGTGAGGTTTCTGATTTTCAGTGTTATCTAGATTTAACATTGTGTTGAGGTTTAATTTGACGAATGTTTTTTTTGAATCTCGCATGGAAGATATAGCTTACTTTCGCCTAAGCTAATTAGTGATTAATTGTTACACCTCTATTCTATGTATTCGACTTGTAGATCTGTTAGGTGAGGTTTCTGATTTTCAGTGTTATCTAGATTTAACATTGTGTTGAGGTTTAATTTGAAGAATGTTTTTTTTTACTTTCGCCTAAGCTAATTAGTGATTAATTGTTACACCTCTATTCTATGTATTCGACTTGTAGATCTGTTAGGTGAGGTTTCTGATTTTCAGTGTTATCTAGATTTAACATTGTGTTGAGGTTTAATTTGAAGAATGTTTTTTTTACTTTCGCCTAAGCTAATTAGTGATTAATTGTTACACCTCTATTCTATGTATTCGACTTGTAGATCTGTTAGGTGAGGTTTCTGATTTTCAGTGTTATCTAGATTTAACATTGTGTTGAGGTTTAATTTGACGAATGTTTTTTTTTAATCTCGCATGGAAGATATAGCTTACTTTCGCCTAAGCTAGTTAGTGATTAATTGTTACACCTTTATTCTATGTATTCGACTTGTAGATCTGTTAGGTGAGGTTTCTTATTTTCAGTGTTATCTAGATTTAACATTGTGTTGAGGTTTAATTTGAAGAATTTGTTTTTTTTACTTTCGCCTAAGCTAATTAGTGATTAATTGTTACACCTCTATTCTATGTATTCGACTATGCTGCTTTCATGGTTTATTCTTCACTTTTAGGTCTTTCAGTAAGAATGAATTTGAGTTTGTTATTTGACATACTGCACTAGAGGTGTTTGAGAAATTGCCTGAAAGAAGAAACTACTAATCTTTTTAGGACGCTCTGAAAAAAAAGATCAAAAATAGATGGGAAACTTCCCATTAAAGGTGCGCTGTTCTATGAGAGCTTGAAAATTTCATTCTCCAGCGGAGATAATCTCTGAAAATGAATTTACTATTTGCTAGCCATAGTTCAGCTAACAAGGTTGTTCATTATTTGATAGCTGAACTAGATGGGTCTCCAATGCTCTTTTGATCATCATACACTGGGGCTAGAGTAAGCTCATGTGGTATTCTCTGTACTGGTTTGGAAAACTTTTTAATGTCATGTGGTATTCTCGTTACGAAAAGTTTTAATGTCAAATTGATTTTTCTTCTCTCCAAAGCCCTTTTCTATCTCTCTCCAGAATTTTCTGGTCTTCTTTGTGTGAATAATGAGGAGAAAGACCTGAAATTTCATTTAAAAGGGTGTGGGTAATGGGCCTAACCCGGTTGGGCTCGGATTGGGCCTAGCCCACTGACCTTTCTGCCTTAAAACGTTCATATCTCCTTATTCCAACGTCACTTGCGAACCCGCGACATATGGTTGGAAAGCTAATTCAATTATCTACAACTTCTATTTCATGGTATTTTTCCAAATTCCAAACTTATAATACCGTTTTTGCCCCCCCAAAGTCAGGTCACCCGAAAACGTTTTCTTAAAAATATTCGTTTGGAGGACTTCCATTTTGATTTGGCCCAAGGGCCCTTCTTGAGTTGTGTTTAACTTCACATATGTGATTCATATAATTTGTCACATGTCCCAAAAAAAAATCTTGACGTGTGGGCCCCACCTCAACTTACAATTAATCCGACGTTCAAAAATACGGGATGTAACATCCTCCCCCCCTTTAGAACATTCGTCCTCGAATGTTCAACTAGCCTTATGGGGTATTATAATACGTCGGAGAGCTCTCTTTCTTTCCTTCAAAATTTCCCAAACGTTACTATTACTGTCCCCCTTTTTACGTACTCGCCCCCTTTTTTTTTTCGAACATCGTTGTGCTGGAACGTCCCGGCCTTAACTGGCGACGAAACTAGTGTCAATTTACTTATAATATTTGTACCATGTCTTTCGCTTTGTTTCTCAAATTCTGTTCAGTTAATATCTTTCATACCTTGCGATGTACATTCCGCCAACCTATCAGATTTGGATACGGCCAAAATGGCCTGTATATTTGTATATGTGCATATGTACGGCGATGTGTATTCCGCCGACCCTTTTGATTTGATATGATATTCTGTATACGCGACCGCTTAAGATATTATTTATTTTCAGTTTTGTTTAAAAAGATGAATAAGCAATCCGAGTTAAGCTTTAATATGACGATTTGGCTTGTATGTCTGTTTGGGTGACCAAATAGGGCACCAGTCGCGGCCCACGGGGCTGGGTCGTGACATTAAAAACCCGACGCAATTGGTTTGGTTTGGTGTTTAAAAAATCTGAACCAACCCGATCCATGTACAGCCTACTGATGAGTGTCTAGAATTATAAGAATTAATAAAAACAATGTAAGATACCTTAGAATAATTAATTAAGTAATAAATAGTTGGTCAAAACTCTTTGTAAACAATAAGAGTTTTACTGGAAGCTCTGGTCAGGCAGCTCAAAATCATGGAAACCAAATATCAATTTAATTTGATTTCTTGCCCTTATTTTCCCTCAAACAATTTAATTTCTTTCTTTTGTTTTATCGTAAAATGTGAATTTCATTTTGATAATTATCTTTAATCAGTTGTTATAGGTTTAAGTATTAAGAATGAAGAATCTTTAAGCAGCACATGACAAAGGGCCCAACTAGAATAGGCCCACGAAGCCTAGTAAAAAGTAACTCCTAAAATTAGGGTAAACTATCAACTCCAAATAATTAGTTAGAGATTTGTTTTTCTAGGATTTGAAGATAAGTGGGCCGTATCCAAACCCGAGAACTCTTTCGTGAGCCCAGTTCGGAGTGATGGTGAGCACAGCCGTAACGGAATAAGAAATAACAATCTAAGAAGCTAAAAGTAATGAACTTCCGTATATTGCCTTAAAGAGAATAATATTCGGGTTACAATGATGAGTTATAGAGAAGAAGATAAATCCTTTTCCTCTACCCTAAGCTACCTTATATAAGCCAAAACAAGACCCGAGTTAGTAGGAGTGGAGGCCAGCTGTATAGCACATTCGGCCTCTCTAAGCATCCAGTCATGCAGCCTAACCCTAAGAACCTTTTCCTCCCTTTGTGCGACGCCAGGCCATCCCAAATGGCTATGCGCTGTAGTGTTTTCGTAACGCACATAAATTCTTGTGTCGATCTCCGTTTGGCCTGATCCTTATATGAATGGAAAGGTATTTCAACGCACTACAACTTTCATTAAGGAATCTTTTCAAAATGCTCATCTGATCAAGGGGTTATGGTTGCTTGAAGTAAGCCCCTCGACAACTTACTCAAACGCATTCTAACCTTCTAGCTGTTATACTCTTATGGTACGAGTCAAGCATTAGTCTGAAGACTCGAGGTGTTACACGAAGCACCAAGAACAAGAGATACTCTCATTCACGCCTCCTTGACTTCTCAAATTGAACTAAGACTGTTCAACTAGAATATAGCCGGAAGGAGCTACTGCAGCAGGCAAAACGAATCTATATCAATGCATGTGCTTTAGCAAAACTTTATTTTTTTATTTAGAAATTCACTTTATATGTATAAATTGTTTATACATGGATTTATAGCTTTGGCAAAACGAATCTACATTGATGCATGTTCAACTAAAAAATTTTCTTTAATCATACTTAATATATCCTACCGAACGATCCCTCATTAAGTTACTGAGTTTACATGGGAATGATGTTTGACAAAAAAAAAACTATGATTTTAAATTGAGATTATTGATTCGTTGAGTTGCAAAAAACAAGGGGAACTCCTAAACTACTAACGGCTCTTGAAACGCAAAACAAGGGAAACTCCTAAACTACTGACGGCTCTTGAAACGCATAAACCACCGCAGCAGCGCCTCTCAAACCTAGACATTGGGAGAAAAGAGCTCAGTTCACACGCTTATAAAAGAAAAAGTTGTTATGTCATTCACCGATGTGGGAGTTAAGGTAAAACTTCAATCCAATTCACGCCCCAACCCCTACCCGCCCGCACTAACCCAGCCCATGACGCCTTAATCCTATTTTTAACAATACTGGTTATTATAGTTTTAATAATTTTTACACCTAAATTTACGCTTCGCGTCGAAAGTTAGGAGTTCAATTGAATCCCAACTTACCATGCTAGATACGCTCCCGCATACAAAAAAATGAGTAATTTGTGGAGGTTAAAAGTTACAATTCGCAGAGATTTTAACTTTCACTAATTGCTAGAAGAGGCTAACATCTCTGCAAATTACCCATTTTTTTAAAGTACAATTTTGTCTTCAAATTTACTTAATGCATGTATTAATAGTCTTGGCATTGCTAATACCATGATTTGCAACATGTTTGAGATACGATTTGTTGAGCTACGAAAACCCAAAAAAAGGTCCTAAGCTGACGAAGCAATTTCTTTTCTTTTTTTGAGCGAAATGACGGAATGGATATAAATGTATTAGAGACTCCCAAGGTGCACAAAGGTAGTTTAGTGCTCACAGAGCTTTCAAACGAGACTCTGATTCACAAGGTTATAAAAGAAAAAATTGTTATGTTTTTTTTACCCATGTGGGAGTTATGGTAAAACTTAAGTCCAATTCACGCCCAAACCCCTATCCGCCTGCACTAACCCAGGCCATGAAGCCTCAATCCTATTTTTAGGCTAATTGTTTTTAACAAAACGTGGCATCTAAATGTGGTATATAGTTTGAAACATAAGTTGACTTTTGAGGCGCATCATAATATCTCATTAATTCGACATACAGTTAAAAGTTGATCCTTCGAACTTCTTTAATAAATATAGCAGAAACTTCACTGGTGTAATTAAGTTATCAAAATATGAACCTTTTTTTTTAATTTGGTTATGTAACATAGGTGGGTCAAATCAAATCATTAAACTTTTGGAACGATTCGCCTTCTTTTATGTCATTTCAATTACAAATAATGGTCAAAATACACACCAAGTATCACTTTTTTTATTGAAAGCATGTGCAAATAAGCTTGAATAAATTCTAGATGTAGGATAAACTCAGTTTGGTAGATACTTAGAAATCCAGCTCAAATAATTTCGAACGAATGGATATGGTTTATTTATGGGTTGAGTCTAATACACGTAAACCGATATATTAGTACCACCTATTTAATTAAAACCCCACACAAGCATTTCATAATTCCGTTAAGAGTAGGGCCGAGGACATTTTTAATCCAAATTTTATCAATAAAGTGTGATCCAATAGAGAGAGATATTAAACCATTTCGAATGGACATTTTTGACCCTTTGCTATTTTAATCATTCTAGGGGCCATAAGTGAAAGGATTAGGTTCTAAACATTTTGGGGAGGGGAGTTCAAATGAGACCGAAATATCAATCTGAACCGGTGAATTGAGTCAAACCGAAACTGGTTTGGGTCTCATTTGATTTGGTTTTAGATTTTAAAAACCAAACAGAGTTCCAGATCATAAATTTAAGTCTGTTTGGTCCATTTGATTCCATTATACACAGGAATATTGTCCTTTAGGCAGAGTTCCAGATCATAAATTTAAGTGTGTTTGGTATTACAATTAATTTTAATAAAAGGGTTGGTTTGACGAGGGGTAAAATCATAATTTTGACCTCCGATTTAATTAAAACATAGCACATATTGACCCCTTTCTACCATCTTCTAAAACTCTCCCGCTCAATTTTGATAGCCTTCCCTTGTTTTTTCACTCTTTCCTCTGCTCAGTTTAGGTGCGTTGCTTGTAGAACTATAAGGTGAGGTTTCTGATTTTCAGTGTTCTCTAGATTTAACGTTGTGTTGAGGTTTAATTTGAAGAATGTTTTTTTTTAATCTCGCATGGAAGATATAGCTTACTTTCGCCTAAGCTAATTAGTGATTAATTGTTACACCTCTATTCTATGTATTCGACTTGTAGATATGTTAGGTGAGGTTTCTGATTTTCAGTGTTATCTAGATTTAACATTGTGTTGAGGTTTAATTTGAAGAATGTTTTTTTTGAATCTCGCATGGAAGATATAGCTTACTTTCGCCTAAGCTAATTAGTGATTAATTGTTACACCTCTATTCTATGTATTCGACTTGTAGATCCGTTAGGTGAGGTTTCTGATTTTCAGTGTTATCTAGATGTGGAGGGTAAGAAAATTTTAAGGGGTGAAGGTAGAATGGGTTAAGACGCGGAGATGGCATGCCACGTGGCATCCACCTCATCAAATGTTAGTGCCACGTAGGATTGGATGTCCATCTTCGATAACTTTAACGGATGAGGGGTATATTTGATCCTATAGTATAATGACAGAGGCATATTTGAATCCAAAGTATAACGAGGGGTATATTTTTGATCCTTTTCTTATAGTACAGGGTACATATATTTGTCCCTTTGCCATTTCAAAAATAATATTCCACTATAATATACTTCATCTGTCCATAATAAGTGTCACCTCAGTCAAAAGATTTTATAAATGCGACCTTAGGAAATTAAAATAAAAATTAACTATTTTTTTTCAATTCTACCTTTAGATAAAACCTGGCAAGTATCTGTATTCAAAACAAAAATTGACACAGTAATTTAGTACTGTGATTTTCAATGTCAAAGGGATTACTACTCATGGATGCTTTAATCAATATGAAAAAGTAATTTATTTATTATATATGGATAATTTAGTATACTTAACAAGAGTGAATCCCACTTTATCCCCTTAACATTTAAATATTAGGAAATGATACCCCTCTCACATATTAAATGGAAACTATAACCCCTTTATCTAATATTTTCTGATGAGATTTTTTTTATTTTTAATAAAGATCTTTTTTCTTTTTCTTTCTAGAATTAAATACAAAAATATATATCTCTTATTCTGCTGAAAATAATGTATAACAACTACTTGAAAAAATCTGTCAATAAATTTCAAGCTATGTGTCATTTTTTTTTTGGGACAAGAGAGACCTCTTTTATATTTGAAAAAATCATAAAGAGAAATAATTTTTAATTGTTGGGAAACATTAAGGATTCAATTAGAGGTTAAGTGCATTCAAGATCTTAATTATTATACAATCTAGTATTAGTATTCGTGCGGGGCGCGGACGATGTTAAAAGACACTAATCATGTTGAATTGTGATACCGCTTGTTTGAGTACATTATATCATATTATTTTAACAAAATGTCAAGTATTATTTAATTTTTCAATATAATACACTTAAATTAACGATATTTATGTGTTTTTGTGTAAAAAATGAAGATTTGTTGTAAAAATATCATAAAACTAATTTTTTTTTATAAAGGGCCAAAAATTCATCTCTCCCCAATCTAAAGGACTCCACAAATTAAAAGGTAAAAAGCTACTCCCTCCATCTCACAATATTTGCAGTGGTTACTATAAAAAATTGTCTCAAATTATTTCTTGTTTTAGAACTTTTTATTTCTTATTTACCTTTAATAGAATTTCGTCATTAATGGAGATAACACATAAATAGAGTAAATATTCAATGAAAAAAATTATAACTTAGACATAAATAAGGGTAAAGTTAGTCAAATGACCCTTTTAATTAATAAGACACGTGTAAAACGAAAAAACGATAAATAATTTGAGACGGAGGAAGTATACACTGATTAAGCTATCCACTAAATATTCAATTTAGCAATAAAATTAAAGTATACCCCTAATGTGTAAAACCACCGTAATTGGAAGAGAAAGAAAGTGCCAATAAAATCATCATTTATGACAAAATCATTGATGGAAGAGAGATGAAAAATAAAAATAGTTGCAGAACATTAATGATATTGTTGAGCTACTACTATAATATAGCGTAAAAAAGGTCATGTTTTGCTAAAAAACAATTAGCGTAAAAAAGGGGACTGAGTTTTCGTGGCTGGGTTAGTGTTGGCGGTGCGTGAATAGGAATTAAAGTTCCCACATCGTCCAAAGACATAAAATCTTTGTATTTAATAAACTTGGGAACAAAAACCGCTGCTCGGAAGCTGTCTGAGCATGAGTATCTCTGTCACAGTGGACTTAAGAATAGTGCGCGTAAATTTTACAAACCCTAGCCGCCACACACTCTCTCTTCTAAGACTACTCTCTCTTCTAAAATAACCAAACCCTAGACCAATCTTGTATGGCCATGGCTTCTAAAATAACCAAACCCTAGACCAATCTTGTATGGCCATGGCGACCGGCAGCCAGTCACCCCCGGTGGCTGGTCGTCTGCCATCGACCAACTCCACAAACGACAATACACCTACTCTTAATTTTCTATGCTGTTATTGCAAAATTCTCTCAAGGCAGACCAGATTTACATGAAACAAGGAAGTTTCTACCCATTCAATTGGGGATTAAAGGGCGGTGTGATATTGGTTTTTTGGAGGAGAGACATCTTTTATTGAGACTCTCACGACTTGAAGATTATGCAGCCCTAACATCTGGTGCATTTAAATTGCATTATAGGGGAAGGATATATCCTGTACAATTTTTAATATGGAATCCATGGTTTAACCCAGAGGAGGAAACCACGATAGCAGTTGCATGGATCTCATTCCCTGGACTACCCACAAATCTATTTGATAGAGAATCAATGTTTACTTTGACACAAGCAGTAGGCACACCATTGATACTTGATAAAGCTACTACTAATCAGACGAGACCAAGTTGTGCACGTGTGAAAGTGGAAGTAAATTTACTGAAGGAATTGCCAAAGAGGATTCACATCAGTTGTGTTGATGAGGAGAATGGGGAAGTACAAGCAAAATGGCAAAGAATCCAATATGATTACTTGCCAAAATATTGTACACATTGTAAACTACATGGGCATGATATACAAGGTTGTTGGGTGGTGCATCCTGAATATAGGCCCAAGAAGGAGGAACCAAAGTCGGAGCAGCATAAGGAACCTGAAAAAGCCAAGCGGAAACAAGTTAATGAGAATACTAAAGATGAAGCAGCTACCAAACCGAACGGGAAACATTTTGAGAATAATGGTTCTCAACCTGCTAAATCAGTGGCAGAAAGATGGAATGGAACAAACAATTATTATGGGAGGTATCATGGGTATAACAATAAAATGGAATGGAATGTAGTGACACATAAAAAGATCAACAAGCAAGGTATGGAAGAGGGGAAAAAAGGAAAGGAAACAAGAGGATAATACACACCAAAAGACAGTAGAGAAGGAGCTGAACAAGGGAAATTCTTTTGAGGCACTATCAAAGGTTGATGAAGAAACTTCACTGGAAATATGCAAAGAACAAGGAAATCAACAAATACAGTCATCAAAACCTTTGGTGGAATCATCTGTAGATAGGACGAACGAAGAGGGTAGCAAAGCCCCAATTGTGGTGGAGAGCAACTCATCTGATGAATCTGGGGACAAAGAAAATAAGGAGAAAGGCAGCATGTTACAAGAAGCAGTCAATAGCAAGCATGATCAAACACAACAAAGAGTGGAAACACAAGCAGAGGTACCAACATCTAATGAGAACAAGGAAAAGATCACAACCAGTAATCAAAATACAACTGAAGAAGATCATGTAAACAAAGGAATGGAAAGCAAAGCAATAGAGGAGGAGGGAACTAAAGCAGCAGATGTGGAGAAGGGACAGGACCAGACTAAAATAATGCAAGATGTGGATTTAAATGAATTGCCTGATAAACCACCTGATACAAGCATAAGTGAAAGTGTTAAAGAGGCTGGAAAGTTGATTCAACAACCTGATGATACTCTTTCATCGTCAGAAGTAGATAAAAGGATCAATAGAGGTCAACAGGGGGAGAATAGGTGTCAAGAAGAACAAATTGGAGAAGCTATGAGGGAAAACTGGATTGCTTATGTGGAGAATGACAAGAGTAAGTCTAGTACTATAGTGAAGGACAGGCGAATGAAAAGTGCACAGTTGACTGTAAAAATAATTTGAGCATGGAGGCCAGCAACAACCACAGGTTACTACTAATGAAATTGAAATTGGTGACGATGATGAACTGGATGAAGAGAACATAGCGCAAAGCATACAAAAAGCTATGACCAAAGGAGACATATCACCAAAGCAAGTTGCAACCACCAACAAGCAAAACATAAAAAAACAATCAGAGGTAAAAATGTGCCTCCAGCAGGTGTAGGAGGTATACAAACAAGGAAAACAGCTTCCAAATCCAAAGTTTCTCAATGAATAGTGCATTAATATGGAACATTAGATTTGTTAACACTCAGCAAGCTTTTGAAAGAGTGGTGATGTTAAACAGACAGAAAAAGTTCAAGTTTATTGCTTTAATGGAACCATTTCAGCATCAAAGACACATTGAGATGTATAAATTATGGGTGGGAATGTCAACTGCTTGGCATAATAGTAATGGCAAAATTTGGGTATTTGTAGATGATGAGTATCAGGTGGAGACCCAAAAGAATACAGAACAATTGCTATCTTTGAAATTGACAAAATTGATTGGAGGCCAAGAAATGGTCATTTCTATCGTATATGCCAGCACAGATAGGGCAACTAGAGTAACATTATGGAATGATATTCTTCATATTTCTAACACTGTTAATGCACCATGGCTTGTGGGTGGTGATTTTAATGTTATAATGGATGAAATAGAGAAATTTGGAGGTTTAGAAGTGCCTTTTGTGGAAGTGGAAGATTTCAATCAGTGTATTAATATCTGTCAGCTTACCAATTTGGGATTCAAAGGAAGCATGTACACCTGGTGGAATGGAAGATCAGATGAACAATGTATTTTCAAGAGGCTAGACAGATGCTTAGCTAATCAGAGGCTGCAAGATTTATATCCGAATATTGAAGTGGAGCATCTTATTAAACAAGGGTTAGATCATTCACCTTTGTTGATTAATTGTAAAGAGGACAACACTATAATCAAAAAGTCATTCAGATTTCTGAATTTCTGGATTGAGCATCCTGCTTTTATGGATATGGTGAAGGATAATTGGTCAGGATTTCATGGGTCAGATCCTTTTTACATCTTTCATAGTAAATTGAAGAAATTGAGTAAAATCTTATCCAAATGGAGCAGAGATACTTATGGTGACATATTCAGACAGATTGATACACTAGAAGAAGTAGTTAAAATTCATGAACAGGAATTTGAAGAGAATCCTTCTGGTGCCAATAGAGAGAGGTTATAAAAGGTGCAAGCAGAACTAATAAAATTTTATGCAGTAGAGAAGCAGTTTTGGAAACAGAAATCAGGAATGCAATGGTTTATGGATGGGGATAGAAATACAAAATTCTTTCATGCTCATGTGCAAGGCAAAAGAAAGAAGCTACAAATTAACAGAATTCAGAATCAGAATGGAGTGTGGCTAGAAAGAGAAGAGGATATTGCGGTGGAAGTTGTTAATTACTTTCAGCATCAGTTTACTGCAGAAAAAGAGGCTATTGATTTTGAGTTGCTGGATAACATTCCAAATCTGATATCAGCAGATCAAAATAGTGAGCTTACTGAATTTCCTGAAGAAGATGAGATTAAGAAGGCTGTGTTTGGGCTTAATGCTAATAGTGCAGGAGGACCTGACGGGTACACTGGGAAGTTCTTTCAGGCAGCGTGGGATATCATATCTAAAGATGTCATCAATATGGTGCATGCTTTCTTCTGTGGACATGAACTTCCTAGATACATTAGTTGCACTAATGTAGTGTTATTACCTAAAAAGAAGGAGGTTCTTACTTGTTCTGATTTGAGGCCTATAAGCTTGAGTAATTTCATCAGCAAAGTATTCTCCAAAATTATTCATGAGAGATTGGTGAAGTTGTTACCAAATATTATTTCACCTCAGCAGACTGGTTTTGTCAAAGGAAGGAGCATTGTGGAGAATATATTACTTGTTCAGGAGAATATATTTTTTCCTGAACTTCTCTTCTTTACATTTTCTCTAAGCGTACCTTTACCATTTTTTGAACTTATTATCACTATTTAAATATCATATTTGTTTTTTGCAACTGCCTCCTAATTCTCCATGCGGACCACACCTTAATTTTTTTAATCTCTACTATTATGGAGCATTGTGGAGAATATATTTTTTCCTGAACTTCTCTTCTTTACATTTTCTCTAAGCGTACCTTTACTATTTTTTGAACTTATTATCACTATTTAAATATCATATTTGTTTTTGCAACTGCCTCCTAATTCTCCATGCGGACCACACCTTAATTTTTTTAATCTCTACTATTATGGAAGAGTGGGTCCCACCTTAATTTTTTTTTTGTACAATTTTTCTACCATTAGAGAAGCTTGGGCTCTACCTTTTTGTTTTTTTTAAATTCTACTATTAAAGAAGATTGGGGCCCAGTTTTTTTTTTTTTTAAATGGAGCCTGACGATGAAGCATGGAAACCCATGCTTCTATATAGTTAAAATATGGGATGCACCTTTTTTTTGACATTATTTGTTTTTTTAATATGAGATTCACTTTTTTTTTAATATATTGCTTGATTTTATTAATATGGGGTCCACTTTTTTTTTCCGTGACTTTGGAGATGGTGGGTTCCACTTTTTTATTTTTTAAATATCGGTTTGTGTTTAATATGGGGCCCACACTTTTTTGTTTTGTTTAATGGACTGACAACGAAAAAGTGAGCTAACCGGCTCTTCTAATAGTAGAAAATATTAACAAGATTCCACAGGAGTCAATTTATGCTATATGTTTAGCCCAAATCAACCAAACTTTTAAATGAGTCAAATTTGGATCGGTCAGCATAGATAGAATTAAGGGCAATTTGCAGGATTGTCCTTCGCTAGGGGTGATCTTTAATTTTTGTCCCTCAAATTGGTGGTTTTTAACTTTTGCCCATCAAGCAGAATTTCGCTACAAGGCAGAATTTGGGCCTTAAAGGCAGAATTTGCATGAGCATAATTCTATCTTGCGATTTTTTATTTTTTTATTTTTTGTTACTGAGCTGGGGTTCGAACCCACAACTTTGGAGTATTAGGCGAAAGGTAAAACTTAAAGACCACCAATTTGAAGGACAAAAATTAAAGACCACCCCAAATGAAGGGCAATCCGCGCAAACAAAAGTAGGATTAACAAATGTGACCTGCCTAAACTTAACCTGATTGGCCGGGTCATATTTTCATGAGCTAAGTTTGTCGATGACCCGCCCAACTTAACCATCTATCATATTCTCACGAGCTCATTTCGCTATCTCTCATATTATGCATTTTAAAAGTCAACCCTTATTTTTATAGTAGAGTTAAAACAACAAGTTTCAAAAGTCAACCCTTATTTTTCAGATTTTATGTCAAATCAAATTATATCACATAAATTAAAACGGATGGAGTACCTAAAATAAATTATTTGTTTCTACATGTATACTTAGATAATGTCTCTTAGGTATTTGGTCTGGAAAGAGAGCAGTTTCTGATTTCGATTCAGCAGTATAATGATTTTATTTGATTATAATATAATCTGGGTAATCGATACCACCAAAAACAAAAATCATGAGTGACTCTCATGGTCTTAGTTAAAGGTGTTAACCGGTTGGAACCGGAACCGGTTATGGAACCGGTTAGGAAACCGGCCGGTTCCGGTTCCAAAACCGGAACCGCCTAACCGGTTCCGGTTTACCGGTTTTAAACCTCAAACCGGAACCGGTCCGGTTTGGAGTGATTAAAATCTATTTTTTTTTTTGTATTATATATATATATATATATATATATATATTATAGTATTTATTTGTATATTGTAGCTATATTTTCATATGTTATACAACTTTATAATTAAAGTTTAAATATTTACTGACTAACAGCCTAACAGCATACAGAATAGTGTTTTTCGTATGTATATATATGTACTATATACTATATATACTTATATATATGTATAACTTAATATATATACATATCTACTATATATACTATATATACTTAATACTATATATACATATCTACTATATATACTTAATATATATGTACTATATACTCTATAATATGTACTATATAGTATATATACTTATATATATGTATAACTTAATATATATGTACTATATATAACAATATCTACTATATATACTATATAATATACTTATATACTTTAGTTTTTTTTTTTTTTTTAATTTTTTACCGGTTTAACCGGTTCCGGTTTCCAAAATATTGGAACCGGACCGGTAAACCATTAAACGGTTAACCGGAACCGGTTAACCGGTTCTACCGGTTCCGGTTTAACCGGTCCGGTTACCGGTTAAAACCGGTAAGACCAAACCGGTTACCACCCTTAGTCTTAGTCAACCTTTATTTATTTCGCTGAACATGATAAGGAGAACTTAAGCTTGTGGTTCTAGATGATTTGGTTTCAAAATTTTAGATGAAATAGTTTAAATTAAACAAAGAATGTTCTCTTATAAGTAACATCTTAAATAATGATTCTTAGTCCTTGAATATTTTCTGTCATTGAAGGATAAAACATAAATTTGAAACGACGAAGACGCTAAGCTGCAATTTAAAAGTAAAAAAAAAAAAAGTGTCGTTTTACATGTCATACTTTTTTTTTTAATTGGTCTTGAAAAATGACATTCTTTCTGATTAAGAAATAATCTAATTTTTATTTTATCTTTAATCAGAAAATTTATAGCCATATAAATGTATATGACTTGTTTTGGACCACATATTTTTATTTTTATTTTATTTCTTAAACTATGTGTCGAGTCAAATGTCGCACATAAATTGGAAGGAGTAATAACTCCTTATAAATTTTGATAGGGTAAATGGCACTTTTGATCTTTCCGTTATCGGTAATCTTTAATTTAGTCTTCTTGATATCTGAATAAACATATTTAACGTTCAATTACTTGAAATGTGCACTTTTGATATCTTTGCTTATAAATATTCATTTTTTTCAGAATTATTGATCGTTCCATTGTTTAATTACCCATTTGGTATATTAAACTTGTATTGTCACTCCAATTTTAAGGGTAATATGCTTCTAAAAATAATTCAAATATAAAATATTTCATACGAAAACCGTAATAAATAGTCAATTTAATTAATTGAAAGTCAAACGCGTTAAATCATATATTACAATAATTTGCCAGTAACTGTGCAAGTTGATTTTGATTGCTGCACAATAATTTTTTCACCAAATAAGTGTTTTTAATAGCATTTTTGGGGTGAGTCTCAGGGCAAGATGTCGTAAAAATGGACGTCCAACAGTTATGGAATTATTGCTAAGTTTCAAACAACAGTCATAGAAATGTCTATTTGTCAAAATCACTTTGTTAAACCTTTTGCAGAAATGGCAAAAGGTTTAAGAAATTGCACGATTTTCCAACAAATGGGCTGGTCTGTTCTTTAAATTTTTTTTTCTTCATAATCGAACTTATTCCTAGTGAGTATAAATTCTTTAGAGGCACCGACATAATTGCATGTGCATATTATGATACGAAAATATAAACTTATGTCCCGCGAAATAGTTGTTTGTTTTGAGGGCCAAAAACTAAAAACCAGCACAAAATAGAGACAAAAGCAAATAATCCCAAAAAATACCGATTAGCTCTTTTGGTCCAAAGAGTTCCTGGTTTCAACCTTTATCAAAATTAACTTTATTAGCAGTTATGGCTATTTGTTAAAACTTACCCTGTACGCAGCAAGTTACAAGTCTTGAACACAAAACAAAAACTTGGCGTTATAAGCTCTTTCAGATAAGATTTAAACAAATAGCCCCTAAAATTAGCGAATTAGCCAAAAATAACCAACGAATGTTTTCGTTATCCGGGTGCTATAATCCAATATCTTTCGAAAACAATATGATTTACGTACTGGGAGATAACGGGAGTTTGGGAATAAGATATGTTACCCAATGTTTCATGACAACAATAAGGGTGTTTTTCATTGTTTGGCCACTCAAAAATATTACTCTTTTAATTATTCTCCCAATGGAACTTACTCAAGCTCAAATTATTACTTTTTTTTTTTTTTGCGCGGATTGCCCTTTATATGGGGCGGTCTGTAATTTTTGCCCATCAAATTGGTGGTCTTTAAGTATTACCCCTCGCCTAACATCCTAAGGTTGTGAGTTCAAATCATAGCTCAATAACTAAAAAAAATCACAAGGTAGAATTTTGCAAATATGCCTATTAAAATTTTGTCTTGAGGCAGAAACTGGACTGCAAATTCTGCCTTAAGGCAGAAATAAGGGCAGAACTTAAAGACCATTATTTTGAAGGGTAAAAATTAAAGACCACCTCTAGCGAAGGGCAATCCTGCAAATTGCCCAAATTATTACAACTTGGCCCAACCAAGATCCTGCATTTGGATTTAAGCACAGTAGTAAATAGAATGATTAATGTGTAAAAATAGTCATTCTCTGGTTTTTTTTTGTTTTTTCCATTCTTTCTTTTGTTGTTTATTTTATACCGTCTAGTGCTCAATTGGATAGCTAATCAAAGTTTGAAACCAAATTGTGAAAGTGTTTGTTCAGTAGCAGCAATTTTGCGGGATAATAGAGGAATTAATTATTATAAGAAAATAAAAGTGACTGTACTTGAGTAATTTTCATAACTTAAATGAACATTCAAATAATTAACTCATTTTCTGGGCTTCTAAGACCATCTCAAACCCACTTCCATTTTTACCTTCAAACTCCATTTTGGAGTCAAAAATGGAGGAATTTTACTCCAACCTAGCTGCAAATTTGCCTCCATTTTGGAGGGTGAACAGTGTCACTCCAAATTTGGAGTGACACTCTTCATCCACTCCATCACTATTCCCTATTATTTTATTATTTAACCCTTTTAATTTATCATATTATATATACCTAATTATGTCTATGTAATATCTTTATAATATTAATTTTACATCTTAATTTTCGCGATGAAACAAGAATCATGTCGAAAAGATGTTGAACGTGCATTCAGAATTTTCAAGCTCGTTTTGCAATTATTGCAGGACTATCCCGTTTTTAGAGAAAAGAAGTGCTACATGATATAATAATTACATGTATTATATAACACAATATGATAATCGAGGATGAGCGTGATCTTAATGCATCAATTCAAGATGCTTGAGAAGGTCTAGCTCCAACAGAAGAAGTGGTAATAGATGAAAATCACCAATTTGAACAATTTTTAGATCGACACAAAAATATTAAGGACAAAGATGCTCATTTTGCACTTCGTAATGCATTAATAGATCATTTATGGGAGCATACTAGAGGTGGAAGTTGAATATTTAAGTAGTACTTAAACTAAATTTTACCATAATGTAATATGTATTGAATTATCTTGTATCTCAATGATTTCACTTTTATTTGAATTATCCGTTAATACGTATAATCTATAATATTTGCTTACAAATTATATTATTTAACAAATTATATGAATTACATAGGATGAATATGTAAAAAAGAAAAAAAAAGATAGGATTCGTTTAATGGAAACAAGAAAATAAAATTTAAATAAAAGATAATAGTATAATATAGAAGAGAGAAGAATATAAAAGGGAATATTCTTTTTTGGAGTAAAAAATAGAGTAATGGTTGGAGTTAGTTTACTCCATTTTGGAGTGAAGATTTGGAGTGAAGGGTTGGAGATGGCCTAACGAATGCTGCAATTGGGGAAGCTGTAGTGTTTTCGTAACGCACATAAATTCTTGTGTCGATTTCTGTTTGGCCTGATCCTTATATGAATGGAAAGGTATTTTTCAACGCACTACAACTTTCATTAAGGAAGCTTTTCAAAATGCTCATCTGATCAAGGGGTTATGGTTGCTTGAAGTAAGCCCCTCAACAACTTACTCAAACGCATTCTAACCTTCTAGCTGTTATACTCTTATGGTACGAGTCAGCATTAGTCTGAAGACTCGAGGTGTTACACGAAGCACCAAGAACAAGAGGTACTCTCATTCACGCCTCCTAAGACTGTTCAACTAGAATATAGACGGAAGGAGCTCATGCAGTAGGCAAAACGAATCTATATTAATGCATGTGCTTTAGCAAAACTTTATTTTTTTATTTAGAAATTCACTTTATATGTATAAATTGTTTATACATGGATTTATAGCTTTGGCAAAACGAATCTACATTGATGCATGTTCAACTAAAAAAATTTCATTAATCATACTTAATATATCCTACCGAACGATCCCTCATTAAGTTATTGAGTTTACATGGGAATGATGTTTGACAAAAAAAAAACTATGATTTTAAATTGAGATTATTGATTCGTTGAGTTGCAAAAAACAAGGGGAACTCCTAAACTACTGACGGCTCTTGAAACGCAAAACAAGGGGAACTCCTAAACTATTGACGGCTCTTGAAACGCATAAACCACCGCAGCAGCGCCTCTCAAACCTAGACATTGGGAGAAAAGAGCTCAGTTCACACGCTTATAAAAGAAAAAGTTGTTATGTCATTCACCGATGTGGGAGTTAAGGTAAAACTTCAATCCAATTCACGCCCCAACCCCTACCCGCCCGCACTAACCCAGCCCATGTCGCCTCAATCCTATTTTTAACAATACTGGTTATTATAGTTTTAATAATTTTTACACCTAAATTTATGTTTCGCGTCGAAAGTTAGGAGTTCAATTGAATCCCAACTTACCATGCTAGATACGCTCCCCGCATACAAAAAAATGAGTAATTTGCGGAGGTTAAAAGTTACAATTCGCAGATATTTTAACTTTCACTAATTGCTAGAAGAGGCTAACATCTCTGCAAATTACCCATTTTTTTAAAGTACAATTTTGTCTTCAAATTTACTTAATGCATGTATTAATAGTCTTGGCATTGCTAATACCATGATTTACAACATGTTTGAGATACGATTTGTTGAGCTACGAAAACCCAAACAACGGTCCTAAGCTGACGAAGCAATTTCTTTTCTTTTTTTGAGCGAAATGACGGAATGAATATAAATGTATTAGACTCCCAAGGTGGACAAAGGTAGTTTAGTGCTCACAGAGCTTTCAAACGAGACACTGATTCACAAGGTTATAAAAGAAAAAATTGTTAATGTTTTTTTTACCCATGTGGGAGTTATGGTAAAACTTAAGTCCAATTCACGCCCAAACCCCTATCCGCCTGCACTAACCCAGGCCATGAAGCCTCAATCCTATTTTTAGGCTAATTGTTTTTAACAAAACGTGGCATCTAAATGTGGTTGGTATATAGTTTGAAACGTAAGTTGACTTTTGAGGCGCATCATAATATCTCATTAATTCGACATACAGTTAAAAGTTGATCCTTCGAACTTCTTTTAATAAATATAGCAGAAGCTTCAGTGGTGTAATTAAGTTATCAAAATATGAACCTTTTTTTTTTAATTTGGTTATGTAACATAGGTGGGTCAAATCAAATCATTAAACTTTTGGAACGATTCGCCTTCTTTTATGTCATTTCAATTACAAATAATGGTCAAAATACACACCAAGTATCACTTTTTTTATTGAAAGCATGTGCAAATAAGCTTGAATAAATTCCAGATGTAGGATTAACTCAGTTTGGTAGATACTTAGAAATCCAGCTCAAATAATTTCGAATATGGTTTATTTATGGGTTGAGTCTAATACACGTAAACCGATATATTAGTACCACCTATTTAATTAAATCCCCACACATGCATTTCATAATTTGTTAAGAATAGGGCCGAGGACATTTTTAATCCAAATTTTATCAATAAAGTGTGATCCAATAGAGAGAGATATTAAACCATTTCGAATGGACATTTTTGACCCTTTGCTATTTTAATCATTCTAGGGGCCATAAGTGAAAGGATTAGGTTCTAAACGATTCGGGGAGGGGAGTTCAAATGAGACCGAAATATCAATCTGAACCGGTGAATTGAGTCAAACCGAAACTGGTTTGGGTCTCATTTGATTTGGTTTTAGATTTTAAAAACCAAACAGAGTTCCAGATCATAAATTTAAGTCTGTTTGGTCCATTTGATTCCATTATACGCAGGTATATTGTCCTTTAGGCAGAGTTCCAGATCATAAATTTAAGTGTGTTTGGTATTACAATTAATTTTAATAAACGGGTTGGTTTGACGAGGGGCAAAATCATAATTTCGACCTCCGATTTAATTAAAACAGAGCACATATTGACCCCTTTCTACCATTTTCTAAAACTCTCCCGCTCTATTTTGATAGCCTTCCCTTGTTTTTTCACTCTTTCCTCTGCTCAGTTTAGGTGCGTTGCTTGTAGAACTATAAGGTGAGGTTTCTGATTTTCAGTGTTCTCTAGATTTAACATTGTGTTGAGGTTTAATTTGAAGAATGTTTTTTTTTTTAATCTCGCATGGAAGATATAGCTTACTTTCGCCTAAGCTAATTAGTGATTAATTGTTACACCTTTATTCTATGTATTCGACTTGTAGATCTGTTAGGTGAGGTTTCTGATTTTCAGTGTTATCTATATTTAACATTGTGTTGAGGTTTAATTTGAAGAATGTTTTTTTTGAATCTCGCATGGAAGATATAGCTTACTTTCGCCTAAGCTAATTAGTGATTAATTGTTACACCTCTATTCTATGTATTCGACTTGTAGATCTGTTAGGTGAGGTTTTTTATTTTCAGTGTTATCTAGATTTAACATTGTGTTGAGGTTTAATTTGAAGAATGTTTTTTTTTACTTTCACCTAAGCTAATTAGTGATTAATTGTTACACCTCTATTCTATGTATTCGACTTGTAGATCTGTTAGGTGAGGTTTCTGATTTTCAGTGTTATCTAGATTTAACATTGTGTTAAGATTTAACTTGAAGAATGTTTTTTTTGAATCTCGCATGGAAGATATAGCTTACTTTCGCCTAAGCTAATTAGTGATTAATTGTTACACCTCTATTCTATGTATTCGACTTGTAGATCTGTTAGGTGAGGTTTTTTATTTTCAGTGTTATCTAGATTTAACATTGTGTTGAGGTTTAATTTGAAGAATGTTTTTTTTTACTTTCACCTAAGCTAATTAGTGATTAATTGTTACACCTCTATTCTATGTATTCGACTTGTAGATCTGTTAGGTGAGGTTTCGGATTTTCAGTGTTATCTAGATTTAACATTGTGTTGAGGTTTAATTTGACGAATGTTTTTTTTGAATCTCGCATGGAAGATATAGCTTACTTTCGCCTAAGCTAGTTAGTGATTAATTGTTACACCTCTATTCTATGTATTCGACTTGTAGATATGTTAGGTGAGGTTTCTGATTTTCAGTGTTATCTAGATTTAACATTGTGTTGAGGTTTAATTTGAAGAATGTTTTTTTTTTTACTTTCGCCTAAGCTAATTAGTGATTAATTGTTACACCTCTATTCTATGTATTCGACTATGCTGCTTTCATGGTTTATTCTTCACTTTTAGGTCTTTCAGTAAGAATGGATTTGAGTTTGTTATTTGACATACTGCACTAGAGGTGTTTGAGAAATTGCCTGAAAGAAGAAACTACTAATCTTTTTAGGACGCTCTGAAAAAAAAGATCAAAAATAGATGGGAAACTTCCCATTAAAGGTGCGCTGTTCTATGAGAGCTTGAAAATTTCATTCTCTAGCGGAGATAATCTCTGAAAATGAATTTACTATTTGCTAGCCATAGTTCAGCTAACAAGGTTGTTCATTATTTGATAGCTGAACTAGATGGGTCTCCAATGCTCTTTTGATCATCATACACTGGGGCTAGAGTAAGCTCATGTGGTATTCTCTGTACTGGTTTGGAAAACTTTTTAATGTCATGTGGTATTCTCGTTACGAAAAGTTTTAATGTCAAATTGATTTTTCTTCTCTCCAAAGCCCTTTTCTATCTCTCTCGAGAATTTTCTGGTTTTCTTTGTGTGAATAATGAGGAGAAAGACCTGAAATTTCATTTAAAAGGGTGTGGGTAATGGGCCTAACCCGGTTGGGCTCGGATTGGGCCTAGCCCACTGACCTTTCTGCCTTAACACGTCCATATCTCCTTATTCCATCGTCACTTGCGAACCCGCGACATATGGTTGGAAAGCTAATTCAATTATCTACAACTTCTATTTCATGGTATTTTTCCAAATTCCAAACTTATAATACCGTTTTTACCCCCCAAAGTCAGGTCACCCGAAAACGTTTTCTTAAAAATATTCGTTTGGAGGACTTCCATTTTGATTTGGCCCAAGGGTCCTTCTTGAGTTGTGTTTAACTTCACATATGTGATTCATATAATTTGTCACATGTCCCAAAAAAAAATCTTGACGTGTGGGCCCCACCTCAACTTACAATTAATCCGACGTTCAAAAATACGGGATGTAACATCCTCCCCCCCCCCCCCCTTTAGAACATTCGTCCTCGAATGTTCAACTAGCCTTATGGGGTATTATAATACGTCGGAGAGGTCTCTTTCTTTCCTTCAAAATTTCCCAAACGTTACTATTACTGTCCCCCTTTTTACGTACTCGCCCCCTTTTTTTTTTCCGAACATCGTTGTGCTGGAACGTCCCGGCCTTAACTGGCGACGGAACTAGTGTCAATTTACTTATAATATATGTACCATGTCTTTCGCTTTGTTTCTCAAATTCTGTTCAGTTAATATCTTTCATACCTTACGATGTACATTCCGCCAACCTATCAGATTTGGATACGGCCAAAATGGCCTGTATATTTGTATATGTGCATATGTACGGCGATGTGTATTCCGCCGACCCTTTTGATTTGATATGATATTCTGTATACGCGACCGCTTAAGATATTATTTATTTTCAGTTTTGTTTAAAAAGATGAATAAGCAATCCGAGTTAAGCTTTAATATGACGATTTGGCTTGTATGTCTGTTTGGGTGTCCAAATAGGGCACCAGTCGCGGCCCACGGGGCCGGGTCGTGACATTAAAAACCCGACGCAATTGGTTTGGTTTGGTGTTTAAAAAATCCGAATCAACCCGATCCATGTACAGCCTACTGATGAGTGTCTAGAATTATAAGAATTAATAAAAACAATGTAAGATACCTTAGAATAATTAATTAAGTAATAAATAGTTGGTCAAAACTCTTTGTAAACAATAAGAGTTTTACTGGAAGCTCTGGTCAGGCAGCTCAAAATCATGGAAACCAAATATCAATTTAATTTGATTTCTTGCCCTTATTTTCCCTCAAACAATTTAATTTCTTTCTTTTGTTTTATCGTAAAATGTGAATTTCATTTTGATAATTATCTTTAATCGTTGTTATAGGTTTAAGTATTAAGAATGAAGAATCTTTAAGCAGCACATGACAAAGGGCCCAACTAGAATAGGCCCACAAAGCCTAGTAAAAAGTAACTCCTAAAATTAGGGTAAACTATCAACTCCAAATAATTAGTTAGAGATTTGTTTTTCTAGAATTTGAAGATAAGTGGGCCGTATCCAAACCCGAGAACTCTTTCGTGAGCCCAGTTCGGAGTGATGGTGAGCACAGCCGTAACGGAATAAGAAATAACAATCTAAGAAGCTAAAAGTAATGAACTTCCGTATATTGCCTTAAAGAGAATAATATTCGGGTTACAATGATGAGTTATAGAGAAGAAGATAAATCCTTTTCCTCTACCCTAAGCTACCTTATATAAGCCAAAACAAGACCCGAGTTAGTAGGAGTGGAGGCCAGCTGTATAGCACATTCGGCCTCTCTAAGCATCCAGTCATGCAGCCTAACCCTAAGAACCTTTTCCTCCCTTTGTGCGACGCCTGGCCATCCCGAGTGGCTATCCGCTGTAGTGTTTTCGTAATGCACATAAATTCTTGTGTCGATCTCCGTTTTGCCTGATCCTTATATGAATGGAAAGGTATTTCAACGCACTACAACTTTCATTAAGGAAGCTTTTCAAAATGCTCATCTGATCAAGGGGTTATGGTTGCTTGAAGTAAGCCCCTCGACAACTTACTCAAACGCATTCTAACCTTCTAGCTGTTATACTCTTATGGTACGAGTCAAGCATTAGTCTGAAGACTCGAGGTGTTACACGAAGCACCAAGAACAAGAGATACTCTCATTCACGCCTCCTTGACTTCTCAAATTGAACTAAGACTGTTCAACTAGAATATAGCCGGAAGGAGCTACTGCAGCAGGCAAAACGAATCTATATCAATGCATGTGCTTTAGCAAAACTTTATTTTTTTATTTAGAAATTCACTTTATATGTATAAATTGTTTATACATGGATTTATAGCTTTGGCAAAACGAATCTACATTGATGCATGTTCAACTAAAAAAAATTCTTTAATCATACTTAATATATCCTACCGAACGATCCCTCATTAAGTTACTGAGTTTACATGGGAATGATGTTTGAAAAAAAAAACTATGATTTTAAATTGAGATTATTGATTCGTTGAGTTGCAAAAAACAAGGGGAACTCCTAAACTACTAACGGCTCTTGAAACGCAAAACAAGGGAAACTCCTAAACTACTGACGGCTCTTGAAACGCATAAACCACCGCAGCAGCGCCTCTCAAACCTAGACATTGGGAGAAAAGAGCTCAGTTCACACGCTTATAAAAGAAAAAGTTGTTATGTCATTCACCGATGTGGGAGTTAAGGTAAAACTTCAATCCAATTCACGCCCCAACCCCTACCCGCCCGCACTAACCCAGCCCATGACGCCTCAATCCTATTTTTAACAATACTGGTTATTATAGTTTTAATAATTTTTACACCTAAATTTACGCTTCGCGTCGAAAGTTAGGAGTTCAATTGAATCCCAACTTACCATGCTAGATACGCTCCCCGCATACAAAAAAATGAGTAATTTGCGGAGGTTAAAAGTTACAATTCGCAGAGATTTTAACTTTCACTAATTGCTAGAAGAGGCTAACATCTCTGCAAATTACCCATTTTTTTAAAGTACAATTTTGTCTTCAAATTTACTTAATGCATGTATTAATAGTCTTGGCATTGCTAATACCATGATTTGCAACATGTTTGAGATACGATTTGTTGAGCTACGAAAACCCAAAAAAAAGGTCCTAAGCTGACGAAGCAATTTCTTTTCTTTTTTTGAGCGAAATGACGGAATGAATATAAATGTATTAGACTCCCAAGGTGGACAAAGGTAGTTTAGTGCTCACAGAGCTTTCAAACGAGACTCTGATTCAAAAGGTTATAAAAGAAAAAATTGTTAATGTTTTTTTTACCCATGTGGGAGTTATGGTAAAACTTAAGTCCAATTCACGCCCAAACCCCTATCCGCCTGCACTAACCCAGGCCATGAAGCCTCAATCCTATTTTTAGGCTAATTGTTTTTAACAAAACGTGGCATCTAAATGTGGTTGGTATATAGTTTGAAACGTAAGTTGACTTTTGAGGCGCATCATAATATCTCATTAATTCGACATACAGTTAAAAGTTGATCCTTCGAACTTCTTTAATAAATATAGCAGAAACTTCAGTGGTGTAATTAAGTTATCAAAATATGAACCTTTTTTTCTTTTTAATTTGGTTATGTAACATAGGTGGGTCAAATCAAATCATTAAACTTTTGGAACAATTCGCCTTCTTTTATGTCATTTCAATTACAAATAATGATCAAAATACACACGAAGTATCACTTTTTTTATTGAATGCATGTGCAAATATGCTTGAATAAATTCCAGATGTAGGATAAACTCAGTTTGGTAGATACTTAGAAATCCAGCTCAAATAATTTCGAACGAATGGATATGGTTTATTTATGGGTTGAGTCTAATACACGTAAACCGATATATTAGTACCACCTATTTAATTAAAACCCCACACATGCATTTCATAATTCCGTTAAGAGTAGGGCCGAGGACATTTTTAATCCAAATTTTATCAATAAAGTGTGATCCAATAGAGAGAGATATTAAACCATTTCGAATGGACATTTTTGACCCTTTGCTATTTTAATCATTCTAGGGGCCATAAGTGAAAGGATTAGGTTCTAAACGATTCGGGGAGGGGAGTTCAAATGAGACCGAAATATCAATCTGAACCGGTGAATTGAGTCAAACCGAAACTGGTTTGGGTCTCATTTGATTTGGTTTTAGATTTTAAAAACCAAACAGAGTTCCAGATCATAAATTTAAGTCTGTTTGGTCCATTTGATTCCATTATACACAGGTATATTGTCCTTTAGGCAGAGTTCCAGATCATAAATTTAAGTGTGTTTGGTATTACAATTAATTTTAATAAAAGGTTTGGTTTGACGAGGGGTAAAATCATAATTTCGACCTCCGATTTAATTAAAACAGAGCACATATTGACCCCTTTCTACCATCTTCTAAAACTCTCCCGCTCAATTTTGATAGCCTTCCCTTGTTTTTTCACTCTTTCCTCTACTCAGTTTAGGTGCGTTGCTTGTAGAACTATAAGGTGAGGTTTCTGATTTTCAGTGTTCTCTAGATTTAACATTGTGTTGAGGTTTAATTTGAAGAATGTTTTTTTTTTAATCTCGCATGGAAGATATAGCTTACTTTCGCCTAAGCTAATTAGTGATTAATTGTTACACCTCTATTCTATGTATTCGACTTGTAGATCTGTTAGGTGAGGTTTCTGATTTTCAGTGTTATCTAGATTTAACATTGTGTTGAGGTTTAATTTGAAGAATGTTTTTTTTGAATCTCGCATGGAAGATATAGCTTACTTTCGCCTAAGCTAATTAGTGATTAATTGTTACACCTCTATTCTATGTATTCGACTTGTAGATCTGTTAGGTGAGGTTTCTGATTTTCAGTGTTATCTAGATTTAACATTGTGTTGAGGTTTAATTTGAAGAATGTTTTTTTTGAATCTCGCATGGAAGATATAGCTTACTTTCGCCTAAGCTAATTAGTGATTAATTGTTACACCTCTATTCTATGTATTCGACTTGTAGATCTGTTAGGTGAGGTTTCTGATTTTCAGTGTTATCTAGATTTAACATTGTGTTAAGATTTAACTTGAAGAATGTTTTTTTTGAATCTCGCATGGAAGATATAGCTTACTTTCGCCTAAGCTAATTAGTGATTAATTGTTACACCTCTATTCTATGTATTCGACTTGTAGATCTGTTAGGTGAGGTTTCTGATTTTCAGTGTTATCTAGATTTAACATTGTGTTGAGGTTTAATTTGAAGAATGTTTTTTTTGAATCTCGCATGGAAGATATAGCTTACTTTCGCCTATGCTAATTAGTGATTAATTGTTACACCTCTATTCTATGTATTCGACTTGTAGATCTGTTAGGTGAGGTTTCTGATTTTCAGTGTTATCTAGATTTAACATTGTGTTGAGGTTTAATTTGAAGAATGTTTTTTTTGAATCTCGCATGGAAGATATAGCTTACTTTCGCCTAAGCTAATTAGTGATTAATTGTTACACCTCTATTCTATGTATTCGACTTGTAGATCTGTTAGGTGAGGTTTCTGATTTTCAGTGTTATCTAGATGTGGAGGGTAAGAAAATTTTTAGTGGTGAAGGTAGAATGGGTTAAGACGCGGAGATGGCATGCCACGTGGCATCCACCTCATCAAATGTTAGTGCCACGTAGGATTGGATGTCCATCTTCGATAACTTTAACGGATGAGGGGTATATTTGATCCTATAGTATAATGACAGAGGCATATTTGAATCCAAAGTATAACGAGAGGTATATTTTTGACCCTTTTCTCATAGTACAGGGTACGTATATTTGTCCCTTTGCCGTTTCAAAAATAATATTCCACTATAATATACTTCATCTGTCCATAATAAGTGTCACCTCAGTCAAAAGATTTTATAAATGCGACCTTAGGAAATTAAAATAAAAATTAACTATTTTTTTTCAATTCTACCTTTAGATAAAACCTGGCAAGTATCTGTATTCAAAACAAAAATTGACACAGTAATTTAGTACTGTGATTTTCAATGTCAAAAGGATTACTACTCATGGATGCTTTAATCAATATGAAAAAGTAATTTATTTATTATATATGGATAATTTAGTATACTTCACAAGAGTGAATCTCACTTTATCCCCTTAACATTTAAATATTAGGAAATGATACCCCTCTCACATATTAAATGGAAACAATAACCCCTTTATCTAATATTTTCTGATGAGATTTTTTTTATTTTTAATAAAGATCTTTTTTCTTCTTTTTTTTCTAGAATTAAATACAAAAATATATATCTCTTATTCTACTGAAAATAATGTATAACAACTACTTGAAAAAATCTGTCAATAAATTTCAAGCTATGTGTCATTTTTTTTTTTGGGACAAGAGAGACCTCTTTTATATTTGAAAAAATCATAAAGAGAAATAATTTTTAATTGTTGGGAAACATTAAGGATTCAATTAGAGGTTAAGTGCATTCAAGATCTTAATTATTATACAATCTAGTATTAGTATTCGTGCGGGGCGCGGACGATGTTAAAAGACACTAATGATGTTGAATTGTGATATCGCTTGTTTGAGTACATTATATCATATTATTTTAACAAAATGTCAAGTATTATTTAATTTTTTTAATATAATACACTTAAATTAACGATATTTATGAGACTAGACACTAGAAAAACAAAGCCACTAGAAAGTAAAGGAAAGGACCAAAACGAATTCAGCTAACGTAAAAAAGAATTCCATTAGTGTGATTAGCGTTTTTTGAGAAATTAGTTGAGAAAAACGGGGAGTTTATTTATGGTAGATAGTATAGAGGAGTATCGGTTATGGGGTTTAAAAGAAAAGACTGCAAAATGTTTTTATCCCACCTAGCCAAGGCCCAAGGGTCTGTGATTTGACGGCCGGAAAAAAAAAAAAACTTTGAAAATCAAAATGTAAAATTGAAAAGTAAATCTGAAATGTATCCTTCCAGGAAAGAGAATTTCAAGACTAGTTGGATCCAGCTAACTAAGGAACCAAAGGGATATTTTAAGTTCTCTTTGCGAGTAGTGCTGTCAATTTTGATAAACATTAACTATATGTTTGTTACAATTGATAAATTATTTAAAAGGTAGTATAATAATGAATTTAATTGCACCCTTCTCTCTCAAAAATATGACTCCCCCCCCCCCCCCCCCCTTCCATATTTAATGTATATTACTTTACAATATTATATAAAAGGTAGTATAATAATAGAATTAATTATATATTTACAAAATAATTCTAGTTTATTGCGAATTTAATCAGGATTATTTGATTATACAAGACAAACGGTATATAATAATGGTAAAATGTATGTGTTTATTCATTCATTCTTTAGAAAAAAGATATTCATGGCCTATTCGAATAGGTGAAAACAAATAAATGATGTCCACAATCTAAGAAGGACATAGGATCTCGTGTGATCTCTTGACCTCTTACAATTTGAATAGAAGAAAATGTTTTTTCTAGATATCTTATGTGTTTTTGTGTAAAAAATGAAGATTTCTTGTAAAAATATCATAAAACTAATTTTTTTTTATAAAGGGCCAAAAATTCATCTCTCCCCAATCTAAAGGACTCCACAAATTAAAAGGTAAAAAGCTACTCCCTCCATCTCACAATATTTGCAGTGGTTACTATAAAAAATTGTCTCAAATTATTTCTTGTTTTAGAACTTTTTATTTCTTATTTACCTTTAATAGAATTTCGTCATTAATGGAGATGACACATAAATAGAGTAAATATTCAATGAAAAAAATTATAACTTAGACATAAATAAGGGTAAAGTTAGTCAAATGACCCTTTTAATTAATAAGACACATGTAAAACGAAAAAACGATAAATAATTTGAGACGGAGGAAGTATACACTGATTAAGCTATCCACTAAATATTCAATTTAGCAATAAAATTAAAGTATACCCCTAATGTGTAAAACCACCGTAATTGGAAGAGAAAGAAAGTGCCAATAAAATCATCATTTATGACAAAATCATTGATGGAAGAGAGATGAAAAATAAAAATAGTTGCAGAACATTAATGATATTGTTGAGCTACTACTATAATATAGCGTAAAAAAGGTCATGTTTTGCTAAAAAACAATTAGCGTAAAAAAGGGGACTGAGTTTTCGTGGTTGGGTTAGTGTTGGCGGTGCGTGAATAGGAATTAAAGTTCCCACATCGTCCAAAGACATAAAATATTTGTATTTAATAAACTTGGGAACAAAAACCGCTGCTCGGAAGCTGTCTGAGCATGAGTATCTCTGTCACAGTGGACTTAAGAATAGTGCACGTAAATTTTACAAACCCTAGCCGCCACACACTCTCTCTTCTAAGACTACTCTCTCTTCTAAAATAACCAAACCCTAGACCAATCTTGTATGGCCATGGCTTCTAAAATAACCAAACCCTAGACCAATCTTGTATGGCCATGGCGGCCGGCAGCCAGTCACCCCCGGTGGCTGGTCGTCTGCCATCGACCAACTCCACAAACGACAATACACCTACTCTTAATTTTCTATGCTGTTATTGCAAAATTCTCTCATGGCAGACCAGATTTACATGAAATAAGGAAGTTTCTACCCATTCAATTGGGGATTAAAGGGCGGTGTGATATTGGTTTTTTGGAGGAGAGACATCTTTTATTGAGACTCTCACGACTTGAAGATTATGCAGCCCTAACATCTGGTGCATTTAAATTGCATTATAGGGGAAGGATATATCCTGTACAATTTTTAATATGGAATCCATGGTTTAACCCAGAGGAGGAAACCACGATAGCAGTTGCATGGATCTCACTCCCTGGACTACCCACAAATCTATTTGATAGAGAATCAATGTTTACTTTTGAGGCACTATCAAAGGTAGATGAAGAAACTTCACTGGAAATATGCAAAGAACAAGGAAATCAACAAATACAGTCATCAAAACCTTTGGTGGAATCATCTGTAGATAGGACGAAGGAAGAGGGTAGCAAAGCCCCAATTGTGGTGGAGAGCAACTCATCTGATGAATCTGGGGACAAAGAAAATAAGGAGAAAGGCAGCATGTTACAAGAAGCAGTCAATAGCAAGCATGATCAAACACAACAAAGAGTGGAAACACAAGCAGAGGTACCAACATCTAATGAGAACAAGGAAAAGATCACAACCAGTAATCAAAATACAACTGAAGAAGATCATGTAAACAAAGGAATGGAAAGCAAAGCAATAGAGGAGGAGGGAACTAAAGCAGCAGATGTGGAGAAGGGACAGGACCAGACTAAAATAATGCAAGATGTGGATTTAAATGAATTGCCTGATAAACCACCTGATACAAGCATAAGTGAAAGTGTTAAAGAGGCTGGAAAGTTGATTCAACAACCTGATGATACTCTTTCATCGTCAGAAGTAGATAAAAGGATCAATAGAGGTCAACAGGGGGAGAATAGGTGTCAAGAAGAACAAATTGGAGAAGCTATGAGGGAAAACTGGATTGCTTATGTGGAGAATGACAAGAGTAAGTATAGTACTATAGTGGAGGACAGGCGAATGAAAAGTGCACAGTTGACTGTAAAACAAATTTGAGCATGGAGGCCAGCAACAACCACAGGTTACTACTAATGAAATTGAAATTGGTGACGATGATGAACTGGATGAAGAGAACATAGCGCAAAGCATACAAAAAGCTATGACCAAAGGAGACATATCAACAAAGCAAGTTGCAACCACCAACAAGCAGAACATACAAAAAACAATCAGAGGTAAAAGTGTGCCTCCAGCAGGTGTAGGAGGTATACAAACAAGGAAAACAGCTTCCAAATCCAAAGTTTCTCAATGAATAGTGCATTAATATGGAAAATTAGATTTGTTAACACTCAGCAAGCTTTTGAAAGAGTGGTGATGTTAAACAGACAGAAAAAGTTCAAGTTTATTGCTTTAATGGAACCATTTCAGCATCAAAGACACATTGAGATGTATAAATTATGGGTGGGAATGTCAACTGCTTGGCATAATAGTAATGGCAAAATTTGGGTATTTGTAGATGATGAGTATCAGGTGGAGACCCAAAAGAATACAGAACAATTGCTATCTTTGAAATTGACAAAATTGATTGGAGGCCAAGAAATGGTCATTTCTATCGTATATGCCAGCACAGATAGGGCAACTAGAGTAACATTATGGAATGATATTCTTCATATTTCTAACACTGTTAATGCACCATGGCTTGTGGGTGGTGATTTTAATGTTATAATGGATGAAATAGAGAAATTTGGAGGTTTAGAAGTGCCTTTTGTGGAAGTGGAAGATTTCAATCAGTGTATTAATATCTGTCAGCTTACCGATTTGGGATTCAAAGAAAGCATGTACACCTGGTGGAATGGAAGATCAGATGAACAATGTATTTTCAAGAGGCTAGACAGATGCTTAGCTAATCAGAGGCTGCAAGATTTATATCCGAATATTGAAGTGGAGCATCTTATTAAACAAGGGTTAGATCATTCACCTTTGTTGATTAATTGTAAAGAGGACAACACTATAATCAAAAAGTCATTCAGATTTCTGAATTTTTGGATTGAGCATCCTGCTTTTATGGATATGGTGAAGGATAATTGGTCAGGATTTCATGGGTCAGATCCTTTTTACATCTTTCATAGTAAATTGAAGAAATTGAGTAAAATCTTATCCAAATGGAGCAGAGATACTTATGGTGACATATTCAGACAGATTGATACACTAGAAGAAGTAGTTAAAATTCATGAACAGGAATTTGAAGAGAATCCTTCTGGTGCCAATAGAGAGCGGTTATAAAAGGTGCAAGCAGAACTAATAAAATTTTATGCAGTAGAGAAGCAGTTTTGGAAACAAAAATCAGGAATGCAATGGTTTATGGATGGGGATAGAAATACAAAATTCTTTCATGCTCATGTGCAAGGCAAAAGAAAGAAGCTACAAATTAACAGAATTCAGAATCAGAATGGAGTGTGGCTAGAAAGAGAAGAGGATATTGCGGTGGAAGTTGTTAATTACTTTCAGCATCAGTTTACTGCAGAAAAAGAGGCTATTGATTTTGAGTTGCTGGATAACATTCCAAATCTGATATCAGCAGATCAAAATAGTGAGCTTACTGAATTTCCTGAAGAAGATGAGATTAAGAAGGCTGTGTTTGGGCTTAATGCTAATAGTGCAGGAGGACCTGACGGGTACACTGGGAAGTTCTTTCAGGCAGCGTGGGATATCATATCTAAAGATGTCATCAATATGGTGCATGCTTTCTTCTGTGGACATGAACTTCCTAGATACATTACTTGCACTAATGTAGTGTTATTACCTAAAAAGAAGGAGGTTCTTACTTGTTCTGATTTGAGGCCTATAAGCTTGAGTAATTTCATCAGCAAAGTATTCTCCAAAATTATTCATGAGAGATTGGTGAAGTTGTTACCAAATATTATTTCACCTCAGCAGACTGGTTTTGTCAAAGGAAGGAGCATTGTGGAGAATATATTACTTGTTCAGGAGAATATATTTTTTCCTGAACTTCTCTTCTTTACATTTTCTCTAAGCGTACCTTTACCATTTTTTGAACTTATTATCACTATTTAAATATCATATTTTTTTTTTTTGCAACTGCCTCCTAATTCTCCATGCGGACCACACCTTAATTTTTTTAATCTCTACTATTATGGAGCATTGTGGAGAATATATTTTTTCCTGAACTTCTCTTTTTTACATTTTCTCTAAGCGTACCTTTACCATTTTTTGAACTTATTATCACTATTTAAATATCATATTTTTTTTTTGCAACTGCCTCCTAATTCTCCATGCGGACCACACCTTAATTTTTTTAATCTCTACTATTATGGAAGAGTGGGTCCCACCTTATTTTTCTTTTTGTACAATTTTTCTACCATTAGAGAAGCTTGGGCTCTACCTTTTTTTTTTTTTTTAAATTCTACTATTAAAGAAGATTGGGGCCCAGTTTTTTTTTTTTTTTTTTTAAATGGAGCCTGACGATGAAGCATGGAAACCCATGCTTCTATATAGTTAAAATATGGGATGCACCTTTTTTTTGACATTATTTGTTTTTTTAATATGGGATTCACTTTTTTTTTAATATATTGCTTGATTTTATTAATATGGGGTCCACTTTTTTTTCCGTGACTTTGGAGATGGTGGGTTCCACTTTTTTATTTTTTAAATATTGGTTTGTGTTTAATATGGGCTCACACTTTTTTTTTTGTTTAATGGACTGACGACGAAAAAGTGAGCTAACCGGCTCTTCTAATAGTAGAAAATATTAACAAGATTCCACTGGAGTCAATTTATGCTATATGTTTAGCCCAAATCAACCAAACTTTTAAATGAGTCAAATTTGGATCGGTCAGCATAGATAGAATTAAGGGCAATTTGCAGGATTGTCCTTCGCTAGGGGTGATCTTTAATTTTTGTCCCTCAAATTGGTGGTTTTTAACTTTTGCACATCAAGCAGAATTTCGCTACAAGGCAGAATTTGGGCCTTAAAGGCAGAATTTGCATGAGCATAATTCTATCTTGCGATTTTTTATTTTTTTATTTTTTGTTACTGAGCTGGGGTTCGAACCCACAACTTTGGAGTATTAGGCGAAAGGTAAAACTTAAAGACCACCAATTTGAAGGACAAAAATTAAAGACCACCCCAAATGAAGGGCAATCTGCGCAAACAAAAGTAGGATTAACAAATGTGACCTGCCTAAACTTAACCTGATTGGCCGGGTCATATTTTCGTGAGCTAAGGTTGTCGATGACCCGCCCAACTTAACCATCTATCATATTCTCACGAGCTAATTTCGCTATCTCTCATATTATGCATTTTAAAAGTCAACCCTTATTTTTATAGTAGAGTTAAAACAACAAGTTTCAAAAGTCAACCCTTATTTTTCAGATTTTATGTTAAATCAAATTATATCACATAAATTAAAACGGATGGAGTACCTAAAATAAATTATTTGTTTCTACATGTATACTTAGATAATGCCTCTTAGGTATTTGGTCTGGAAAGAGAGCAGTTTCTGATTTCGATTCAGCAGTATAATGATTTTATTTGATTATAATATAATCTGGGTAATCGATACCACCAAAAAAAAAAAATCATGAGTGACTCTCATGGTCTTAGTCAACCTTTATTTATTTCGCTGAACATGATAAGGAGAACTTAAGCTTGTGGTTCTAGATGATTTGGTTTCAAAATTTTAGATGAAATAGTTTAAATTAAACAAAGAATGTTCTCTTATAAGTAACATCTTAAATAATGATTCTTAGTCCTTGAATATTTTCTGTCATTGAAGGATAAAACATAAATTTGAAACGACGAAGACGCTAAGCTGCAATTTAAAAGTAAAAAAAAAAAATGTGTCGTTTTACATGTCATACTTTTTTTTTTAATTGGTCTTGAAAAATGACATTCTTTCTGATTAAGAAATAATCTAATTTTTATTTTATCTTTAATCAGAAAATTTATAGCCATATAAATGTATATGACTTGTTTTGGACCACATATTTTTATTTTTATTTTATTTCTTAAACTATGTGTCGAGTCAAATGTCGCACATAAATTGGAAGGAGTAATAACTCCTTATAAATTTTGATAGGGTAAATGGCACTTTTGATCTTTCCGTTATCGGTAATCTTTAATTTAGTCTTCTTGATATCTGAATAAACATATTTAACGTTCAATTACTTGAAATGTGCACTTTTGATATCTTTGCTTATAAATATTCATTTTTTTCAGAATTATTGATCGTTCCATTGTTTAATTACCCATTTGGTTTATTAAACTTGTATTGTCACTCCAATTTTAAGGGTAATATGCTTCTAAAAATAATTCAAATATAAAATATTTCATACGAAAACCGTAATAAATAGTCAATTTAATTAATTGAAAGTCAAACGCGTTAAATCATATATTACAATAATTTGCCAGTAACTGTGCAAGTTGATTTTGATTGCTGCACAATAATTTTTTCACCAAATAAGTGTTTTTAATAGCATTTTTGGGGTGAGTCTCAGGGCTAGATGTCGTAAAAATGGACGTCCAACAGTTATGGAATTATTGCTAAGTTTCAAACAACAGTCATAGAAATGTCTATTTGTCAAAATCACTTTGTTAAACCTTTTGCAGAAATGGCAAAAGGTTTAAGAAATTGCACGATTTTCCAACAAATGGGCTGGTCTGTTCTTTAATTTTTTTTTTCTTCATAATCGAACTTATTCCTAGTGAGTATAAATTCTTTAGAGGCACCGACATAATTGCATGTGCATATTATAATACGAAAATATAAACTTATGTCCCGCGAAATAGTTGTTTGTTTTGAGGGCCAAAAACTAAAAACCAGCACAAAATAGAGACAAAAGCAAATGATCCCAAAAAATACCGATTAGCTCTTTTGGTCCAAAGAGTTCCTGGTTTCAACCTTTATCAAAATTAACTTTATTAGCAGTTATGGCTATTTGTTAAAGCTTACCCTGTACGCAGCAAGTTACAAGTCTTGAACACAAAACAAAAAATTGGCGTTATAAGCTCTTTGAAGGGGAGCCTTGGCGTAACTGGTAAAGTTGCTGTCATGTGACCAGGAGGTCACGGGTTCGAGCCGTGGAAACAGCCTCTTGCAGAAATGCAAGGTAAGACTGCGTACAATAGACCCTTGTGGTCCGGCCCTTCCCCGAACCCCGCACATAGCGGGAGCTTAGTGCACCGGGCTGCCCTTTCCAAATTGACTTTTTACTCCTTAGGAAGGACGATAAAGGTCTGTGCAAAGACTGTAAGGTCATTCCGAGCGACTATCTTACAACCCGACATAAGCTCTTGGTGATGGATCTAGGGATCAAGATGCCGAGGAAGAAGAGGGTCGTGGATGACCGACCTAGGATCAGATGGGGGAGTTTGACCACGACTAGTGCCGTGGAGATGGGAGAGAAATTGAAGGTTATGGGCGCCTGGGATAGCAGTGGGGATGCGACAAGTATGTGGGATAGGACGGCTAGTTGCATTAGGGCGGTAGCAAGGGAAGTGTTGGGGGTCTCGACAGGTAGTCGTGGCCAGCATCGAGGGGACTGGTGGTGGAATGGAGAAGTTCAAGGGAAGGTGGAAGCAAAGAAGGTGGCGTATGCGAAGTTGATAGAAAGCAAGGATGAGGTGGAGCAGTGGACGAATAGGGAACTTTATAAGATGGCGAGGAAGGAGGCGAAGTTGGCGGTTTCGACGGCAAAAACGGCAGCTTTTGAACGCCTTTATGCTGAACTAGAAGAGAAAGGAGGGGATCAAAAATTGTTCAAGCTAGCCAAGGCGAGGGAGAGAAAGGCACGTGATGTGGTTCAAGTGAAGTGCATCAAGGACGAGCATGGCAAAGTATTGGTAGAGGAGACTCTCATTAGACGGAGATGGCAGTCATACTTCTCCAAACTCTTAAATGAAGAAGGGGACAGAGACATTGTGTTGGGAGATCTAGAACATACTGGAAGGCGTCAAGATTTTGGGTATTGCAGGAGTATTAAGGTTGAGGAGGTTAAGGGTGCTGTTCGTAGGATGCGCAGGGGAAGAGCGACCGGACCTGACGAGATTCCTGGGGAATTTTGGAAGAGTGCGGGCCCGACAGGTTTGGAGTGGCTGACTAGGTTGTTTAATGTCATCTTTAAGACGGCAATGATGCCTGAAGAATGGAGGTCGAGTGTAATGGTCCCTCTATACAAGAACAAGGGAGATATCCAGAGTTGCAACAACTATAGAGGTATCAAGCTACTAAGCCATACTATGAAAGTGTGGGAAAGGGTGGTGGAGATGAGGGTGAGGAAAGGCGTGTCTATTTCAGAGAATCAGTTCGGATTCATGCCGGGACGCTCAACTACAGAAGCCATCCATCTTGTGAGGAGACTGGTGGAGCAGTATAGGGAGAGGAAAAGGGACTTACACATGGTATTCATTGACCTAGAAAAGGCTTACGACAAAGTCCCAAGAGAAATCCTATGGAGATGCTTGGAGGCTAAAGGTGTACCTGTGGCGTACATTAGGGTGATCAAGGACATGTATGAGGGAGCCAAAACCAGGGTAAGGACAGTAGGAGGAGACTCAGAGCACTTTCCAGTTGTGATGGGGTTGCATCAAGGATCAGCTCTTAGTCCGTTCTTATTTGCCTTGGTGATGGATGGATTGACGCGGCAAATTCAAGGTGAGGTGCCATGGTGTATGCTTTTCGCGGATGACATAGTCCTGATCGATGAGACTCGTAGCGGAGTTAACGCTAAACTGGAGGATTGGAGACAAACTCTGGAGTCTAAAGGGTTTAAGCTGAGTAGGACCAAGACAGAGTACTTAGAGTGTAAGTTTAGTGAAGCACCTCAGGAGGCCGGCTTGGAAGTGAGGCTTGGTACCCAAGTCATCCAGAAGAAAAGTAGTTTCAAGTATCTTGGGTCTATTATGCAAGGCAGCGGGGAGATTGACGATGATGTCACACATCGTATTGGGGCAGGGTGGATGAAATGGAGGCTTGCTTCCGGAGTGTTATGTGACAAGAAGGTGCCACCACAACTTAAGGGAAAGTTCTACAAAGTGGTGGTTAGACCGACTATGTTGTATGGGGCGGAGTGTTGGCCAGTTAAGGTTTCTCACGTTCAAAAGATGAAAGTTGCTGAGATGAGAATGTTGAGATGGATGTGTGGCCACACCAGGAGTGACAGGATTAGGAATGAGGATATTCGGGACAAGGTGGGAGTGGCCTCGGTGGAAGACAAGATGCGAGAAGCGAGATTGAGATGGTTTGGGCATGTGAAGAGGAGAGACACGGATGCCCCAGTGCGGAGGTGTGAGAGGTTGGCCATGGATGGTTTCAGACGAGGTAGGGGTAGGCCAAAGAAGTATTGGGGAGAGGTAATTAGACACGACATGGCGCAGTTACAGCTTACCGAGGACATGACCTTAGATAGGAGGGTTTGGAGGACCCATATTAGGGTAGAAGGCTAGTAGATAGTCTCATTACCCTGCCTTATTAATAGTCGCATTATCGTAGTATAATTTCTTGTGCTCTAATTTATGCTATTATGCTATTATCTGTTATTTCCTGTGCTTTGATTATTCTATGTTATCTGTGTCGCTTGCGTTACTTCATTTCCATATCGCTTTGAATCTCTTAGCCGTATCTGACCTCTTTTTATGTTTTTATTGAGTCGAGGGTCTCTCGGAAACAGCCATCCTACCTTGGTAGGAGTAAGGTCTGCGTACACTCTACCCTCCCCAGACCCCACGTTGTGGGATTTCACTGGGTTGTTGTTGTTGTTGTTGTTGTAAGCTCTTTCAGATAAGATTTAAACAAATAGCCCCTAAAATTAACGAATTAGTCAAAAATAACCAACGCATGTTTTCGTTATCCGGGTGCTATGATCCAATATCTTTCGAAAACAATACGATTTACGTACTGGGAGATAACGGGAGTTTGGGAATAAGATATGTTACCCAATGTTTCATGACAACAATAAGGGTGTTTTCCATTGTTTGGGCAATCCGCGCAAAAATATTACTCTTTTAATTATTCTCTCAATGGAACTTACTCAAGCTCAAATTATTACTTTTTTTTTTGCGCGGATTGCCCTTTATATGGGGCGGTCTTTAATTTTTGCCCTTCAAATTGATGGTCTTTAAATATTACCCCTCGCCTAACATCCTAAGGTTGTGAGTTCAAATCCCAGCTCAGTAATTAAAAAATAATCACAAGGTAGAATTTTACAAATCCGCCTAGCAAAACTCTGCCTTAAGGCAGAAACTGGCCTGCAAATTCCGCCTTAAGGCAGAAATAAGGGCAGAACTTAAAGACCATTATTTTGAAGGGTAAAAATTAAATACCACCTCCAGCGAAGGGCAATCCTGCAAATTGCCCAAATTATTACAACTTGGCCCAACCAAGATCCTACATTTGGATTTAAGCACAGTAGTAAATAGAATGATTAATGTGTAAAAATAGTCATTCTCTGGCTTTTTTTGTTTTTTCCATTCTTTCTTTTGTTGTTTATTTTATACCGTCTAGTGCTCAATTGGATAGCTAATCAAAGTTTGAAACCAAATTGTGAAAGTGTTTGTTCAGTAGCAGCAATTTTGCGGGATAATAGAGGAATTAATTATTATAAGAAAATAAAAGTGACTGTACTTGAGTAATTTTCATAACTTAAATGAACATTCAAATAATTAACTCATTTTCTGGGCTTCTAAGACCATCTCCAACCCACTTCCATTTTTACCTTCAAACTCCATTTTGGAGTCAAAAATGGAGGAATTTTACTCCAACCTAGCTGCAAATTTGCCTCCATTTTGGAGGGTGAACAGTGTCACTCCAAATTTGGAGTGACACTCTTCATCCACTCCATCACTATTCCCTATTATTTTATTATTTAACCCTTTTAATTTATCATATTATATATACCTAATTATGTCTGTAATATCTTTATAATATTAATTTTACATCTTAATTTTCGCGATGAAACAAGAATCATGTCGAAAAGATGTTGAACGTGCATTCGGAATTTTCAAGCTCGTTTTGCAATTATTGCAGGACTATCCCGTTTTTAGAGAAAAGAAGTGCTACATGATATAATAATTACATGTATTATACAACACAATATGATAATCGAGGATGAGCGTGATCTTAATGCATCAATTCAAGATGCTTGAGAAGGTTTAGCTCCAACAGAAGAAGTGGTAATAGATGAAAATCACCAATTTGAACAATTTTTAGATCGACACAAAAAAATTAAGGACAAAGATGCTCATTTTGCACTTCGTAATGCATTAATAGATCATTTATGGGAGCATACTAGAGGTGGAAGTTGAATATTTAAGTAGTACTTAAACTAAATTTTACCATAATGTAATATGTATTGAATTATCTTGTATCTCAATGATTTCACTTTTATTTGAATTATCCGTTAATATGTATAATCTATAATATTTGCTTACAAATTATATTATTTAACAAATTATATGAATTAATAGGATGAATATGTAAAAAAGAAAAAAAAAATAGGATTCGTTTAATGGAAACAAGAAAATAAAATTTAAATAAAAGGTAATAGTATAATATAGAAGAGAGAATAATATAAAAGGGAATATTCTTTTTTGGAGTAAAAAATAGAGTAATGGTTGGAGTTAGTTTACTCCATTTTGGAGTGAAGATTTGGAGTGAAGGGTTGGAGATGGCCTAACGAATGCTGCAATTGGGGAAGCTGTAGTGTTTTCGTAACGCACATAAATTCTTGTGTCGATTTCTGTTTGGCCTGATCCTTATATGAATGGAAAGGTATTTCAACGCACTACAACTTTCATTAAGGAAACTTTTCAAAATGCTCATCTGATTAAGGGGTTATGGTTGCTTGAAGTAAGCCCCTCAACAACTTACTCAAACGCATTCTAACCTTCTAGTTGTTATACTCTTATGGTACGAGTCAAGCATTAGTCTGAAGACTCGAGGTGTTACACGAAGCACCAAGAACAAGAGATACTCTCATTCACGCCTCCTAAGACTGTTCAACTAGAATATAGCCGGAAGGAGTTCATGCAGCAGGCAAAACGAATCTATATTAATGCATGTGCTTTAGCAAAACTTTATTTTTTTATTTAGAAATTCACTTTATATGTATAAATTGTTTATACATGGATTTATAGCTTTGGAAAAACGAATCTACATTGATGCATGTTCAACTAAAAAATTTTCATTAATCATACTTAATATATCCTACCGAACGATCCCTCATTAAGTTATTGAGTTTACATGGGAATGATGTTTGACAAAAAAAAACTATGATTTTAAATTGAGATTATTGATTCGTTGAGTTGCAAAAAACAAGGGGAACTCCTAAACTACTGACGGCTCTTGAAACGCAAAACAAGGGGAACTCCTAAACTACTGACGGCTCTTGAAACGCATAAACCACCGCAGCAGCGCCTCTCAAACCTAGACATTGGGAGAAAAGAGCTCAGTTCACACGCTTATAAAAGAAAAAGTTGTTATGTCATTCACCGATGTGGGAGTTAAGGTAAAACTTCAATCCAATTCACGCCCCAACCCCTACCCGCCCGCACTAACCCAGCCCATGTCGCCTCAATCCTATTTTTAACAATACTGGTTATTATAGTTTTAATAATTTTTACACCTAAATTTATGTTTCGCGTCGAAAGTTAGGAGTTCAATTGAATCCCAACTTACCATGCTAGATACGCTCCCCGCATACAAAAAAATGAGTAATTTGCGGAGGTTAAAAGTTACAATTCGCAGAGATTTTAACTTTCACTAATTGCTAGAAGAGGCTAACATCTCTGCAAATTACCCATTTTTTTAAAGTACAATTTTGTCTTCAAATTTACTTAATGCATGTATTAATAGTCTTGGCATTGCTAATACCATGATTTGCAACATGTTTGAGATACGAAAACCCAAAAAAAGGTCCTAAGCTGACGAAGCAATTTCTTTTCTTTTTTTGAGCGAAATTACGGAATTAATATAAATGTATTAGACTCCCAAGGTGGACAAAGGTAGTTTAGTGCTCACAGAGCTTTCAAACGAGACTCTGATTCACAAGGTTATAAAAGAAAAAATTGTTAATGTTTTTTTTACCCATGTGGGAGTTATGGTAAAACTTAAGTCCAATTCACGCCCAAACCCCTATCCGCCTACACTAACCCAGGCCATGAAGCCTCAATCCTATTTTTAGGCTAATTGTTTTTAACAAAACGTGGCATCTAAATGTGGTTGGTATATAGTTTGAAACGTAAGTTGACTTTTGAGGCGCATCATAATATCTCATTAATTCGACATACAGTTAAAAGTTGATCCTTCGAACTTCTTTTAATAAATATAGCAGAAGCTTCAGTGGTGTAATTAAGTTATCAAAATATGAACCTTTTGTTTTTTAAATTTGGTTATGTAACATAGGTGGGTCAAATCAAATCATTAAACTTTTGGAACGATTCGCCTTCTTTTATGTCATTTCAATTACAAATAATGGTCAAAATACACACCAAGTATCACTTTTTTTATTGAAAGCATGTGCAAATAAGCTTGAATAAATTCCAGATGTAGGATTAACTCAGTTTGGTAGATACTTAGAAATCCAGCTCAAATAATTTCGAACGAATGGATATGGTTTATTTATGGGTTGAGTCTAATACACGTAAACCGATATATTAGTACCACCTATTTAATTAAAACCCCACACATGCATTTCATAATTCCGTTAAGAGTAGGGCCGAGGACATTTTTAATCCAAATTTTATCAATAAAGTGTGATCCAATAGAGAGAGATATTAAACCATTTCGAATGGACATTTTTGACCCTTTGCTATTTTAATCATTCTAGGGGCCATAAGTGAAAGGATTAGGTTCTAAACGTTTTGGGGAGGGGAGTTCAAATGAGACCGAAATATCGATCTGAACCGGTAAATTGAGTCAAACAGACTTAATAAATCGAAACTGGTTTGGGTCTCATTTGATTTGGTTTTAGATTTTAAAAACCAAACAGAGTTCCAGATCATAAATTTAAGTCTGTTTGGTCCATTTGATTCCATTATACACAGGAATATTGTCCTTTAGGCAGAGTTCCAGATCATAAATTTAAGTGTGTTTGGTATTACAATTAATTTTAATAAAAGGGTTGGTTTGACGAGGGGCAAAATCATAATTTCGACCTCCGATTTAATTAAAACAGAGCACATATTTACCCCTTTCTACCATCTTCTAAAACTCTCCCGCTCTATTTTGATAGCCTTCCCTTGTTTTTTCACTCTTTCCTCTGCTCAGTTTAGGTGCGTTGCTTGTAGAACTGTAAGGTGAGGTTTCTGATTTTCAGTGTTATCTAGATTTAACATTGTGTTGAGGTTAAATTTGAAGAATGTTTTTTTTTTACTTTCGCCTAAGCTAATTAGTGATTAATTGTTACACCTCTACTCTATGTATTCGACTTGTAGATCTGTTAGGTGAGGTTTCTGATTTTCAGTGTTATCTAGATTTAACATTGTGTTGAGGTTTAATTTGACGAATGTTTTTTTTGAATCTCGCATGGAAGATATAGCTTACTTTCGCCTAAGCTAATTAGTGATTAATTGTTACACCTCTATTCTATGTATTCGACTTGTAGATCTGTTAGGTGAGGTTTCTGATTTTCAGTGTTATCTAGATTTAACATTGTGTTGAGGTTTAATTTGAAGAATGTTTTTTTTTACTTTCGCCTAAGCTAATTAGTGATTAATTGTTACACCTCTATTCTATGTATTCGACTTGTAGATCTGTTAGGTGAGGTTTCTGATTTTCAGTGTTATCTAGATTTAACATTGTGTTGAGGTTTAATTTGAAGAATGTTTTTTTTTACTTTCGCCTAAGCTAATTAGTGATTAATTGTTACACCTCTATTCTATGTATTCGACTTGTAGATCTGTTAGGTGAGGTTTCTGATTTTCAGTGTTATCTAGATTTAACATTGTGTTGAGGTTTAATTTGACGAATGTTTTTTTTTAATCTCGCATGGAAGATATAGCTTACTTTCGCCTAAGCTAGTTAGTGATTAATTGTTACACCTTTATTCTATGTATTCGACTTGTAGATCTGTTAGGTGAGGTTTCTTATTTTCAGTGTTATCTAGATTTAACATTGTGTTGAGGTTTAATTTGAAGAATGTTATTTTTACTTTCGCCTAAGCTAATTAGTGATTAATTGTTACACCTCTATTCTATGTATTCGACTATGCTGCTTTCATGGTTTATTCTTCACTTTTAGGTCTTTCAGTAAGAATGAATTTGAGTTTGTTATTTGACATACTGCACTAGAGGTGTTTGAGAAATTGCCTGAAAGAAGAAACTACTAATCTTTTTAGGACGCTCTGAAAAAAAAGATCAAAAATAGATGGGAAACTTCCCATTAAAGGTGCGCTGTTCTATGAGAGCTTGAAAATTTCATTCTCCAGCGGAGATAATCTCTGAAAATGAATTTACTATTTGCTAGCCATAGTTCAGCTAACAAGGTTGTTCATTATTTGATAGCTGAACTAGATGGGTCTCCAATGCTCTTTTGATCATCATACACTGGGGCTAGAGTAAGCTCATGTGGTATTCTCTGTACTGGTTTGGAAAACTTTTTAATGTCATGTGGTATTCTCGTTACGAAAAGTTTTAATGTCAAATTGATTTTTCTTCTCTCCAAAGCCCTTTTCTATCTCTCTCCAGAATTTTCTGGTCTTCTTTGTGTGAATAATGAGGAGAAAGACCTGAAATTTCATTTAAAAGGGTGTGGGTAATGGGCCTAACCCGGTTGGGCTCGGATTGGGCCTAGCCCACTGACCGTTCTGCCTTAAAACGTTCATATCTCCTTATTCCAACGTCACTTGCGAACCCGCGACATATGGTTGGAAAGCTAATTCAATTATCTACAACTTCTATTTCATGGTATTTTTCCAAATTCCAAACTTATAATACCGTTTTTGCCCCCCCAAAGTCAGGTCACCCGAAAACGTTTTCTTAAAAATATTCGTTTGGAGGACTTCCATTTTGATTTGGCCCAAGGGCCCTTCTTGAGTTGTGTTTAACTTCACATATGTGATTCATATAATTTGTCACATGTCCCAAAAAAAAATCTTGACGTGTGGGCCCCACCTCAACTTACAATTAATCCGACGTTCAAAAATACGGGATGTAACATCCTCCCCCCCTTTAGAACATTCGTCCTCGAATGTTCAACTTGTCACGACCCAACCCCGTAGGCCGTGACTAGTGTCCGTGCTGGACACCCAAACGTACCCAATAACCCAAACCAGCAGACTAGCAGATTATATAAATATAAAAGTCAGTCGACGTTACTAGTGTCACAGAGGAACATATATAGCACATGGAAGCCGATAAGGCTATCACAAATCATAGCAACCCAAAACATATACAGAACCCACATGTATGTCTACAGACCTCTACAGAACATAACAGAATCATAAGACGGGACAGGGCCCCATCGTACTCCTGAATAGCGTACATATATACAATAGCAGAAGACTGTACCAACATATAGGCTCTGGACAAAAGAGCACTCCCAATATAGCAGAATAGATGTCCTAGGCAGGCGGGTCAGCAAATCTGTCGTCTGTACCTGCGCGGCATGAAAACGCAGCCCCCGAAGGAAGGGGGTCAGTACGAAATATGTACTGAGTATGTAAAGCACGGAACGTAGTAAACAAAGTCATAATCGAAGCAGAAGATACAGAAAATGAACTGAATATCCAGATTAGCAAAATGCTGATCATATCGCATAAATAATATTCGCTGGAAACATATGTCGTACCTGGTCCCATTACGGAACAAGATCATAACCGAAACAGAACTTACAGAGAAGTGAGTGTAACATCCGAAGTATCAAATGCATATTTTCGAAACATGAGGAGTGTGTACAGAAACATATACCATATCATATCCGACCCCTGCCAAGGGACTCGGCAAACAGAACGTGGCCACCCCCCGACGCTGGTGCCACCACACATAAGGAGCAGAATAGGGGATAACCCCGTAACATAACATATCATATCAGATGGCCATATCAGATCATATCATATCAGAATGTGTGTACATGGCACAGCATACTCCACAACCCATGTACATATATACCTGCCCCCTCACATCGAGGCACGGCGAACAATGCAGTGGAAGTCGCTTGAGAACATATCCTGGCCCGGGCTCAGTGTGCGAAACATTGGGGCATCCACGAGTGGAGTAGTGAGAGACTAAATGCAATTAAATTATCATAAGTATTTTCAGAGACTCGATGAGGCATACCAATGACAAACCAATCCAATGAAGTCAGACGGGATCATAATAAGTGAGTTTCGGATGTCATAATGAATTACAGAAGCATAATATTTCTGAAATCGTTCCGAGTGCCAAAACAATTTATAAGACTTGATGAAATATTTAAAACAGTTTTTGTTTAGTAGTTAAAAGAGTAGTCAGAACATTTCTTTCAAAAACTGCTCGAAAACAAGCCTTAAGTACAATAAGGGTAAAACCGGGAATAGTGGGCCCACCTCGGGACAAGCAAGGCGATGGGCTCAAATTACGCATTTTAAGCTTATGGGGTCACCTACGAAGGTTCTACGGACATTCTATAACCTTTCAAATAGTTTGGGGAAGGTTTGCATAATTTTCAAGAAAGCATACAAAAAGGGTTCAATTCTATTGAACGAAAATGTGACAATTTCAAACGCGGATTCCGATGAGCAGAATATTCTCCGATGCGTGAATCCGATCCTAGTACTTCTAGGACATGCCAAAAGAAGAATCGAGATAGCTTTACATACCTTGTATGCTCTTTACGTCTTTCCAAATTCAATTCCCGTTTCCTTCAAAATCTACAATTGGTCACAATTACCAAATATCAACTTCAAGCCTTTAAGAATTCAATCTTAATTCATACTTGTCTACGGAAATTTGGGCAGCATCTCCCCTATACATATAGCATCCCTAGAATTTAACTCGGCCAAAATAATTCAACAACAACCCAACAACAACACCAACAACAACAACAATCACTACACAACACAATATAGCATAACTAGTCCTCTTTCCAACATAGTGCAATAACTTTCATTCCAACTTCACATTTCCAAACCAATCTCAATGTTTTTACATTCATTACTAATCAAGATCATTACAATATAATTCAGAAGCATTTCATATCATTTCTTCAAAATATTCACAAGATATACAAAATATACAAACTTTCCACCAAAGTCATAATTCATCCAAAACTTCTAATATTCAACCTACATATCCATAACATATTTCCATCTTCCAATTTCATCAACCATAATCATAATTCACATCTTAACAACTTCATTTCCATAATATCACAAAATCATTCTAAAGTGACATAATCTTCTACATTCCAACTTCAACCAAAATTCATTCAACTTTCATTCCCAATATAGTTTTCACCATAACCACAACTAGAATACAACATAAAATTCAACTCATATATGTATACAACATATATACACCCATGGCTACATATATATATACATACCCACTTTGCAAACTTCCTTATTTCCATAATTTCTACTCATTTCCACATACCACAACATAAACAAACCTTCATAACATAAGAAAAAGGAATTGATTCTTACCTTTTTCTACAAACTCCTTCACTTGAACAAGTTGTCAACTTGAAGAAATAAGTGCTCCTTCTTCCAAAACAATTACACCAAGTTGTAAAGGACCATTAAATTAGTAGGAATACCACAAGAAAATAATTTTAGAGGCAAGATTTTGAGGGGTGATTTTCCTATGGCCAAACCCGAAATGGCCTTATTTTTGCTCTTCTTTGTGTTTTGTTCTTGGTTCTTGAAGTTTCTAATGAATAAATAATGCATATATGGCCCCTTATATTAATTTGGCACATGGAAATTAATCAATTTGGTGGGCTTGGACCAGGTATGGCCGTCCACCCTCTCACCTTGGGCCTAAATTTTTCTTTTCGTTTTTTTTTGGGCCAACTCGGTTGGTCCCGAGTTGGGCCTAGCCCACTGACCTTTCGACCTTAAAACGTCTATATCTCCTTGTACCGACGTCACCTTGGAACCCACGACCTATGGATGGAAAGCTAATTCAATTATCTACAACTTCTATTTCTTGGTATTTTTCCAAATTCCAAACTTATAATACCGTTTTTGCCCTCCAAAGTCAGGTCACCCGAAAACGTTTTCTTAAAAATACTCGTTTGGAGGACTTCCACTTTGATTTGGCCCAAGGGTCCTTCTTGAGTTGTGTTTAACTTCACATATGTGATTCATATAATTTGTCACATGTCCCAAAAAAAAATCTTGACGTGTGGGCCCCACCTCAACTTACAATTAATCCGACGTTCAAAAATACGGGATGTAACATCCTCCCCCCCCTTTAGAACATTCGTCCTCGAATGTTCAACTAGCCTTATGGGGTATTATAATACGTCGGAGAGGTCTCTTTCTTGCCTTCAAAATTTCCCAAACGTTACTATTACTGTCCCCCTTTACGTACTCGCCCCTTTTTTCTATTTCCGAACATCGTTGTGCTGGAACGTCCCGGCCTTAGCTGGCGACGGAACTAGTGTTAGTTTACTTGTAATATCTGTACCATGTCTTTCACTTTGTTTCTCAAATTATGTTCAGTTAATATCTTTCATACCTCGCGACACTGGCTGCTGAGGTCCACCTGTCGGTCGGTACAGTCATGAATGGGGTGTCATATGCACACATACACATTTACTACCATTTTGCTTACAAAACAATTCTCAAACGCTTATTCAAACTTATTCTTATTCCCAGGCTGCATTGCGCTATCTTCTTCTTCTCCGGCTTATTTTGCCTTAGTCTCCCCGACTTCTTTAAGGTCTATAATCATTCCACATATTCTAATTTCCTTTAGGTTAGCCCAAATTTCCCATTCGTCCCTTATTCCTATACTTGTGAAAATTTTAGTTTACTTCCCAGGGGGTCACCCATCCCGGAATTGCTCTGGCCCTAGCACGCTTAACCTTACAACTTTAATGCATTTAGGTGCGTTAAGGCCGGTATAATCACGTCAACTGCCCCGCGCGACCTTGGTCACGTAATTTAAGGCAAATCGGGATCTTAACAACTTTCAAAACACCCTCGTAGCGGGTCCCACCCCGACTTAGAGGGGATTATTTTACTTTTCTGACTATATAGTTACCATGTCGCCCCCTGTAAATCCTCAATATTTACCTTCATGTATATATATATAAAATTCTAAACAGCCCACGAGTTTAAGTTTTTATTCCACAAATTCCATCTTCAATCCGTCGATGAAAACTGATGGAATGTTACTGTAAGGCATCTTCCGACCACCAGCAAAAGAAAACTAGAGTCCGACGAACTTCGCGGAATCTTTTAGTACTTCATTCACATAATTACCTCCATATCTATATATATATATATTTTTGAGTCGTGAGCGAACCACTCAATTCCCAACTGCCTGTCATACACTTTGTATCCTTCCAATTAGAGGAAACTTAATCGTTGGACATTTTTGCCCCTCCACATATTTTTGCCCTTCACATGGGCTGTGCTAAAGCAAAATGGGGTTGGAACATATTTCTGGTCCATTTAAATAAATTGCGAATTTGCTATTCGTATATGCTTTCTCGAGATAAAATTTTCCAAACAAAGATAATGCTTCTTACGAATGCTATGGAGGGTATCTCTTAAACTTTAATCCAATATAATGGGTTTGCCCTATCGGTATCGACCCTCAAGACATGTTAAGAATTTATATCTCATTTTCCTCTTTATATTCCTAGAAAAATTTGGGCAGAGGTTCCTCTGTATTTCTTACTATCCCAAAACCTGTACACAGGAAATACCAACCATGCCTCACAGGGCCAACACATATACGTATATACATATCATATCATATCGCCTCATAGCCACACGGGGCTAACAATTTCAAATAAAGGTATAAAGATACCGAGGCTTACCTCACATGCCCAACTCAAACTGCACCTGCTACACTTTCCTGTTTATTTTTCTTTTCAATCTTCAACTTTATGTTTCAATCGTATTTCAAACACCTTACCCAGCATACATCTTTCATACCATTACTTACCTGTGTACTGTGTAGCTTCCAATATCATCAGTCGCTGTCTTACGTCAATACCGTTCTCCAGCTGCAATCAAGGGTTAGTAAAAAAAAAAAAGGTTCATTTCCTACAGCTGGCTCTATCGCACGATCTAAGATCCAAAGAAAGGTAACACCCTAAATGTCCTGTAGCCTCCTGTTTATAAATGTGGTGCACAACACACCGATAAACAAGACTCTACTAGACACGGTCTCTAGACACTCCGAGGACGAACCGCTCTGATACCACTTTTGTCACGACCCAACCCCGTAGGCCGTGACTAGTGTCCGTGCTGGACACCCAAACGTACCCAATAACCCAAACCAGCAGACTAGCAGATTATATAAATATAAAAGTCAGTCGACGTTACTAGTGTCACAGAGGAACATATATAGCACATGGAAGCCGATAAGGCTATCACAAATCATAGCAACCCAAAACATATACAGAACCCACATGTATGTCTACAGACCTCTACAGAACATAACAGAATCATAAGACGGGACAGGGCCCCATCGTACTCCTGAATAGCGTACATATATACAATAGCAGAAGACTGTACCAACATATAGGCTCTGGACAAAAGAGCACTCCCAATATAGCAGAATAGATGTCCTAGGCAGGCGGGTCAGCAAATCTGTCGTCTGTACCTGCGCGGCATGAAAACGCAGCCCCCGAAGGAAGGGGGTCAGTACGAAATATGTACTGAGTATGTAAAGCACGGAACGTAGTAAACAAAGTCATAATCGAAGCAGAAGATACAGAAAATGAACTGAATATCCAGATTAGCAAAATGCTGATCATATCGCATAAATAATATTCGCTGGAAACATATGTCGTACCTGGTCCCATTACGGAACAAGATCATAACCGAAACAGAACTTACAGAGAAGTGAGTGTAACATCCGAAGTATCAAATGCATATTTTCGAAACATGAGGAGTGTGTACAGAAACATATACCATATCATATCCGACCCCTGCCAAGGGACTCGGCAAACAGAACGTGGCCACCCCCCGACGCTGGTGCCACCACACATAAGGAGCAGAATAGGGGATAACCCCGTAACATAACATATCATATCAGATGGCCATATCAGATCATATCATATCATAATGTGTGTACATGGCACAGCATACTCCACAACCCATGTACATATATACCTGCCCCCTCACATCGAGGCACGGCGAACAATGCAGTGGAAGTCGCTTGAGAACATATCCTGGCCCGGGCTCAGTGTGCGAAACATTGGGGCATCCACGAGTGGAGTAGTGAGAGACTAAATGCAATTAAATTATCATAAGTATTTTCAGAGACTCGATGAGGCATACCAATGACAAACCAATCCAATGAAGTCAGACGGGATCATAATAAGTGAGTTTCGGATGTCATAATGAATTACAGAAGCATAATATTTCTGAAATCGTTCCGAGTGCCAAAACAATTTATAAGACTTGATGAAATATTTAAAACAGTTTTTGTTTAGTAGTTAAAAGAGTAGTCAGAACATTTCTTTCAAAAACTGCTCGAAAACAAGCCTTAAGTACAATAAGGGTAAAACCGGGAATAGTGGGCCCACCTCGGGACAAGCAAGGCGATGGGCTCAAATTACGCATTTTAAGCTTATGGGGTCACCTACGAAGGTTCTACGGACATTCTATAACCTTTCAAATAGTTTGGGGAAGGTTTGCATAATTTTCAAGAAAGCATACAAAAAGGGTTCAATTCTATTGAACGAAAATGTGACAATTTCAAACGCGGATTCCGATGAGCAGAATATTCTCCGATGCGTGAATCCGATCCTAGTACTTCTAGGACATGCCAAAAGAAGAATCGAGATAGCTTTACATACCTTGTATGCTCTTTACGTCTTTCCAAATTCAATTCCCGTTTCCTTCAAAATCTACAATTGGTCACAATTACCAAATATCAACTTCAAGCCTTTAAGAATTCAATCTTAATTCATACTTGTCTACGGAAATTTGGGCAGCATCTCCCCTATACATATAGCATCCCTAGAATTTAACTCGGCCAAAATAATTCAACAACAACCCAACAACAACACCAACAACAACAACAATCACTACACAACACAATATAGCATAACTAGTCCTCTTTCCAACATAGTGCAATAACTTTCATTCCAACTTCACATTTCCAAACCAATCTCAATGTTTTTACATTCATTACTAATCAAGATCATTACAATATAATTCAGAAGCATTTCATATCATTTCTTCAAAATATTCACAAGATATACAAAATATACAAACTTTCCACCAAAGTCATAATTCATCCAAAACTTCTAATATTCAACCTACATATCCATAACATATTTCCATCTTCCAATTTCATCAACCATAATCATAATTCACATCTTAACAACTTCATTTCCATAATATCACAAAATCATTCTAAAGTGACATAATCTTCTACATTCCAACTTCAACCAAAATTCATTCAACTTTCATTCCCAATATAGTTTTCACCATAACCACAACTAGAATACAACATAAAATTCAACTCATATATGTATACAACATATATACACCCATGGCTACATATATATATACATACCCACTTTGCAAACTTCCTTATTTCCATAATTTCTACTCATTTCCACATACCACAACATAAACAAACCTTCATAACATAAGAAAAAGGAATTGATTCTTACCTTTTTCTACAAACTCCTTCACTTGAACAAGTTGTCAACTTGAAGAAATAAGTGCTCCTTCTTCCAAAACAATTACACCAAGTTGTAAAGGACCATTAAATTAGTAGGAATACCACAAGAAAATAATTTTAGAGGCAAGATTTTGAGGGGTGATTTTCCTATGGCCAAACCCGAAATGGCCTTATTTTTGCTCTTCTTTGTGTTTTGTTCTTGGTTCTTGAAGTTTCTAATGAATAAATAATGCATATATGGCCCCTTATATTAATTTGGCACATGGAAATTAATCAATTTGGTGGGCTTGGACCAGGTATGGCCGTCCACCCTCTCACCTTGGGCCTAAATTTTTCTTTTCGTTTTTTTTGGGCCAACTCGGTTGGTCCCGAGTTGGGCCTAGCCCACTGACCTTTCGACCTTAAAACGTCTATATCTCCTTGTACCGACGTCACCTTGGAACCCACGACCTATGGATGGAAAGCTAATTCAATTATCTACAAATTCTATTTCTTGGTATTTTTCCACATTCCAAACTTATAATACCGTTTTTGCCCTCCAAAGTCAGGTCACCCGAAAACGTTTTCTTAAAAATACTCGTTTGGAGGACTTCCACTTTGATTTGGCCCAAGGGTCCTTCTTGAGTTGTGTTTAACTTCACATATGTGATTCATATAATTTGTCACATGTCCCAAAAAAAAATCTTGACGTGTGGGCCCCACCTCAACTTACAATTAATCCGACGTTCAAAAATACGGGATGTAACACAACTAGCCTTATGGGGTATTATAATACGTCGGAGAGCTCTCTTTCTTTCCTTCAAAATTTCCCAAACGTTACTATTACTGTCCCCCTTTTTACGTACTCGCCCCCTTTTTTTTCTCGAACATCGTTGTGCTGGAACGTCCCGGCCTTAACTGGCGACGAAACTAGTGTCAATTTACTTATAATATTTGTACCATGTCTTTCGCTTTGTTTCTCAAATTCTGTTCAGTTAATATCTTTCATACCTTGCGATGTACATTCCGCCAACCTATCAGATTTGGATACGGCCAAAATGGCCTGTATATTTGTATATGTGCATATGTACGGCGATGTGTATTCCGCCGACCCTTTTGATTTGATATGATATTCTGTATACGCGACCGCTTAAGATATTATTTATTTTCAGTTTTGTTTAAAAAGATGAATAAGCAATCCGAGTTAAGCTTTAATATGACGATTTGGCTTGTATGTCTGTTTGGGTGACCAAATAGGGCACCAGTCGCGGCCCACGGGGCTGGGTCGTGACATTAAAAACCCGACGCAATTGGTTTGGTTTGGTGTTTAAAAAATCTGAATCAACCCGATCCATGTACAGCCTACTGATGAGTGTCTAGAATTATAAGAATTAATAAAAACAATGTAAGATACCTTAGAATAATTAATTAAGTAATAAATAGTTGGTCAAAACTCTTTGTAAACAATAAGAGTTTTACTGGAAGCTCTGGTCAGGCAGCTCAAAATCATGGAAACCAAATATCAATTTAATTTGATTTCTTGCCCTTATTTTCCCTCAAACAATTTAATTTCTTTCTTTTGTTTTATCGTAAAATGTGAATTTCATTTTGATAATTATCTTTAATCAGTTGTTATAGGTTTAAGTATTAAGAATGAAGAATCTTTAAGCAGCACATGACAAAGGGCCCAACTAGAATAGGCCCACGAAGCCTAGTAAAAAGTAACTCCTAAAATTAGGGTAAACTATCAACTCCAAATAATTAGTTAGAGATTTGTTTTTCTAGGATTTGAAGATAAGTGGGCCGTATCCAAACCCGAGAACTCTTTCGTGAGCCCAGTTCGGAGTGATGGTGAGCACAGCCGTAACGGAATAAGAAATAACAATCTAAGAAGCTAAAAGTAATGAACTTCCGTATATTGCCTTAAAGAGAATAATATTCGGGTTACAATGATGAGTTATAGAGAAGAAGATAAATCCTTTTCCTCTACCCTAAGCTACCTTATATAAGCCAAAACAAGACCCGAGTTAGTAGGAGTGGAGGCCAGCTGTATAGCACATTCGGCCTCTCTAAGCATCCAGTCATGCAGCCTAACCCTAAGAACCTTTTCCTCCCTTTGTGCGACGCCAGGCCATCCCAAGTGGCTATGCGCTGTAGTGTTTTCGTAACGCACATAAATTCTTGTGTCGATCTCCGTTTGGCCTGATCCTTATATGAATGGAAAGGTATTTCAACGCACTACAACTTTCATTAAGGAATCTTTTCAAAATGCTCATCTGATCAAGGGGTTATGGTTGCTTGAAGTAAGCCCCTCGACAACTTACTCAAACGCATTCTAACCTTCTAGTTGTTATACTCTTATGGTACGAGTCAAGCATTAGTCTGAAAACTCGAGGTGTTACACGAGGCACCAAGAACAAGAGATACTCTCATTCACGCCTCCTTGACTTCTCAAATTGAACTAAGACTGTTCAACTAGAATATAGCCGGAAGGAGCTACTGCAGCAGGCAAAACGAATCTATATCAATGCATGTGCTTTAGCAAAACTTTATTTTTTTATTTAGAAATTCACTTTATATGTATAAATTGTTTATACATGGATTTATAGCTTTGGCAAAACGAATCTACATTGATGCATGTTCAACTAAAAAATTTTCTTTAATCATACTTAATATATCCTACCGAACGATCCCTCATTAAGTTACTGAGTTTACATGGGAATGATGTTTGACAAAAAAAAACTATGATTTTAAATTGAGATTATTGATTCGTTGAGTTGCAAAAAACAAGGGGAACTCCTAAACTACTAACGGCTCTTGAAACGCAAAACAAGGGAAACTCCTAAACTACTGACGGCTCTTGAAACGCATAAACCACCGCAGCAGCGCCTCTCAAACCTAGACATTGGGAGAAAAGAGCTCAGTTCACACGCTTATAAAAGAAAAAGTTGTTATGTCATTCACCGATGTGGGAGTTAAGGTAAAACTTCAATCCAATTCACGCCCCAACCCCTACCCGCCCGCACTAACCCAGCCCATGACGCCTTAATCCTATTTTTAACAATACTGGTTATTATAGTTTTAATAATTTTTACACCTAAATTTACGCTTCGCGTCGAAAGTTAGGAGTTCAATTGAATCCCAACTTACCATGCTAGATACGCTCCCGCATACAAAAAAATGAGTAATTTGTGGAGGTTAAAAGTTACAATTCGCAGAGATTTTAACTTTCACTAATTGCTAGAAGAGGCTAACATCTCTGCAAATTACCCATTTTTTTAAAGTACAATTTTGTCTTCAAATTTACTTAATGCATGTATTAATAGTCTTGGCATTGCTAATACCATGATTTGCAACATGTTTGAGATACGATTTGTTGAGCTACGAAAACCCAAAAAAAGGTCCTAAGCTGACGAAGCAATTTCTTTTCTTTTTTTGAGAGAAATGACGGAATGGATATAAATGTATTAGAGACTCCCAAGGTGCACAAAGGTAGTTTAGTGCTCACAGAGCTTTCAAACGAGACTCTGATTCACAAGGTTATAAAAGAAAAAATTGTTATGTTTTTTTTACCCATGTGGGAGTTATGGTAAAACTTAAGTCCAATTCACGCCCAAACCCCTATCCGCCTGCACTAACCCAGGCCATGAAGCCTCAATCCTATTTTTAGGCTAATTGTTTTTAACAAAACGTGGCATCTAAATGTGGTATATAGTTTGAAACATAAGTTGACTTTTGAGGCGCATCATAATATCTCATTAATTCGACATATAGTTAAAAGTTGATCCTTCGAACTTCTTTAATAAATATAGCAGAAACTTCACTGGTGTAATTAAGTTATCAAAATATGAACCTTTTTTTTTTAATTTGGTTATGTAACATAGGTGGGTCAAATCAAATCATTAAACTTTTGGAACGATTCGCCTTCTTTTATGTCATTTCAATTACAAATAATGGTCAAAATACACACCAAGTATCACTTTTTTTATTGAAAGCATGTGCAAATAAGCTTGAATAAATTCCAGATGTAGGATAAACTCAGTTTGGTAGATACTTAGAAATCCAGCTCAAATAATTTCAAACGAATGGATATGGTTTATTTATGGGTTGAATCTAATACACGTAAACCGATATATTAGTACCACCTATTTAATTAAAACCCCACACAAGCATTTCATAATTCCGTTAAGAGTAGGGCCGAGGACATTTTTAATCCAAATTTTATCAATAAAGTGTGATCCAATAGAGAGAGATATTAAACCATTTCGAATGGACATTTTTGACCCTTTGCTATTTTAATCATTCTAGGGGCCATAAGTGAAAGGATTAGGTTCTAAACATTTTGGGGAGGGGAGTTCAAATGAGACCGAAATATCAATCTGAACCGGTGAATTGAGTCAAACCGAAACTGGTTTGGGTCTCATTTGATTTGGTTTTAGATTTTAAAAACCAAACAGAGTTCCAGATCATAAATTTAAGTCTGTTTGGTCCATTTGATTCCATTATACACAGGAATATTGTCCTTTAGGCAGAGTTCCAGATCATAAATTTAAGTGTGTTTGGTATTACAATTAATTTTAATAAAAGGGTTGGTTTGACGAGGGGTAAAATCATAATTTTGACCTCCGATTTAATTAAAACATAGCACATATTGACCCCTTTCTACCATCTTCTAAAACTCTCCCGCTCAATTTTGATAGCCTTCCCTTGTTTTTTCACTCTTTCCTCTGCTCAGTTTAGGTGCGTTGCTTGTAGAACTATAAGGTGAGGTTTCTGATTTTCAGTGTTCTCTAGATTTAACGTTGTGTTGAGGTTTAATTTGAAGAATGTTTTTTTTTAATCTCGCATGGAAGATATAGCTTACTTTCGCCTAAGCTAATTAGTGATTAATTGTTACACCTCTATTCTATGTATTCGACTTGTAGATATGTTAGGTGAGGTTTCTGATTTTCAGTGTTATCTAGATTTAACATTGTGTTGAGGTTTAATTTGAAGAATGTTTTTTTTGAATCTCGCATGGAAGATATAGCTTACTTTCGCCTAAGCTAATTAGTGATTAATTGTTACACCTCTATTCTATGTATTCGACTTGTAGATCCGTTAGGTGAGGTTTCTGATTTTCAGTGTTATCTAGATGTGGAGGGTAAGAAAATTTTAAGGGGTGAAGGTAGAATGGGTTAAGACGCGGAGATGGCATGCCACGTGGCATCCACCTCATCAAATGTTAGTGCCACGTAGGATTGGATGTCCATCTTCGATAACTTTAACGGATGAGGGGTATATTTGATCCTATAGTATAATGACAGAGGCATATTTGAATCCAAAGTATAACGAGGGGTATATTTTTGACCCTTTTCTTATAGTACAGGGTACATATATTTGTCCCTTTGCCATTTCAAAAATAATATTCCACTATAATATACTTCATCTGTCCATAATAAGTGTCACCTCAGTCAAAAGATTTTATAAATGCGACCTTAGGAAATTAAAATAAAAATTAACTATTTTTTTTCAATTCTACCTTTAGATTAAACCTGGCAAGTATCTGTATTCAAAACAAAAATTGACACAGTAATTTAGTACTGTGATTTTCAATGTCAAAGGGATTACTACTCATGGATGCTTTAATCAATATGAAAAAGTAATTTATTTATTATATATGGATAATTTAGTATACTTAACAAGAGTGAATCCCACTTTATCCCCTTAACATTTAAATATTAGGAAATGATACCCCTCTCACATATTAAATGGAAACTATAACCCCTTTATCTAATATTTTCTGATGAGATGTTTTTTATTTTTAATAAAGATCTTTTTTCTTTTTCTTTCTAGAATTAAATACAAAAATATATATCTCTTATTCTGCTGAAAATAATGTATAACAACTACTTGAAAAAATCTGTCAATAAATTTCAAGCTATGTGTCATTTTTTTTTTGGGACAAGAGAGACCTCTTTTATATTTGAAAAAATCATAAAGAGAAATAATTTTTAATTGTTGGGAAACATTAAGGATTCAATTAGAGGTTAACTGCATTCAAGATCTTAATTATTATACAATCTAGTATTAGTATTCGTGCGGGGCGCGGACGATGTTAAAAGACACTAATCATGTTGAATTGTGATACCGCTTGTTTGAGTACATTATATCATATTATTTTAACAAAATGTCAAGTATTATTTAATTTTTCAATATAATACACTTAAATTAACGATATTTATGTGTTTTTGTGTAAAAAATGAAGATTTGTTGTAAAAATATCATAAAACTAATTTTTTTTTATAAAGGGCCAAAAATTCATCTCTCCCCAATCTAAAGGACTCCACAAATTAAAAGGTAAAAAGCTACTCCCTCCATCTCACAATATTTGCAGTGGTTACTATAAAAAATTGTCTCAAATTATTTCTTGTTTTAGAACTTTTTATTTCTTATTTACCTTTAATAGAATTTCGTCATTAATGGAGATAACACATAAATAGAGTAAATATTCAATGAAAAAAATTATAACTTAGACATAAATAAGGGTAAAGTTAGTCAAATGACCCTTTTAATTAATAAGACACGTGTAAAACGAAAAAACGATAAATAATTTGAGACGGAGGAAGTATACACTGATTAAGCTATCCACTAAATATTCAATTTAGCAATAAAATTAAAGTATACCCCTAATGTGTAAAACCACCGTAATTGGAAGAGAAAGAAAGTGCCAATAAAATCATCATTTATGACAAAATCATTGATGGAAGAGAGATGAAAAATAAAAATAGTTGCAGAACATTAATGATATTGTTGAGCTACTACTATAATATAGCGTAAAAAAGGTCATGTTTTGCTAAAAAACAATTAGCGTAAAAAAGGGGACTGAGTTTTCGTGGCTGGGTTAGTGTTGGCGGTGCGTGAATAGGAATTAAAGTTCCCACATCGTCCAAAGACATAAAATCTTTGTATTTAATAAACTTGGGAACAAAAACCGCTGCTCGGAAGCTGTCTGAGCATGAGTATCTCTGTCACAGTGGACTTAAGAATAGTGCGCGTAAATTTTACAAACCCTAGCCGCCACACACTCTCTCTTCTAAGACTACTCTCTCTTCTAAAATAACCAAACCCTAGACCAATCTTGTATGGCCATGGCTTCTAAAATAACCAAACCCTAGACCAATCTTGTATGGCCATGGCGACCGGCAGCCAGTCACCCCCGGTGGCTGGTCGTCTGCCATCGACCAACTCCACAAACGACAATACACCTACTCTTAATTTTCTATGCTGTTATTGCAAAATTCTCTCAAGGCAGACCAGATTTACATGAAACAAGGAAGTTTCTACCCATTCAATTGGGGATTAAAGGGCGGTGTGATATTGGTTTTTTGGAGGAGAGACATCTTTTATTGAGACTCTCACGACTTGAAGATTATGCAGCCCTAACATCTGGTGCATTTAAATTGCATTATAGGGGAAGGATATATCCTGTACAATTTTTAATATGGAATCCATGGTTTAACCCAGAGGAGGAAACCACGATAGCAGTTGCATGGATCTCATTCCCTGGACTACCCACAAATCTATTTGATAGAGAATCAATGTTTACTTTGACACAAGCAGTAGGCACACCATTGATACTTGATAAAGCTACTACTAATCAGACGAGACCAAGTTGTGCACGTGTGAAAGTGGAAGTAAATTTACTGAAGGAATTGCCAAAGAGGATTCACATCAGTTGTGTTGATGAGGAGAATGGGGAAGTACAAGCAAAATGGCAAAGAATCCAATATGATTACTTGCCAAAATATTGTACACATTGTAAACTACATGGGCATGATATACAAGGTTGTTGGGTGGTGCATCCTGAATATAGGCCCAAGAAGGAGGAACCAAAGTCGGAGCAGCATAAGGAACCTGAAAAAGCCAAGCGGAAACAAGTTAATGAGAATACTAAAGATGAAGCAGCTACCAAACCGAACGGGAAACATTTTGAGAATAATGGTTCTCAACCTGCTAAATCAGTGGCAGAAAGATGGAATGGAACAAACAATTATTATGGGAGGTATCATGGGTATAACAATAAAATGGAATGGAATGTAGTGACACATAAAAAGATCAACAAGCAAGGTATGGAAGAGGGGAAAAAAGGAAAGGAAACAAGAGGATAATACACACCAAAAGACAGTAGAGAAGGAGCTGAACAAGGGAAATTCTTTTGAGGCACTATCAAAGGTTGATGAAGAAACTTCACTGGAAATATGCAAAGAACAAGGAAATCAACAAATACAGTCATCAAAACCTTTGGTGGAATCATCTGTAGATAGGACGAAGGAAGAGGGTAGCAAAGCCCCAATTGTGGTGGAGAGCAACTCATCTGATGAATCTGGGGACAAAGAAAATAAGGAGAAAGGCAGCATGTTACAAGAAGCAGTCAATAGCAAGCATGATCAAACACAACAAAGAGTGGAAACACAAGCAGAGGTACCAACATCTAATGAGAACAAGGAAAAGATCACAACCAGTAATCAAAATACAACTGAAGAAGATCATGTAAACAAAGGAATGGAAAGCAAAGCAATAGAGGAGGAGGGAACTAAAGCAGCAGATGTGGAGAAGGGACAGGACCAGACTAAAATAATGCAAGATGTGGATTTAAATGAATTGCCTGATAAACCACCTGATACAAGCATAAGTGAAAGTGTTAAAGAGGCTGGAAAGTTGATTCAACAACCTGATGATACTCTTTCATCGTCAGAAGTAGATAAAAGGATCAATAGAGGTCAACAGGGGGAGAATAGGTGTCAAGAAGAACAAATTGGAGAAGCTATGAGGGAAAACTGGATTGCTTATGTGGAGAATGACAAGAGTAAGTCTAGTACTATAGTGGAGGACAGGCGAATGAAAAGTGCACAGTTGACTGTAAAAATAATTTGAGCATGGAGGCCAGCAACAACCACAGGTTACTACTAATGAAATTGAAATTGGTGACGATGATGAACTGGATGAAGAGAACATAGCGCAAAGCATACAAAAAGCTATGACCAAAGGAGACATATCACCAAAGCAAGTTGCAACCACCAACAAGCAGAACATAAAAAAACAATCAGAGGTAAAAATGTGCCTCCAGCAGGTGTAGGAGGTATACAAACAAGGAAAACAGCTTCCAAATCCAAAGTTTCTCAATGAATAGTGCATTAATATGGAACATTAGATTTGTTAACACTCAGCAAGCTTTTGAAAGAGTGGTGATGTTAAACAGACAGAAAAAGTTCAAGTTTATTGCTTTAATGGAACCATTTCAGCATCAAAGACACATTGAGATGTATAAATTATGGGTGGGAATGTCAACTGCTTGGCATAATAGTAATGGCAAAATTTGGGTATTTGTAGATGATGAGTATCAGGTGGAGACCCAAAAGAATACAGAACAATTGCTATCTTTGAAATTGACAAAATTGATTGGAGGCCAAGAAATGGTCATTTCTATCGTATATGCCAGCACAGATAGGGCAACTAGAGTAACATTATGGAATGATATTCTTCATATTTCTAACACTGTTAATGCACCATGGCTTGTGGGTGGTGATTTTAATGTTATAATGGATGAAATAGAGAAATTTGGAGGTTTAGAAGTGCCTTTTGTGGAAGTGGAAGATTTCAATCAGTGTATTAATATCTGTCAGCTTACCGATTTGGGATTCAAAGGAAGCATGTACACCTGGTGGAATGGAAGATCAGATGAACAATGTATTTTCAAGAGGCTAGACAGATGCTTAGCTAATCAGAGGCTGCAAGATTTATATCCGAATATTGAAGTGGAGCATCTTATTAAACAAGGGTTAGATCATTCACCTTTGTTGATTAATTGTAAAGAGGACAACACTATAATCAAAAAGTCATTCAGATTTCTGAATTTCTGGATTGAGCATCCTGCTTTTATGGATATGGTGAAGGATAATTGGTCAGGATTTCATGGGTCAGATCCTTTTTACATCTTTCATAGTAAATTGAAGAAATTGAGTAAAATCTTATCCAAATGGAGCAGAGATACTTATGGTGACATATTCAGACAGATTGATACACTAGAAGAAGTAGTTAAAATTCATGAACATGAATTTGAAGAGAATCCTTCTGGTGCCAATAGAGAGAGGTTATAAAAGGTGCAAGCAGAACTAATAAAATTTTATGCAGTAGAGAAGCAGTTTTGGAAACAGAAATCAGGAATGCAATGGTTTATGGATGGGGATAGAAATACAAAATTCTTTCATGCTCATGTGCAAGGCAAAAGAAAGAAGCTACAAATTAACAGAATTCAGAATCAGAATGGAGTGTGGCTAGAAAGAGAAGAGGATATTGCGGTGGAAGTTGTTAATTACTTTCAGCATCAGTTTACTGCAGAAAAAAAGGCTATTGATTTTGAGTTGCTGGATAACATTCCAAATCTGATATCAGCAGATCAAAATAGTGAGCTTACTGAATTTCCTGAAGAAGATGAGATTAAGAAGGCTGTGTTTGGGCTTAATGCTAATAGTGCAGGAGGACCTGACGGGTACACTGGGAAGTTCTTTCAGGCAGCGTGGGATATCATATCTAAAGATGTCATCAATATGGTGCATGCTTTCTTCTGTGGACATGAACTTCCTAGATACATTAGTTGCACTAATGTAGTGTTATTACCTAAAAAGAAGGAGGTTCTTACTTGTTCTGATTTGAGGCCTATAAGCTTGAGTAATTTCATCAGCAAAGTATTCTCCAAAATTATTCATGAGAGATTGGTGAAGTTGTTACCAAATATTATTTCACCTCAGCAGACTGGTTTTGTCAAAGGAAGGAGCATTGTGGAGAATATATTACTTGTTCAGGAGAATATATTTTTTCCTGAACTTCTCTTCTTTACATTTTCTCTAAGCGTACCTTTACCATTTTTTGAACTTATTATCACTATTTAAATATCATATTTTTTTTTTGCAACTGCCTCCTAATTCTCCATGCGGACCACACCTTAATTTTTTTAATCTCTACTATTATGGAGCATTGTGGAGAATATATTTTTTCCTGAACTTCTCTTTTTTACATTTTCTCTAAGCGTACCTTTACCATTTTTTGAACTTATTATCACTATTTAAATATCATATTTTTTTTTGCAACTGCCTCCTAATTCTCCATGCGGACCACACCTTAATTTTTTTAATCTCTACTATTATGGAAGAGTGGGTCCCACCTTAATTTTTTTTTTGTACAATTTTTCTACCATTAGAGAAGCTTGGGCTCTACCTTTTTGTTTTTTTTAAATTCTACTATTAAAGAAGATTGGGGCCCAGTTTTTTTTTTTTTTAAATGGAGCCTGACGATGAAGCATGGAAACCCATGCTTCTATATAGTTAAAATATGGGATGCACCTTTTTTTTGACATTATTTGTTTTTTTAATATGAGATTCACTTTTTTTTTAATATATTGCTTGATTTTATTAATATGGGGTCCACTTTTTTTTTCCGTGACTTTGGAGATGGTGGGTTCCACTTTTTTATTTTTTAAATATCGGTTTGTGTTTAATATGGGGCCCACACTTTTTTGTTTTGTTTAATGGACTGACAACGAAAAAGTGAGCTAACCGGCTCTTCTAATAGTAGAAAATATTAACAAGATTCCACAGGAGTCAATTTATGCTATATGTTTAGCCCAAATCAACCAAACTTTTAAATGAGTCAAATTTGGATCGGTCAGCATAGATAGAATTAAGGGCAATTTGCAGGATTGTCCTTCGCTAGGGGTGATCTTTAATTTTTGTCCCTCAAATTGGTGGTTTTTAACTTTTGCCCATCAAGCAGAATTTCGCTACAAGGCAGAATTTGGGCCTTAAAGGCAGAATTTGCATGAGCATAATTCTATCTTGCGATTTTTTATTTTTTTATTTTTTGTTACTGAGCTGGGGTTCGAACCCACAACTTTGGAGTATTAGGCGAAAGGTAAAACTTAAAGACCACCAATTTGAAGGACAAAAATTAAAGACCACCCCAAATGAAGGGCAATCCGCGCAAACAAAAGTAGGATTAACAAATGTGACCTGCCTAAACTTAACCTGATTGGCCGGGTCATATTTTCATGAGCTAAGTTTGTCGATGACCCGCCCAACTTAACCATCTATCATATTCTCACGAGCTCATTTCGCTATCTCTCATATTATGCATTTTAAAAGTCAACCCTTATTTTTATAGTAGAGTTAAAACAACAAGTTTCAAAAGTCAACCCTTATTTTTCAGATTTTATGTCAAATCAAATTATATCACATAAATTAAAACGGATGGAGTACCTAAAATAAATTATTTGTTTCTACATGTATACTTAGATAATGTCTCTTAGGTATTTGGTCTGGAAAGAGAGCAGTTTCTGATTTCGATTCAGCAGTATAATGATTTTATTTGATTATAATATAATCTGGGTAATCGATACCACCAAAAACAAAAATCATGAGTGACTCTCATGGTCTTAGTTAAAGGTGTTAACCGGTTGGAACCGGAACCGGTTATGGAACCGGTTAGGAAACCGGCCGGTTCCGGTTCCAAAACCGGAACCGCCTAACCGGTTCCGGTTTACCGGTTTTAAACCTCAAACCGGAACCGGTCCGGTTTGGAGTGATTAAAATCTATTTTTTTTTTGTATTATATATATATATATATATATATATATATTATAGTATTTATTTGTATATTGTAGCTATATTTTCATATGTTATACAACTTTATAATTAAAGTTTAAATATTTACTGACTAACAGCCTAACAGCATACAGAATAGTGTTTTTCGTATGTATATATATGTACTATATACTATATATACTTATATATATGTATAACTTAATATATATACATATCTACTATATATACTATATATACTTAATACTATATATACATATCTACTATATATACTTAATATATATGTACTATATACTCTATAATATGTACTATATAGTATATATACTTATATATATGTATAACTTAATATATATGTACTATATATAACAATATCTACTATATATACTATATAATATACTTATATACTTTAGTTTTTTTTTTTTTTTTAATTTTTTACCGGTTTAACCGGTTCCGGTTTCCAAAATATTGGAACCGGACCGGTAAACCATTAAACGGTTAACCGGAACCGGTTAACCGGTTCTACCGGTTCCGGTTCCGGTTTAACCGGTCCGGTTACCGGTTAAAACCGGTAAGACCAAACCGGTTACCACCCTTAGTCTTAGTCAACCTTTATTTATTTCGCTGAACATGATAAGGAGAACTTAAGCTTGTGGTTCTAGATGATTTGGTTTCAAAATTTTAGATGAAATAGTTTAAATTAAACAAAGAATGTTCTCTTATAAGTAACATCTTAAATAATGATTCTTAGTCCTTGAATATTTTCTGTCATTGAAGGATAAAACATAAATTTGAAACGACGAAGACGCTAAGCTGCAATTTAAAAGTAAAAAAAAAAAAAGTGTCGTTTTACATGTCATACTTTTTTTTTTAATTGGTCTTGAAAAATGACATTCTTTCTGATTAAGAAATAATCTAATTTTTATTTTATCTTTAATCAGAAAATTTATAGCCATATAAATGTATATGACTTGTTTTGGACCACATATTTTTATTTTTATTTTATTTCTTAAACTATGTGTCGAGTCAAATGTCGCACATAAATTGGAAGGAGTAATAACTCCTTATAAATTTTGATAGGGTAAATGGCACTTTTGATCTTTCCGTTATCGGTAATCTTTAATTTAGTCTTCTTGATATCTGAATAAACATATTTAACGTTCAATTACTTGAAATGTGCACTTTTGATATCTTTGCTTATAAATATTCATTTTTTTCAGAATTATTGATCGTTCCATTGTTTAATTACCCATTTGGTATATTAAACTTGTATTGTCACTCCAATTTTAAGGGTAATATGCTTCTAAAAATAATTCAAATATAAAATATTTCATACGAAAACCGTAATAAATAGTCAATTTAATTAATTGAAAGTCAAACGCGTTAAATCATATATTACAATAATTTGCCAGTAACTGTGCAAGTTGATTTTGATTGCTGCACAATAATTTTTTCACCAAATAAGTGTTTTTAATAGCATTTTTGGGGTGAGTCTCAGGGCAAGATGTCGTAAAAATGGACGTCCAACAGTTATGGAATTATTGCTAAGTTTCAAACAACAGTCATAGAAATGTCTATTTGTCAAAATCACTTTGTTAAACCTTTTGCAGAAATGGCAAAAGGTTTAAGAAATTGCACGATTTTCCAACAAATGGGCTGGTCTGTTCTTTAAATTTTTTTTTCTTCATAATCGAACTTATTCCTAGTGAGTATAAATTCTTTAGAGGCACCGACATAATTGCATGTGCATATTATGATACGAAAATATAAACTTATGTCCCGCGAAATAGTTGTTTGTTTTGAGGGCCAAAAACTAAAAACCAGCACAAAATAGAGACAAAAGCAAATAATCCCAAAAAATACCGATTAGCTCTTTTGGTCCAAAGAGTTCCTGGTTTCAACCTTTATCAAAATTAACTTTATTAGCAGTTATGGCTATTTGTTAAAACTTACCCTGTACGCAGCAAGTTACAAGTCTTGAACACAAAACAAAAACTTGGCGTTATAAGCTCTTTCAGATAAGATTTAAACAAATAGCCCCTAAAATTAGCGAATTAGCCAAAAATAACCAACGAATGTTTTCGTTATCCTGGTGCTATAATCCAATATCTTTCGAAAACAATATGATTTACGTACTGGGAGATAACGGGAGTTTGGGAATAAGATATGTTACCCAATGTTTCATGACAACAATAAGGGTGTTTTTCATTGTTTGGCCACTCAAAAATATTACTCTTTTAATTATTCTCCCAATGGAACTTACTCAAGCTCAAATTATTACTTTTTTTTTTTTTTGCGCGGATTGCCCTTTATATGGGGCGGTCTGTAATTTTTGCCCATCAAATTGGTGGTCTTTAAGTATTACCCCTCGCCTAACATCCTAAGGTTGTGAGTTCAAATCATAGCTCAATAATTAAAAAAAATCACAAGGTAGAATTTTGCAAATATGCCTAGTAAAATTTTGTCTTGAGGCAGAAACTGGACTGCAAATTCTGCCTTAAGGCAGAAATAAGGGCAGAACTTAAAGACCATTATTTTGAAGGGTAAAAATTAAAGACCACCTCTAGCGAAGGGCAATCCTGCAAATTGCCCAAATTATTACAACTTGGCCCAACCAAGATCCTGCATTTGGATTTAAGCACAGTAGTAAATAGAATGATTAATGTGTAAAAATAGTCATTCTCTGGTTTTTTTTTGTTTTTTCCATTCTTTCTTTTGTTGTTTATTTTATACCGTCTAGTGCTCAATTGGATAGCTAATCAAAGTTTGAAACCAAATTGTGAAAGTGTTTGTTCAGTAGCAGCAATTTTGCGGGATAATAGAGGAATTAATTATTATAAGAAAATAAAAGTGACTGTACTTGAGTAATTTTCATAACTTAAATGAACATTCAAATAATTAACTCATTTTCTGGGCTTCTAAGACCATCTCAAACCCACTTCCATTTTTACCTTCAAACTCCATTTTGGAGTCAAAAATGGAGGAATTTTACTCCAACCTAGCTGCAAATTTGCCTCCATTTTGGAGGGTGAACAGTGTCACTCCAAATTTGGAGTGACACTCTTCATCCACTCCATCACTATTCCCTATTATTTTATTATTTAACCCTTTTAATTTATCATATTATATATACCTAATTATGTCTATGTAATATCTTTATAATATTAATTTTACATCTTAATTTTCGCGATGAAACAAGAATCATGTCGAAAAGATGTTGAACGTGCATTCAGAATTTTCAAGCTCGTTTTGCAATTATTGCAGGACTATCCCGTTTTTAGAGAAAAGAAGTGCTACATGATATAATAATTACATGTATTATATAACACAATATGATAATCGAGGATGAGCGTGATCTTAATGCATCAATTCAAGATGCTTGAGAAGGTCTAGCTCCAACAGAAGAAGTGGTAATAGATGAAAATCACCAATTTGAACAATTTTTAGATCGACACAAAAAAATTAAGGACAAAGATGCTCATTTTGCACTTCGTAATGCATTAATAGATCATTTATGGGAGCATACTAGAGGTGGAAGTTGAATATTAAAGTAGTACTTAAACTAAATTTTACCATAATGTAATATGTATTGAATTATCTTGTATCTCAATGATTTCACTTTTATTTGAATTATCCGTTAATATGTATAATCTATAATATTTGCTTACAAATTATATTATTTAACAAATTATATGAATTACATAGGATGAATATGTAAAAAAGAAAAAAAAAGATAGGATTCGTTTAATGGAAACAAGAAAATAAAATTTAAATAAAAGATAATAGTATAATATAGAAGAGAGAAGAATATAAAAGGGAATATTCTTTTTTGGAGTAAAAAATAGAGTAATGGTTGGAGTTAGTTTACTCCATTTTGGAGTGAAGATTTGGAGTGAAGGGTTGGAGATGGCCTAACGAATGCTGCAATTGGGGAAGCTGTAGTGTTTTCGTAACGCACATAAATTCTTGTGTCGATTTCTGTTTGGCCTTATCCTTATATGAATGGAAAGGTATTTCAACGCACTACAACTTTCATTAAGGAAGCTTTTCAAAATGCTCATCTGATCAAGGGGTTATGGTTGCTTGAAGTAAGCCCCTCAACAACTTACTCAAACGCATTCTAACCTTCTAGCTGTTATACTCTTATGGTACGAGTCAAGCATTAGTCTGAAGACTCGAGGTGTTACACGAAGCACCAAGAACAAGAGATACTCTCATTCACGCCTCCTAAGACAGTTCAACTAGAATATAGACGGAAGGAGCTCATGCAGCAGGCAAAACGAATCTATATTAATGCATGTGCTTTAGCAAAACTTTATTTTTTTATTTAGAAATTCACTTTATATGTATAAATTGTTTATACATGGATTTATAGCTTTGGCAAAACGAATCTACATTGATGCATGTTCAACTAAAAAAATTTCATTAATCATACTTAATATATCCTACCGAACGATCCCTCATTAAGTTATTGAGTTTACATGGGAATGATGTTTGACAAAAAAAAAACTATGATTTTAAATTGAGATTATTGATTCGTTGAGTTGCAAAAAACAAGGGGAACTCCTAAACTACTGACGGCTCTTGAAACGCAAAACAAGGGGAACTCCTAAACTATTGACGGCTCTTGAAACGCATAAACCACCGCAGCAGCGCCTCTCAAACCTAGACATTGGGAGAAAAGAGCTCAGTTCACACGCTTATAAAAGAAAAAGTTGTTATGTCATTCACCGATGTGGGAGTTAAGGTAAAACTTCAATCCAATTCACGCCCCAACCCCTACCCGCCCGCACTAACCCAGCCCATGTCGCCTCAATCCTATTTTTAACAATACTGGTTATTATAGTTTTAATAATTTTTACACCTAAATTTATGTTTCGCGTCGAAAGTTAGGAGTTCAATTGAATCCCAACTTACCATGCTAGATACGCTCCCCGCATACAAAAAAATGAGTAATTTGCGGAGGTTAAAAGTTACAATTCGCAGATATTTTAACTTTCACTAATTGCTAGAAGAGGCTAACATCTCTGCAAATTACCCATTTTTTTAAAGTACAATTTTGTCTTCAAATTTACTTAATGCATGTATTAATAGTCTTGGCATTGCTAATACCATGATTTACAACATGTTTGAGATACGATTTGTTGAGCTACGAAAACCCAAAAAACGGTCCTAAGCTGACGAAGCAATTTCTTTTCTTTTTTTGAGCGAAATGACGGAATGAATATAAATGTATTAGACTCCCAAGGTGGACAAAGGTAGTTTAGTGCTCACAGAGCTTTCAAACGAGACACTGATTCACAAGGTTATAAAAGAAAAAATTGTTAATGTTGTTTTTACCCATGTGGGAGTTATGGTAAAACTTAAGTCCAATTCACGCCCAAACCCCTATCCGCCTGCACTAACCCAGGCCATGAAGCCTCAATCCTATTTTTAGGCTAATTGTTTTTAACAAAACGTGGCATCTAAATGTGGTTGGTATATAGTTTGAAACGTAAGTTGACTTTTGAGGCGCATCATAATATCTCATTAATTCGACATACAGTTAAAAGTTGATCCTTCGAACTTCTTTTAATAAATATAGCAGAAGCTTCAGTGGTGTAATTAAGTTATCAAAATATGAACCTTTTTTTTTTAATTTGGTTATGTAACATAGGTGGGTCAAATCAAATCATTAAACTTTTGGAACGATTCGCCTTCTTTTATGTCATTTCAATTACAAATAATGGTCAAAATACACACCAAGTATCACTTTTTTTATTGAAAGCATGTGCAAATAAGCTTGAATAAATTCCAGATGTAGGATTAACTCAGTTTGGTAGATACTTAGAAATCCAGCTCAAATAATTTCGAATATGGTTTATTTATGGGTTGAGTCTAATACACGTAAACCGATATATTAGTACCACCTATTTAATTAAATCCCCACACATGCATTTCATAATTTGTTAAGAATAGGGCCGAGGACATTTTTAATCCAAATTTTATCAATAAAGTGTGATCCAATAGAGAGAGATATTAAACCATTTCGAATGGACATTTTTGACCCTTTGCTATTTTAATCATTCTAGGGGCCATAAGTGAAAGGATTAGGTTCTAAACGATTCGGGGAGGGGAGTTCAAATGAGACCGAAATATCAATCTGAACCGGTGAATTGAGTCAAACCGAAACTGGTTTGGGTCTCATTTGATTTGGTTTTAGATTTTAAAAACCAAACAGAGTTCCAGATCATAAATTTAAGTCTGTTTGGTCCATTTGATTCCATTATACACAGGTATATTGTCCTTTAGGCAGAGTTCCAGATCATAAATTTAAGTGTGTTTGGTATTACAATTAATTTTAATAAACGGGTTGGTTTGACGAGGGGCAAAATCATAATTTCGACCTCCGATTTAATTAAAACAGAGCACATATTGACCCCTTTCTACCATTTTCTAAAACACTCCCGCTCTATTTTGATAGCCTTCCCTTGTTTTTTCACTCTTTCCTCTGCTCAGTTTAGGTGCGTTGCTTGTAGAACTATAAGGTGAGGTTTCTGATTTTCAGTGTTCTCTAGATTTAACATTGTGTTGAGGTTTAATTTGAAGAATGTTTTTTTTTTTAATCTCGCATGGAAGATATAGCTTACTTTCGCCTAAGCTAATTAGTGATTAATTGTTACACCTCTATTCTATGTATTCGACTTGTAGATCTGTTAGGTGAGGTTTCTGATTTTCAGTGTTATCTAGATTTAACATTGTGTTGAGGTTTAATTTGAAGAATGTTTTTTTTGAATCTCGCATGGAAGATATAGCTTACTTTCGCCTAAGCTAATTAGTGATTAATTGTTACACCTCTATTCTATGTATTCGACTTGTAGATCTGTTAGGTGAGGTTTTTTATTTTCAGTGTTATCTAGATTTAACATTGTGTTGAGGTTTAATTTGAAGAATGTTTTTTTTTACTTTCACCTAAGCTAATTAGTGATTAATTGTTACACCTCTATTCTATGTATTCGACTTGTAGATCTGTTAGGTGAGGTTTCTGATTTTCAGTGTTATCTAGATTTAACATTGTGTTAAGATTTAACTTGAAGAATGTTTTTTTTGAATCTCGCATGGAAGATATAGCTTACTTTCGCCTAAGCTAATTAGTGATTAATTGTTACACCTCTATTCTATGTATTCGACTTGTAGATCTGTTAGGTGAGGTTTTTTATTTTCAGTGTTATCTAGATTTAACATTGTGTTGAGGTTTAATTTGAAGAATGTTTTTTTTTACTTTCACCTAAGCTAATTAGTGATTAATTGTTACACCTCTATTCTATGTATTCGACTTGTAGATCTGTTAGGTGAGGTTTCGGATTTTCAGTGTTATCTAGATTTAACATTGTGTTGAGGTTTAATTTGACGAATGTTTTTTTTGAATCTCGCATGGAAGATATAGCTTACTTTCGCCTAAGCTAGTTAGTGATTAATTGTTACACCTCTATTCTATGTATTCGACTTGTAGATATGTTAGGTGAGGTTTCTGATTTTCAGTGTTATCTAGATTTAACATTGTGTTGAGGTTTAATTTGAAGAATGTTTTTTTTTTTACTTTCGCCTAAGCTAATTAGTGATTAATTGTTACACCTCTATTCTATGTATTCGACTATGCTGCTTTCATGGTTTATTCTTCACTTTTAGGTCTTTCAGTAAGAATGGATTTGAGTTTGTTATTTGACATACTGCACTAGAGGTGTTTGAGAAATTGCCTGAAAGAAGAAACTACTAATCTTTTTAGGACGCTCTGAAAAAAAAGATCAAAAATAGATGGGAAACTTCCCATTAAAGGTGCGCTGTTCTATGAGAGCTTGAAAATTTCATTCTCCAGCGGAGATAATCTCTGAAAATGAATTTACTATTTGCTAGCCATAGTTCAGCTAACAAGGTTGTTCATTATTTGATAGCTGAACTAGATGGGTCTCCAATGCTCTTTTGATCATCATACACTGGGGCTAGAGTAAGCTCATGTGGTATTCTCTGTACTGGTTTGGAAAACTTTTTAATGTCATGTGGTATTCTCGTTACGAAAAGTTTTAATGTCAAATTGATTTTTCTTCTCTCCAAAGCCCTTTTCTATCTCTCTCGAGAATTTTCTGGTTTTCTTTGTGTGAATAATGAGGAGAAAGACCTGAAATTTCATTTAAAAGGGTGTGGGTAATGGGCCTAACCCGGTTGGGCTCGGATTGGGCCTAGCCCACTGACCTTTCTGCCTTAACACGTCCATATCTCCTTATTCCATCGTCACTTGCGAACCCGCGACATATGGTTGGAAAGCTAATTCAATTATCTACAACTTCTATTTCATGGTATTTTTCCAAATTCCAAACTTATAATACCGTTTTTACCCCCCAAAGTCAGGTCACCCGAAAACGTTTTCTTAAAAATATTCGTTTGGAGGACTTCCATTTTGATTTGGCCCAAGGGTCCTTCTTGAGTTGTGTTTAACTTCACATATGTGATTCATATAATTTGTCACATGTCCCAAAAAAAAATCTTGACGTGTGGGCCCCACCTCAACTTACAATTAATCCGACGTTCAAAAATACGGGATGTAACATCCTCCCCCTCCCCCTTTAGAACATTCGTCCTCGAATGTTCAACTAGCCTTATGGGGTATTATAACACGTCGGAGAGGTCTCTTTCTTTCCTTCAAAATTTCCCAAACGTTACTATTACTGTCCCCCTTTTTACGTACTCGCCCCCTTTTTTTTTTCCGAACATCGTTGTGCTGGAACGTCCCGGCCTTAACTGGCGACGGAACTAGTGTCAATTTACTTATAATATATGTACCATGTCTTTCGCTTTGTTTCTCAAATTTTGTTCAGTTAATATCTTTCATACCTTACGATGTACATTCCGCCAACCTATCAGATTTGGATACGGCCAAAATGGCCTGTATATTTGTATATGTGCATATGTACGGCGATGTGTATTCCGCCGACCCTTTTGATTTGATATGATATTCTGTATACGCGACCGCTTAAGATATTATTTATTTTCAGTTTTGTTTAAAAAGATGAATAAGCAATCCGAGTTAAGCTTTAATATGACGATTTGGCTTGTATGTCTGTTTGGGTGTCCAAATAGGGCACCAGTCGCGGCCCACGGGGCCGGGTCGTGACATTAAAAACCCGACGCAATTGGTTTGGTTTGGTGTTTAAAAAATCCGAATCAACCCGATCCATGTACAGCCTACTGATGAGTGTCTAGAATTATAAGAATTAATAAAAACAATGTAAGATACCTTAGAATAATTAATTAAGTAATAAATAGTTGGTCAAAACTCTTTGTAAACAATAAGAGTTTTACTGGAAGCTCTGGTCAGGCAGCTCAAAATCATGGAAACCAAATATCAATTTAATTTGATTTCTTGCCCTTATTTTCCCTCAAACAATTTAATTTCTTTCTTTTGTTTTATCGTAAAATGTGAATTTCATTTTGATAATTATCTTTAATCGTTGTTATAGGTTTAAGTATTAAGAATGAAGAATCTTTAAGCAGCACATGACAAAGGGCCCAACTAGAATAGGCCCACAAAGCCTAGTAAAAAGTAACTCCTAAAATTAGGGTAAACTATCAACTCCAAATAATTAGTTAGAGATTTGTTTTTCTAGAATTTGAAGATAAGTGGGTCGTATCCAAACCCGAGAACTCTTTCGTGAGCCCAGTTCGGAGTGATGGTGAGCACAGCCGTAACGGAATAAGAAATAACAATCTAAGAAGCTAAAAGTAATGAACTTCCGTATATTGCCTTAAAGAGAATAATATTCGGGTTACAATGATGAGTTATAGAGAAGAAGATAAATCCTTTTCCTCTACCCTAAGCTACCTTATATAAGCCAAAACAAGACCCGAGTTAGTAGGAGTGGAGGCCAGCTGTATAGCACATTCGGCCTCTCTAAGCATCCAGTCATGCAGCCTAACCCTAAGAACCTTTTCCTCCCTTTGTGCGACGCCTGGCCATCCCGAGTGGCTATCCGCTGTAGTGTTTTCGTAATGTACATAAATTCTTGTGTCGATCTCCGTTTGGCCTGATCCTTATATGAATGGAAAGGTATTTCAACGCACTACAACTTTCATTAAGGAAGCTTTTCAAAATGCTCATCTGATCAAGGGGTTATGGTTGCTTGAAGTAAGCCCCTCGACAACTTACTCAAACGCATTCTAACCTTCTAGCTGTTATACTCTTATGGTACGAGTCAAGCATTAGTCTGAAGACTCGAGGTGTTACACGAAGCACCAAGAACAAGACATACTCTCATTCACGCCTCCTTGACTTCTCAAATTGAACTAAGACTGTTCAACTAGAATATAGCCGGAAGGAGCTACTGCAGCAGGCAAAACGAATCTATATCAATGCATGTGCTTTAGCAAAACTTTATTTTTTTATTTAGAAATTCACTTTATATGTATAAATTGTTTATACATGGATTTATAGCTTTGGCAAAACGAATCTACATTGATGCATGTTCAACTAAAACAGGGGAACTCCTAAACTACTAACGGCTCTTGAAACGCAAAACAAGGGAAACTCCTAAACTACTGACGGCTCTTGAAACGCATAAACCACCGCAGCAGCGCCTCTCAAACCTAGACATTGGGAGAAAAGAGCTCAGTTCACACGCTTATAAAAGAAAAAGTTGTTATGTCATTCACCGATGTGGGAGTTAAGGTAAAACTTCAATCCAATTCACGCCCCAACCCCTACCCGCCCGCACTAACCCAGCCCATGACGCCTCAATCCTATTTTTAACAATACTGGTTATTATAGTTTTAATAATTTTTACACCTAAATTTACGCTTCGCGTCGAAAGTTAGGAGTTCAATTGAATCCCAACTTACCATGCTAGATACGCTCCCGCATACAAAAAAATGAGTAATTTGCGGAGGTTAAAAGTTACAATTCGCAGAGATTTTAACTTTCACTAATTGCTAGAAGAGGCTAACATCTCTGCAAATTACCCATTTTTTTAAAGTACAATTTTGTCTTCAAATTTACTTAATGCATGTATTAATAGTCTTGGCATTGCTAATACCATGATTTGCAACATGTTTGAGATACGATTTGTTGAGCTACGAAAACCCAAAAAAAAGGTCCTAAGCTGACGAAGCAATTTCTTTTCTTTTTCTGAGCGAAATGACGGAATGAATATAAATGTATTAGACTCCCAAGGTGGACAAAGGTAGTTTAGTGCTCACAGAGCTTTCAAACGAGACTCTGATTCACAAGGTTATAAAAGAAAAAATTGTTAATGTTTTTTTTTACCCATGTGGGAGTTATGGTAAAACTTAAGTCCAATTCACGCCCAAACCCCTATCCGCCTGCACTAACCCAGGCCATGAAGCCTCAATCCTATTTTTAGGCTAATTGTTTTTAACAAAACGTGGCATCTAAATGTGGTTGGTATATAGTTTGAAACGTAAGTTGACTTTTGAGGCGCATCATAATATCTCATTAATTCGACATACAGTTAAAAGTTGATCCTTCGAACTTCTTTAATAAATATAGCAGAAACTTCAGTGGTGTAATTAAGTTATCAAAATATGAACCTTTTTTTCTTTTTAATTTGGTTATGTAACATAGGTGGGTCAAATCAAATCATTAAACTTTTGGAACAATTCGCCTTCTTTTATGTCATTTCAATTACAAATAATGATCAAAATACACACGAAGTATCACTTTTTTTTATTGAATGCATGTGCAAATATGCTTGAATAAATTCCAGATGTAGGATAAACTCAGTTTGGTAGATACTTAGAAATCCAGCTCAAATAATTTCGAACGAATGGATATGGTTTATTTATGGGTTGAGTCTAATACACGTAAACCGATATATTAGTACCACCTATTTAATTAAAACCCCACACATGCATTTCATAATTCCGTTAAGAGTAGGGCCGAGGACATTTTTAATCCAAATTTTATCAATAAAGTGTGATCCAATAGAGAGAGATATTAAACCATTTCGAATGGACATTTTTGACCCTTTGCTATTTTAATCATTCTAGGGGCCATAAGTGAAAGGATTAGGTTCTAAACGATTCGGGGAGGGGAGTTCAAATGAGACCGAAATATCAATCTGAACCGGTGAATTGAGTCAAACCGAAACTGGTTTGGGTCTCATTTGATTTGGTTTTAGATTTTAAAAACCAAACAGAGTTCCAGATCATAAATTTAAGTCTGTTTGGTCCATTTGATTCCATTATACACAGGTATATTGTCCTTTAGGCAGAGTTCCAGATCATAAATTTAAGTGTGTTTGGTATTACAATTAATTTTAATAAAAGGTTGGTTTGACGAGGGGTAAAATCATAATTTCGACCTCCGATTTAATTAAAACAGAGCACATATTGACCCTCTTTCTACCATCTTCTAAAACTCTCCCGCTCATTTTGATAGCCCTTCCCTTGTTTTTTTCACTCTTTCCTCTACTCAGTTAGGTGCGTTGCTTGTAGAACTATAAGGTGAGGTTCTGATTTTCAGTGTTCTCTAGATTTAACGTGTGTTGAGGTTTAATTTGAAGAATGTTTTTTTTTAATCTCGCATGGAAGATATAGCTTACTTTCGCTAAGCTAATTAGTGATTAATTGTCTATGTATTCGACTTGTAGATCTGTTAGGTGAGGTTCTGATTTTCAGTGTTATCTAGATTTAACATTGTGTTGAGGTTTAATTTGAAGAATGTTTTCTTTTTTACTTTCGCCTAAGCTAATTAGTGATTAATTGTTACACTCTATTCTATGTATTCGACTTGTATATGTTAGGTGAGGTTTCTGATGTTTTTTTTATCTAGATTTAACATGGTGTTGAGGTTTAATTTGAAGAATGTTTTTTTTGAATCTCATGGAAGATATAGCTTACTTTCGCCTAAGCTAATTAGTGATTAATGTTAACCTCTATCTATGTATTCGACTTGTAGATCTGTTAGTGAGGTTTCTGATTTTCAGTGTATCTAGATTTAACATTGTGTTAAGATTTAACTTGAAGAATGTTTTTTTTGAATCCTCGCATGAAGATATAGCTTACTTTCGCCTAAGCTAATTAGTGATTAATTGTTACACCTCTATTCTATGTATTCGACTTGTAGATCTGTTAGGTGAGGTTTCTGATTTTCAGTGTTATCTAGATTTAACATTGTGTTGAGGTTTAATTTGAAGAATGTTTTTTTTTGAATCTCGCATGGAAGATATAGCTTACTTTCGCCTATGCTAATTAGTGATTAATTGTTACACCTCTATTCTATGTATTCGACTTGTAGATCTGTTAGGTGAGGTTTCTGATTTTCAGTGTTATCTAGATTTAACATTGTGTTGAGGTTAATTGAAGAATGTTTTTTTTGAATCTCGCATGGAAGATATAGCTTACTTTCGCCTAAGCTAATTAGTGATTAATTGTTACACCTCTATTCTATGTATTCGACTTGTAGATCTGTTAGGTGAGGTTTCTGATTTTCAGTGTTATCTAGATGTGGAGGGTTAAGAAAATTTAAGTGGTGAAGGTAGAATGGGTTAAGACGCGGAGATGGCATGCACGTGCATCCACTCATCAAATGTTAGTGCCACGTAGGATTGGATGTCCATCTTCGATAACTTAACGGATGAGGGGTATATTTGATCCTATAGTATAATGACAAGAGGCATATTTGAATACAAAGTATAACGAGAGGTATATTTTTGACCCTTTTTCTCATAGTACAGGGGTACGCTATATTGTCCTTTTGCCGTTTCAAAAATAATATTCACTATAATATACTTCATCTGTCCATAATAAGTGTCACCTCAGTCAAAAGATTTTATAAATGGACCTTAGGAAATTAAAATAAAAATTAACTATTTTTTTCAAATTCTACCTTTAGATAAAACCTGGCAAGTATCTGTATTCAAAACAAAATTGACACAGTATTTAGTACTGTGATTTCAATGTCAAAGGATTACTACTCATGGATGCTTTAATCAATATGAAAAAGTAATTTATTTTATATATGGATAATTTAGTATACTTCACAAGAGTGAATCTCACTTTATCCCCTTAACATTTAAATATTAGGAAATGATACCCCTCTCACATATTAAATGGAAACAATAAACCCCTTTATCTAATATTTTCTGATGAGATTTTTTTTATTTTTAATAAAGATCTTTTTCTCTCTTTTTTTTAGAATTAAATACAAAAAATAATATCTCTTATTCTACTGAAATAATGTATAACAACTACTTGAAAAAATCTGTCAATAAATTTCAAGCTATGTGTCATTTTTTTTTGGGACAAGAGAGACCCTTTATATTTGAAAAAATCATAAAGAGAAATAATTTTTAATTGTTGGGAAAACATTAAGGATTCAATTAGAGGTTAAGTGCATTCAAGATCTTAATTATATACAATCTAGTATTAGTATTCGTGCGGGGCGCGGACGATGTTAAAAGACACTAATGATGTTGAATTGTGATATCGCTTGTTTGAGTAAATTTATCATATTATTTAACAAAATGTCAAGTATATTTAATTTTTTTAATATAATAACACTAAATTAACGATATTATAGACTAGACACTAGAAAACAAAGCACTAGAAAGTAAAGGAAAGGACCAAAACGAATTCAGCAACGTAAAAAGAATTCCATTAGTGTGATTAGCGTTTTTGAAATTAGTTGAGAAAAACGGGGAGTTATTTATGGTAGATAGTATAGGGAGTATCGGTTATGGGGTTTAAAAGAAAGACTGCAAATGTTTTTCCCCTAGCCAAGGCCAAGGGTCTGTGATTGACGGCCGGAAAAAAAAAAAAAAACTTTGAAAATCAAAATGTAAAATTGAAAAGTAAATCTGAAATGTATCCTTCCAGGAAGAGATTTCAAGACTAGTTGGATCCAGCTAACTAAGGAACCAAAGGGATATTTTAAGTTCTCTTTGCGAGTAGTGCTGTCAATTTTGATAAACATTAAATATGTTTGTTACAATTGATAAATTATTTAAAAGGTAGTATAATAATGAATTTAATTGCACCCTTCTCTCTCAAAAATATGACTCCCCCCCCCCCCCCCCCCCATATTTAATGTATATTACTTTACAATATTATATAAAAGGTAGTATAATAATAGAATTAATTATATATTTACAAAATAATTCTAGTTTATTGCGAATTTAATCAGGATTATTTGATTATACAAGACAAACGGTATATAATAATGGTAAAATGTATGTGTTTATTCATTCATTCTTAGAAAAAAGATATTCATGGCCTATTCGAATAGGTGAAAACAAATAAATGATGTCCACAATCTAAGAAGGACATAGGATCTCGTGTGATCTCTTGACCTCTTACAATTTGAATAGAAGAAAATGTTTTTTCTAGATATCTTATGTGTTTTTGTGTAAAAAATGAAGATTTCTTGTAAAAATATCATAAAACTAATTTTTTTTTATAAAGGGCCAAAAATTCATCTCTCCCCAATCTATAGGACTCCACAAATTAAAAGGTAAAAAGCTACTCCCTCCATCTCACAATATTTGCAGTGGTTACTATAAAAAATTGTCTCAAATTATTTCTTGTTTTAGAACTTTTTATTTCTTATTTACCTTTAATAGAATTTCGTCATTAATGGAGATGACACATAAATAGAGTAAATATTCAATGAAAAAAATTATAACTTAGACATAAATAAGGGTAAAGTTAGTCAAATGACCCTTTTAATTAATAAGACACGTGTAAAACGAAAAACGATAAATAATTTGAGACGGAGGAAGTATATTAAAGCTATCCACTAAATATTCAATTTAGCAATAAAATTAAAGTATACCCCTAATGTGTAAAACCACCGTAATTGGAAGAGAAAGAAAGTGCCAATAAAATCATCATTTATGACAAAATCATTGATGGAAGAGAGATGAAAAATAAAATAGTTGCAGAACATTAATGATATTGTTGAGCTACTACTATAATATAGCGTAAAAAAGGTCATGTTTTGCTAAAAAACAATTAGCGTAAAAAAGGGGACTGAGTTTTCGTGGTGGGTTAGTGTTGGCGGTGCGTGAATAGGAATTAAAGTTCCCACATCGTCCAAAGACATAAAATCTTTGTATTTAATAAACTTGGGAACAAAAACCGCTGCTCGGAAGCTATCTGAGCATGAGTATCTCTGTCACAGTGGACTTAAGAATAGTGCGCGTAAATTTTAAAACCCTAGCCGCCACACACTCTCTCTTCTAAGACTACTCTCTCTTCTAAAATAACCAAACCCTAGACCAATCTTGTATGGCCATGGCTTCTAAAATAACCAAACCCTAGACCAATCTTGTATGGCCAGGCGGCCGGCAGCCAGTCACCCCCGGTGGCTGGTCGTCTGCCATCGACCAACTCCACAAACGACAATACACCTACTCTTAATTTTCTATGCTGTTATTGCAAAATTCTCTCATGGCAGACCAGATTTACATGAAATAAGGAAGTTTCTACCCATTCAATTGGGGATTAAAGGGCGGTGTGATATGGTT